>NC_041335.1:35510955-35832205 GCF_004354835.1 Perca flavescens
AGGTAAGCCCCACCAGATCTAACCGGTAGCGCCCACCTCCCGCACCAGTTCCGGCTCCTTCCCCCACAGAGAGGTGACGTTCCACGCCCCCAGAGCCAGCGTCTGCCGCCCGGGTCTGGTTCGAGGCCCCTGACCTTCACTGCCACCCATGTGGCATCGCACCCGACCCCAACGGTTCCTCCCACAGGTGGTGGGCCCATGGGCTGAGAGATGGGAGCCACGTAGCTTGTTCGGGCTGTGCCCGGCCGGCTCCGTGGCAAACCCGCCACCAGGCGCTCGCCGACGAGCCCGCCTGCCTGGGCCTGGCTCCAGACGGGGCCCCGGGCTTCCTCCGGCAGGGTCACTCCATCTCTACCTTGCTTCTTCATTGGGGTTTTTGAACCATTCTTTGTCTGGCCCCTCACCTGAGACCACTTTGCCTTGGGAGACCCTACCAGGAGCACAAAGCTCCAGACAACACAGCCCTCAGGTTCACAGAGACACACAAACCTCTCCACCACGATAAGGTGATGGTTCACGGAGAAGTGAAACATGTTTATACATACTCAGCTATAAAATCAATACAAGTACATAAACCCACAAATCAAATTAAGCAACACAAGTTAGAATCTACCCAAATCTTGGCACTGCAGTGAAGCAGTTTCACTTAAAACGTATGACCTTTTCTGCAAACCCCATAATCTGATCTGTTACAAGCCGTTGCTCCCCCCTACACACCCAGACATTGTGCGACACATCTCTGTATTAAAGGGTCCATTTTCAGTTGCAGATTTGCCGTCATTTGTTCCATTATATAGACTCTTTTCGGTCTCTGGGTTCGTTGTGTCGGGGTTGGCGGTTTTGGCTCCTTCCAGCTCTTCGTTATCATTTTCTTGGCAATCAGAAGTATTCTCAATATGTATTTCTGACTTGTGTTGTACATCTCTTCAGGTACCACTCCTAACAAAAACAGCTCTGGCTCAGGAGAGACCTCAAACCCCATCATCTTTTTAAGTTTCTTTTTTGATAGAATGCAGCTTTGGCTTCACGTTTCAGGCCCGGAAGCATCGTACATTATTTTTACAGTCCAACTCATCTCCAATGTGTCCAACTCATCTCTTCTATTCACAGAGTGTGGAGGCCGCCTAAAGGCTGAGGTAAAAACCAAGGACCTGTTCTCCCATGCCCAGTTCGGGGACAACAACTACCCCGGAGCCTCGGACTGCCAGTGGGTGATTTCGGCGGAGAAAGGCTACGGCGTGGAGCTCATCTTCCAGACCTTTGAGATCGAAGAGGAGGCGGACTGCGGCTACGACTACATGGAGCTCTTTGACGGAGCCGACACCAAGTCTCCACGGCTGGGACGTTACTGTGGCTCAGGGGTGAGAACATTTTCCTAACAAAAAATACACTTCTCACTGAATGTCTTTGCTTGTCGCAGCACTGCAGTTTTACAGTAAAACAGCAGGTGTATTCACACAATTAGCGCTCCTGTTGTGTAATCACCTTTGCCAGCAGTTTGTAAAAGGGTGTTTGTGAACAAGCCCGGAGCTTTTGATTCCAATGTCTCTCTCTTTAAGAGGAGACACTGAGGTGAATAGGGAAAATATTTTAGCTAAACCATTAAACTTCCTCCTGTTGATTACTTGCAATATGACAAGTATCTTATGTCTTGCGCATTTTTATGAAATGTTATGTTTATATATATATAATATAATGCTATTATAATTATAAAATATAAAAAAAACTGTTCATTATGAGAAAAGTATGAGATTTCTAACCGATAAAGATGTGTACCTTAAGGTTTATTTTTTTTAGATGTGGAAGGAAGTCAGATTTGACCTCTGAGGACCTTTTAGAGGTTAAACCCAAGATGGCTGCCAGTCCCCCAGCTCTAAAGTTCAAAAGCGTTACATTTTCGGAACCAAAGAGTGTAGAAAAACGTTTAAGGTGTCATTTTTAACTAAATTGGAGATTTATTTAGTGATTCTTTTGAGATCATGGATTTTTTTATACCTACTTTACATGACTTTTTTATGACTTTATTAGACATACAATACTAAGACTTTCTTTCAACATACTATACTATGACTTTTCAAAATCAGAATCAGAAAGGGATTTATTGCAAAGTAACACTTTGGAATTTGCCTTTGTGGTTGGGGCATACATAAACAAACATTTCATACTATACTATGAATTTTTTATATATTTGTTCGACATACTATACTACTGTATGTCTTTTTTCAACATACTATAATATGAATTTTTTTCAACATACTATACTATATAGTATGTATATAGGGATTTAAAGTAAGTGTACAGAAACTAACACTTACATGAATTTGCCTTGGTGGTTGATTCATACATCAACAAACTTAAGGTTTATTTTTTGGATTTGTTTTAACATACTATACTATGAATTTTTTTACATACTATACTATGACTTTTTTCAACATAATATACTGTGAATGTTTTATGACTTTTTTTCAACATACAGCACTATGAATTTTTTCGACATACTATAAATATTTTATGACTTTTTTCGACATACTATATTATGACTTTTTTGTGACTTTTCTTTCAACATACTATACTATGACTTTTTTATGAATTATTTCATCATACTATACTATGAATATTTTTATGACTTTTTTCCATATACTATACTGACTTTTTTCAACATACTATACTATGACTTTTATCAAAATCAGAATCAGAAAGGGATTTATTGCATAGTAACATTTATAGGGAATTTGTCTTTGTGGTTGGGGCATACACAAACAAACAAACATTTTAAACATAAAAATGAAAAACTGTATACTATGACTTTTTAATGACTTTTTTGACATAAATTACTTTTTTCAACATACTATACTATGACTTTTTTATGACTTTTTCGACATACTATACTATGACTTTTTTCAACATCAGAATCAAAATCAGAAAGGGATTTATTGCAAAGTCACACTTACAAGGAATTTGCCTTGGTGGTTGGTTCATACATCAACAAACAAACATTAAACATGAAAATGAAATAAACAATAAATACAGAAACAAGTATATGCAATATCTGTTTGACACTTAGAAGAAAAGGGCTGAATGGTTTAGTTCAGGATGTACAAAAATGTTTAGTTTCTTGAGGTGGGGGAGGGGTTAAGAGTCCAGGTCAGTGGGGGTCCTGGGCCTTGTTAATGAGGCTGACTTCAGAGGGTAAGAAACAGTTTTTGTGGCGTGAGGTTTTGGTCCGGATGGACCCCAGGGGGCGGATTTAAACAGTTTGTGTCTGGGGTGAGAGGAATATGCTCCAATCTTTCCTGCCAGCCTCAGCGTCCTGGAGGCGCACCGTTCCCGGAGAGACGGCAGAATGCAGCCAATCACCTTCTCATGATACGCTGCACTCTGCAATCGTCCTAAGCAGTGGCAGCAGCGTACCAGATGATGATGATGATGATGATGGAGCAGAGGATGGACAGTGTAGAAGTGCACCATCCTTGTCTTTGGCAGGTTACCTTCCTCAGCTGCTGCAGGAAGTGCATCCTCTGCTAGGCTTTTTTGATGATGAGGGAGCTGATGTTCAGCTCCCATGTGAGGTGGGATACTTTACTACATTTTTTATTTTTTTCGACATTACATATTATGACTTTTTTGATATATTTTTTTTTCTGCATGACTTTTTTCGACATACTATACTATGACTTTTTTCGACATACTATATTATGATTTTTTTCAGCATATACTATGAATTTTTTCAACTTTTTTCAATATACTATACTATGATTTTTTTTATGACTTTATTCAACATACTATACTATGATTTTTTTTATGACTTTATTCAACATACTATACTATGATTTTTTTCGACTTTTCTTCGACATACTATACGATGAATTTTTTTGACATACTATACTGTCACTTTTTTAATGACTTTTTTTGACATACTATACTATGAAGTTTTTATGATTTTTTTCAACATACTATACTATGACTTTTTTAGCTAAGGCAATATCCAAGTGGAGAAAAATTCTTCCAATAGACAAACTGTAGTAAAATAAACACCTAAATGTGTATTTTGGATGTTTTTTTTCCTCTAGTCTAAAAGAAGAAATGAGCCCAAAACCTCAAAATTGAACAAACAAACTCCCCTTTAATGACTTTGTTAAAGTTGACATGGTCCTCTGGGTGTGGGAGTGTTGCTGTAGAGGCGGCTGTAGGTTGACACAAGCCGTTGCTCCCCGGGTGCCCATGAGCCTCTCAGATTCTCTGGCATCAGGTTGTAACAGCGAACGAATCCGCCAGTGCTGAGTCTGGAACAATGACGCCAGCAGGGAATAGAAACACAAGTTTCCTCGGGTCAGAGAACAGCTTGATTTCATTTACACACTTCAGTAATAAGCTCTGGCCTTTTACTCCCGCCTGTTCCTGTAAATGATTTGCCGGAGGGGACATAACACCCCCCAAGACCCTGGGGAGCAGCTCCTCAATCAAGTTTTCTATTATAAAACGGGTTTAAAAAAAAAAAAACTGACACAATTCAATCCAAAGTAGGGTGAAAACTCATTAAGTGTGTGTGGAGGCTTACTTTTAGCCCAAGGGCTTTTCTCCGTTTTAAATAGCAGAGAACATTTAGCTGGTTGTACAATAAAATGTATACGCCGCTTTCTTCTTGTGTTTTAAATCCCTTTCCTAATAAGCCAAGGACTCATGGGCTATTGTAGATATATTAATAATCTCTAGCTCTGTGTTTTACACTCGGTTGCACAAGCTCTGATTTCGCAGCGCACGTCTTTGTTGTAGCCACAGTGCGGCCGCCGCGGCTCCTGAAACGACTAATTATTTTTTCAGTCTGATGTTCCGAACTAATTAATAGTCACGTGGTAACATTGTTCTGACAGCCAGGCAGGTCAGGTGTTGCATATTTCCTGTGCACGCATCATGAAGTTAATCCCTCCTTTTGTTTCATAAAGCGATGGACTTTTTACTCAAGACGGTAGGAGTAAATGTGCTCGACAGAATATGGTTTTGTTCAGGGAAGAAATGAGCTCGGTGGAGCCGTGCACCTGGAACTAATCATCGGAGTATATTTTATCCTCACTTCAATAGCAGCCAAAGCCTTAATCAGAATAAAGCTGGGACGGGACGGGGCCGGGTCCCCGGACCCTTACGTGGCCCCTGGCTGTTACAGAACTAGTCCTCTGCAGTCTGAAGCCATTCGTCACAGTCACTGATTTGACTTCAGTTTCAGTATATGAGAAATCTTTAGTTTAAAAGGGAGACTACAGGCAAAAACAGCACTTTTCAATTTAGATTTTGTACGCTATTTTGCTTCCATAATGTCTTCTTTTTGTGTGTGTGTGAGTATTTCACATATTTCACATATTCTGAGCCAGAAATCACTTCAGTAGCACTTACATACACCAAACTTTGCAGCTCCATTACTGTCTATTTTCTGAAGGGTTTTACACAGGCATTTGTTCATATAATCATTCATTGTTGGATAAATGTAACATTTCATACCTAAAAACATGGAGAAAATGAATGTTCTTTTTGTGGCTGTTGACAGTATATATCACTCCAGGATTTTTGGAGTGATTAAAAAAAGAGATATCCAAAATCCCCTCTGTAAAAACATTTGGCCCTAACATAACAATTTTGAACCTGGCTTTATCCAATGTATGCAAATTACTGCATATCTAACGTGCATGTCTTAATGTAAGTAATCAACTGGAGAAGTGTAATGGTGATGTCTTAAAGTTTAAATATTTTCCCTAATCACCTGCAGTGTCTCCCCTTAACTGAAGTGCAGTCAAAGAAGCAGAAAACAACCGAACGAATGATTTGCTGTGTCCCTCTCCGACAGCCTCCGGAGGAGATCTACTCGGCCGGTGACTCCATTGTGATCAAGTTCCGCTCCGACGACACCATCAACAAGAAAGGATTTCACGTGCGCTACACCAGCACCAAGTTCCAGGACACACTGCACTCACGCAAGTGACCAGCGGGGGCCGGAAGGGGCCGTGCGGGGCAGAGGGGCAAACGAAGGGGCCCCCAGGGGAGGCGCCAGCCTGACGCTCGGAAACCTTCGGCCGCCACGACGAATCAAACACGACAGAACAGCCGCAAGAACGCCAACCGCATCTCAGCTCCTAGGGGCTCTAGCTCCCCCCGCAGACTGTGAGGAGTAAAGCCATTCTGCAGTACACCTTGTTTTTACCTTTTTATGGTTAGGATTGGGGTGGGAGGATGAAAACGTCCACCTTAGGTGGACAGTAGGGGAAAATTTATTGACCAGATCGCTCGATAATTTTTGGGTTTCTTCTATTTTTTAATTTTAATTTTTTTAAACGTGCCTCCTTAATGAGTGGCACAAAGGAAAACAGTGGATTCTCAGGACCTGTAGGAAGACAGGCATCAGCTGGACAGATCCCTGCTTTTGTCGGGCCAGCCCTCCACGTCCAGGGGGGAGGGGTGGGGGGGTGGGAAGGGGGGAAGAGGAGTGTGGGAAGGCCTTTGGTAATTGCTCTCCTCTCCTCACACTCTCATCCCTTTAGGTTCCTATCTGTAAGAGGATTAGAAGGACTTGACTTGAGATTTTCTTTTTGATACTGTATGTCAGTCAATTGCATGTAATTACAAAAAAGGAAAGAAGGAAAACTGTACAGGGACAACACCAGCATTTGTAATTGGCATTGTCCTGGCGACCAGTGGCAAGATTCTCGTTGTTACCATTAACACGGAAATTTAAGGAAGCAGTTATCTTATTAAAGGACTAATAAATGAGTTGTGGTCCATGTCTTCTGACTGGCTGTTACTGTACCTCCATGTATAAAGTAATGTGTATGATCTTTCAAAGGGAACATGTGCTTTCCTCAGCTCGAACCAGTTAGCACTTTACAGTAAATTGTTCCAAAATCATGAACTTATGACTTTTTGTGAAATGCAATGCCAGTTCACTTATTTTTTAAATGCATTTTATCTCTCTTATTCTTCATTGTTGTTGTTTTATTTTTTTTGCTCCATTTAGTCCCTCAGGCATACTTGAACATTGTGTGTGCCCTGTAACATGGGGTAATAAAGATATGACTTATGTTTCAGTGTTGATTTACAGTTCGGATGTAAAATAATTTCTCTCCAGAGAAAATGCCTTTTCTTGGTACAATGAAGTATTTCTCAAGAACCAAATGAGCCTGGGTATTTATTGTTCTAATAACTACATGTAAAGGTGGAAAGGTACTGTTGAATTTAGCCCTATCATTGCCTTCAAATGTATAGCCGTTGGTCGAATATGTTGAATATACCATGTTGCTCACTCGTTCCTTTTCTCCATTCATTTCTCTCCCGACACGATGAGAATAATGTTCTGTGATTTTGCAGCAGTCTGACGCGTGTCTGTTTGATGTCTGAGCTTTTGTGCCCTGTATTAACTGATATCTGGGAACCTGTTTTGTGCCATTTCAGTTGAAACATGTCCTGCATCACACTGGCGGAGTTACTAGTTGAGTGCAATCTAGGACACGTGAGTAGAAGGAGTAATCCAGAACTCAAATGGCACACTGGTCTGAGCTTGAAATGAGTTTCTGACACCCAGCAAACACCAAAGCCAAATATAAATACCCCATTATTCATCTCTGATTCACTATTTATAGACGGAGCTTGTCATTTTTAGACTACAGTTGGAAAGCATTTCATTTTCCGCCTTGCTAAATATTCATTCCCTTCCGTGTAACCTCACTCTCCCTCAATTATTCCATTACCATGCCGTTGTGCTTTTATTCTTTTATGATAAAAACACGAGGAGCAGAGCGGTGTAGTTGCGTAGAAAACTGCCAGACTGGCGCGACTGAAAACTGGCCCCTCACTCTACTTAACCCAACAAAAAAAGTGCTGCAATAGTGCAGATGTAACCAGACTGCACTCTGGGTAAACACACTTTATAAGGACACTTGTCACATTCATGAATAAATGATATTGTTTTCTTAAGATTATATAATAAGTTGTATAAGTAGATAGCTGTCATTGACATTATTCAGCATATTCTGGATTTGTGGAATCGGATGTACTTTACCTATACTTATCTGTGTCTTGAGTCTCATTTTAGTCAAGTAAAAAGTGATATATATATATATATATATATATATATATATATATATATATATATATATATATATATATATATATATATATATATATATATATGAATTAACACAAATAAGCACATAAATGTAGAGATGATCATGCAGAGCTTGAAAGAAATGTCTTTGCTTCAGTAAGGGAAGACTGTAATCTTCTTACACTTTCAAAGAAATATTTCTTTATACATCATCTGCACACACTCATTTGCAATAAAATGTGATCCCCTAAGAAGTGCCCGTGAAAAATCACTTTGATTTAAACAAAAATAAATCAATAAATAAACCAGAGTTTCGCCACCGGCAGTGAAAATGTACTCTAAACACAATGTCAAAAACACAATGTTTTCTTTTTAATAAAATGTGGTGCTGCTGTTCCCATCCCGATGAGCAGCAATAGGCCTACCAATGTAGAACGGTCGTCCTTTTGTTTAATGACCGCCATGAAACATTCATGCACTGCAATTCCATGTCAAATCTGAAGCCATTTTGCATGAATAATTAACGACAGCCAACCGGAGATGGGACGCTGCCTACTGTACTGTAGCTGTGCCAGTAACAATGTGACTGTGACTGAAGTCAAACGGTGACAGGTCTTCATCCTGTTCCCGCTCCGCTGCTCTGTTACATAACAATGCAGAAGAAAACCGTGCTGAGCTTTCACAAAAAGAAAAGACCCCGAAGGCTTAATGCACCTGTTTTATTTGACATTCACGAGTAACACTCACACGAAACAGAAATGGACTGCTCTTGCCGCAATTGAGTCAGTCCCTCTCTGACTCTCCCTAACCATTATTGGGTTATGTGGTTTGATAAATGGCCCTCACCTTGACTGCGGGGCAGACCGGAGCCGGCGTCGATGGGAGTTTAAGTGCCGCTCTCGGTTGTGTGAGAGCAGAGGAGTAAGCGGAGTGAGTGCCTACAAGTGCTGTGGAGGGTTCACCTGAGGAGCTGACAAGTTGGCGCTGATGGCAAAAAATAGAGACATAGAAGCAGTTTGAGTTCCAAGATATTAAACCATAGACTGTAACAAAAAAAAAAAAAAAAAATAATGGATGAAGCTTACAGGCCTGAAAAGTGCAGCCAATACTGAAGCTCCTTAAAGCTGCGTTCTATCTAATTTCCAGCAGGGGGCGACTCCACTGGCTCCAAGAAGAAGTCTGTTTCTATAGAAGTCTATGAGAAAATAACCCTATTCATCACTTGATTTATTACCTCAGTAAACATTTTCATAATGAGCTTATGGTCTCAATCGTTAGTTTCAAGTCTTCTTCATTACAGCATGCTGTTCATTTTGTAAACTATGGTCCCAATTATTTTAAAATAGACGATAAAGCAGGGGAAGCTTTAGGATCTGTCAATCAGGACAGAGGCTTAGCGATGCTAACCATGCTAACACTGTGGACATTAAAATAGACCTCAACTTGTTTTGGGGTGTTGTCCATGTTTTCATCTTAACCTTTGACTCTCTCGCTGTGTGTTTTCACTTCTTCAAAGTAAACTGGAACATTGGTCCCCTAAAAATATCTTCTTCAGCTTGCTGCTAACCTAGCTAGCTACAGCTAGCATTAGCTGGTAAATTAAGGGAAGGTTTGCAGATTTATTTTCTTTCTGTACGGCAACTTTCCCTCTTTAGCGTTTGGCTTGGCGCTGCCCCATTGCAACCATAAACAACACTGGCTTGGCCGTCAAAAATCGCTGCATCTGGTTGCAAAAAAAAAAAAGATGGCTGCACCCGTATCGGCAAACTCAAGGCTTCAAAGCGGCAGTCCACAAACCAATGGGTGACGTCACTCCTGCTACGTGCAGTATTTTTTACAGTCTATGATATAAACACATGAAAGGTCAGAAAAGAGGAGGTACCTCGTGGTAAGTCTCGGTATACACAACTCTTCAGAGCAAGTGTGTGCTGGCAGCGTCAAAAGTTCAGTTGGGAATGTGTGAGAGCAGCATACCGAACCGTTTTACATCACACATTACATTTAACAGAACTGTGCACGGTATAAACTGGACTAGTACAACTTTTAATGCAGCCACATTGGGACATCATAACCTTTTGTTACAAATGTGGCTGAAAACACATTCAATGCACAACTAAGAAAACACAAAGAGAAGATCAAGCAAAACGTGAGGTTTTCACGAGATGGCCATGAATCATGTGGACCAAGTTTCACTGATGGTTTACGGACGTCAGAGCGCGGCACCCCGTCACTCTTCACGGGTCACAGAACAGTCAGCGGCTCTTCACGACTCAACGAGTTACACAGATGAAAGCCGTGACTCAGCCAGTGTTTCCCAACGATTACTCAACCATCTTTCCCCTTGAGGCTGAAATATCCCCAATCAAATAAATACCTCCAGCTGAATCATCGGATCAACCCACTGCTGTGAATCACATAGATATTTACACTATAGCACGTACAATCCACTGATCAATACGAGTGAAAAAGAAGTATTTTCTGAAGACAAACGGCTTCTAATAAAGGAATAGGTTCCGACTAGGGCTGCAACTAACAATTCATTTCATTGTCGATTTAATCTGTGGATTATTTTTCTCGATGAACCGATTAGTTGTTTGGTCTTTAAAATGTCAGAAATGTTTCCCCAAAAAGCCCAAGACGACGTCGTCAAATGTCTTGTTTTGTCCACAACTCAAAGATATTCAGTTTACTGTCACAGAGGAGAGAAGAAAAAAATATTCACATTTAAGAAGCTGAAATCAGAGGATTTTTTTCACTTTTGTTTTTTCATAAAAAATGACAAAGCGTTTAATCGATTATCAAAATAGTTGGCGATTAATTTAAATAGTTGGCAACTAATCGATTAAGCTTCGCAGCTCTACTTCTGACATCTTTGCTCTAGTTCTGACATCTTTGTGCTGTAAATAACCTCTCAAATTCCTCTCAAACGTGGAGGAGAGTGGAGTGCTGAGTGTTTTGCATACACAGGAACTCCCCTGCCTGACATCAGTGTGCGTTGGGGGGTACAGCTGTGTGTGTTTTACGTGCCGATTGATTGCCAGGCCAACGCTCCCAGCCGACCTCCCGCCCAGCACGCCGCCGCTCCCAAGGCCGCCGCGGCCGCCACGGCCAGGCTGGCCTTCAGCACGGCGCCGGGGGGTCTGCTGAAGCGGGCGGGGGCCATGCACGCCAACATGGCCACAGTCACGGTCAGGGTGAACACAATGGAGACGGCCGTGTTAATGGCCACTATCTGTCCGAACTTGGCGAAAGGCACAATGACACAGAAGAAGAGGGGGACTGTGGAGATCACCGTGGTGACGGCGCTGGACACTATGGCAACGCCCACATGGTTCACCGCCTCCAGGGTCCGCCTCTGCCTCTCGGCCCGAGGCTCCTGCAAACAAAACACAGATTAACACTGTAGGAGCAGAGGCTGTTTTGTCATTTATTAGGGCTGCTGCTAACGATCATTTTCATTGCCGATTAATCGATTAGTTGTTTGGTCGATAAAATGTCAGGAAATGGTGAAAAATGTGGATCAGTGTTTCCTGAAAGCCCAAGATGAATATATTCAGTTTCCTGTCACAGAGGAGAGAAGAAACTAGAACATATTCACATTTAACAAGCTGAGATCAGAGAATTTTGTACAAAATCTCAAAGCGACTAATCGTTTATCAAAATAGTTGGCGATTCATTCAATAGTTGACAACTAATTGATTAATCTGTGCAGCTCTAATTTTTTTTCATGAGCCTTCAGGGCGCTTCTCGCCTTAATAAAATCCAAAAATCTTAGTCATTAGCTTGTTTAAGCATGTGTGCAAACAGGAAACAAGCTGTGGGAGTTCTAATGGCTCATAATTGTTCAAAGAAATTCACACTCCCGTACCAAGTTAGGAGCAGGCGTAGAGGGCGCGGTCTCCCCAGCCAGCAGGTATCCCTCCACCAGGTGCAGACAGTAATCCACAGAAGATCCCACGAGTATAGACAGAGAAATGGCCTCCACTGCTCCCATCTCCCAGCCCAGCCAATACATGACCGCCACCACCAGGCAGATCACGCCTGTAGGAGGCCAAAAACTCACAATTCAATCATTTCAATTTCATTTGTACGAGGTACAATTCCAGTGACATGTAATCCCATCAGCTCCTTCAACTTGTTCATGATTCATCATAAAGCAGAATGTGGCCATCAGATCGGCACGCAGAAAAAGAGAAACACATTTTGTCTGGCATTGCCAGCTTTATCTCCACAGCGTTGTGGAGTAAAGTCTGGCTACACCACAGATGCATTCTGGGATCGAAGAAAAAAAAAAAAACGCTATTTAAATTAGCTGGATAGATTTTTTAAGATAATTTTTTTGGGGCTTTTTCCCTTTATTATGAAGTGGTGACAGTGGATAGACTGGAAAGGGGGAGAGAGATAGGGGGATGACACGCAGCAAAGGGCAGCAGGTCAGATTCGAACCCGCGCCGCTGCAAAGGACTCAGCCAGCTGGATACATGGTTAAACCTCATTAGGTCTTACCAGTGTATTTCTGTGTGTACTTCGTCCACAGCAATCCCACCAATCGGTCCTAAAACGTCCCAGTTAGAGAGGAAATGCCCTAAACCTATTCTTTGTAAATCTTTACAATCATTCCCCGAAAGAACCAAGCAGGCCTGCCTTGTTCCACCATCTAAATTTCATTTTCAGCGTTTAGCTCGCAAGCTCGAAGGTTGTTGTTGATTCCCTTAGCGAAGGGATTTAGAGAACGGTGACACACAGAGAGCGGACATCCGGTCAGGTTTATCCTGGAAATGTACTTTTGCTGATCCAGACTACCACACATTACACACATGATCCCAACCCAGGCTTGAATATTCCATTTTAAAATCCATTTCTGAGTAACTAATCTCTTACCTAGGATGGTTATGAGCACTGGGAGCAGCAGCATAGGATGTGCAGTAAACACGGACACAGCTGCCACGCAGATGGCCAGAGACAGCAGCAGGCTCCACAGGGCACTCTCCACACCTACAAACACACCGCAGAGCTCAACAGTGACTGCGTTCCAAATCGCATACTTTTAGGACGTACTGCAGCTGCTCTTCAAAGTATGCACTGTTGCACGCAGTATGCATACAATCTGCACATACCACGTCTTCATTAATTAATTCACTAATTCTGAGGATTATGGGTCAGAATAGCCAGAAAAGCATGCTGTCTTGCATACTGTTAGTGAAGTCTGACAGTGAGGCAGTTGGACATCCTGTCCTGTGTCATTTCCCCTTAGTCTCCCTGTCTGGACCGGCAAATCAATGGAGAAGAGTTCTATTACCGAAGAAATAGATCGTGGTGATGGCGCAGTGGATATGATACATGCCTTTGGTGTGGCAGATCTGGGTTCGATTCCCACTGCGATACATCAACCAGTGTGTCCCTGAGCAAGACACTTAACCCCTAGTTGGTCCAGAGGCGTGACCTCTGAAATATGTAGTCGCTTTGGATAAAAGCGTCAGCTAAATGACATGTAATTTAATGTAAAATACTTAACTTAAACTTAAAAATAGAAACATCAGACAATTTGTGGCTCTCTTTAGGTGGCCGGATTTGAAAATAAGTCATCCTCAACATGTGTTGTGTTTAAAGAAAGTTGGAGAACAATTTGATACCAAACAGGATGTATGCTCTACAGGATGTTTTTTTTCCCTTCCTACTATCAGGTTTCTTCCAGATGATGTACAGATTTTTAGGCATTCTATTATCTCAGTTGGCCTAAAAAAAAAACAGTGCAAATAGCTGCTGTAAATGGGGAGGGGGAGGCATGCCCCCGGACCCCCCTAAGTTTGGGGCGGCACTACAATGTCTACAACGTCTGGCTCTGCCCCTGATCCTGGTATTTTTGGCATCCTGCATTTGACATAATATGTACTGGGACATACTTAATCTTTTTCTGGAACACAAGATAGTATGTTAGTATGAGTATTACTGCGAGGTTTGTCAGATTAATCCCTCTTCAGTTTGCAGAAAACGTCTCTGACACGCAGCTCCACTTCACGCTCACCTATGATTTCCATGAATATCTGCTTCCAGTGCTCGCAGGTCTGGAAACCCCGTTGCAGAGCTGAGGACTGCGGGAGGGAGGCCAGCTGCTCCTGGATGAAGTTCTCCCACTGGAGGAAGTCGGAGTAGGTCTGAAAGGAGGATTTGCCCTTGTATGTGGTCTGGGGAGAGAAGAGAGGTAGAGCGTCAGGCAAAGTGAACTGGAAAGGTGCCGCTCTGTGATGCGCGAAGATGAAAAGCTGGAAGATGAAGGGACTTACAGACTCAAAGGCCATGGACAGCCAGCAGACTTTGCCTCCGTGTATTCCCACCGCTCCGTGGGAGAGCTGCCCCGGCAGCAGGTTGGGCTCGGGGAGAGAGTGGCACTCCGGATGGAGCAGAGGCACAATAGAAGACAGTTTGTTACCTGAAGAACGGAAGAGATCAGAGAGCTGCTTGGAATTTACAGTATATTAGCAATAAAAAGGTAGTGCTCTTTGGCATGAACAAATCCAATAGACATCAAAGAAGAAGCCAGGGCACTCATCTTTTACAAAAAATATATATAAAATGCCTTTAATGCATAATAAGATAAAAACATTATTATCTTATTCTATTCAGAATGTGCCAGATGCATTTAAGGCCTTTTATATATTTTTTCCCCGTAAAAGACGAGTGCCTTGGCTTCTTCTTTGATGTCTATACAGTTTACCTGCAAAGAACAGAAGAAAGGACAGAACCTTTTACACCCTTTTACACTCACTCTCTATTAATAATTCATATAATAATCATAATAGACTTTATCTATTATAGCCCCTTTCATGCAGAAAGCATAGCTCAAAGTGCTATTTCACAGTTTTGGTGCATAGTTACAAACCGTTTTTTTCACCCAGTTGTTCAGCACTTTATCTAACAGTTTTGTGCTATAATGTTTGTAAAAAATAAGGTTTTAGGGCTGCAACTACTGATTATTTTCAATATCGTATCAGTCCTCCATTGACTGATGTATTTGTTTTATAAAATGTCAGAAATGAAGTGAAAAATGTACAATTTCCCAAACCCCAAGTTAACATCTTCAGATGTTTGGATTTTTATGATTCCGTCCAAGCAACAATCTAAAACCCCAAAATATCCAATTTGCTATTAAAGAGGAAAAAGGAAACCAGCAGATATTCCCATTTAAGAAGGTGCAAAAAAATCAATCAATCAATCGATTGATCTATAATGTTATAATATTATTGTTTCACGATGTTTCATGGTAAAATCTGAATTGAGCTGGGGGGGTTACCTGAAGGCAAACACTGCGCTCCTCCTGGCTTCACAAGTTGTGTGTTTGCACTAATAGCTTTGCAGATTTTGCAGAGATGGCCCATTTCCTGGAAAACATCAAAGTCTGGGTCCAATATAATGCTGCCCTTTGGAGAGAATTAAACACAACGTCAGCCACACGATGAGAACATCATTCAGACATCTGGCTCTGCTTTATTTCTGGTGATGATTAAGATACACTGACACAGGTGTGGCCCTCACCATATCTCCGATAACGTGGTTGTCCCTGTTTCCAGTTCGGTTGACGCCCAAGATGCCAAAGACGACAAAAACCATCGCCCCGGTGTCCACCAGAGGACGCACCGCCGGCTGGCCACACGCCCCGCCACCGCATGGGTTGAAGCCAAACGTTTTGGATGCTTTTGTTTGGGCAGCAGAAGAGGGATCTTTGAAAGAAAAAAAAGAACCACAGGAAAATCTCTCAGCGGGCCATTTTTTTATACAGTGTCAAAATATGCGTATAAGTCTGTGGTGTGGAAAAAATCCTCCAGAGGTGTTTTAGACGGTGCCACTTTGAGAAGCTAGTATATTTCAAAGAAGTGTTATTTTCTCTGTTTTGCAGACTCAAAGTGAGAATGAATAACATAAAAAAACAGCAACATTTCAGCATGTGTGATGTGACACATCAGGGTCGGCCAGTGGCATAGGCAGTATAGGCAAATGCTGGGGGGTGGGGGCAGTCCAAATGAGTAAAGGGAAGTTAAAGATAACAAGAAAAAATGCCAACAATGTCATTAGAAAATAAAAAGTCAGAACAAACATAAATTTCGAAAACAAAGGACAAAAAAAAAAAAAAAAAAAAAAGCGGACAGTCCAAATGAGTAAAGGGAAGTTAAAGATAACAAGAAAAAAACACCGTTAGAAAAAATGTCGTTAGAAACGTTGAAAAAAAAGACCAAAAAAACAAACAACAAAAATATATTTTTTTCGAAAACAAAGGACAAAAACGTTGAAAAAAGCATTGAAAACCCCCTGATAAAAACGCCCCAAATAAAGCACCAAAATCTATGCAGTGAGAAAAAAACTTTTCATTAGGGCTAACAAACTGTCTTTATGTTAATGACGCTTTGCGATGCTCGCTCACCACTGGGAAGAGGGGTATAAAAGGTTCCCTGCGTGGGTCCATCGGGCCCAGAACTGATGCCACAGCCAGGCGGGTCGACGCACACGCGGCTGGGATGAGGTCTCAGGCGGCGCTGGGCGAAGCGAAGTCTCCTGAAAAGGTTAAAGCAGAGCTGAAATGACCGACTGTCCACTAGAACGACATGACAGAAATGACTTTTGATTCTTTTCATCCGTTTTTTTCACCTGCTGTGCTGCTGCAGAGACGACGCTACATAAAAGGAAAACTCTGGCGCCCAGCCATGGCGGGGTTCACACGAGGTGGATGTGATCATCCAGCTGGGGTACGGGTGGTACACATGGGAAACACACACTGTCATTCTGCTGGTGTAATTGCTGCGGGGCTGATTATAAGCCTATTCAGATAAAACAAGATTAGTTATAAGCCGCTTTCGTGGCACATATGGCAGTTGGGGGAGACATAACGTTACAGCTAATTATATTGCTGTTATTGCTCTCTAACCTGAAATGACGACACCTCTTCGTGCTCTGTGCTGCACAGTTTCCACGGGGACGGAGTGCTGGCGTTGAGGGAGAAACGGTAAAGGGTTGTAGACGCTCCGAGGTCCAACTTTGATATGTACACCGTCATTAAAGACTCTGAAAAAACAGCACAAAGTACAATATTTAAAAATGGGGAAGGTATTAAGTGAGAGAGGAAGTGATTTGTATGTGCTGAATGTTTTACCTGTTTGGTTGGTGCTTGAATTTTGTTTGACAGCGCTCCGTGGGGCAGATGAAGTCGTTTTGCTCGGGCTCTGCTGATGTGTGGAGAACTTAAACGCTGAGGAGGAAGCGTGTGTGTACAAGGGATGGGGCTTTTCCATGAACACACCTGCAGCAGAACACAACATGCCATTTAGATATTTGTTTTGGATCTGTGAAGTTAACTGGGTGAGTGTCAGTGCGTTCACATTAGGGATGTAACGGTATGAAAATGGTTATAGTGACTAAAAGTATCGCGGTTTTCGGTATTATCGCGGTATTTTTAAAAGTGTGTTCAATATGTTCAGAAAGCACTGATCAGGCCTACACAAGCTGAAATAGTTTCAAAAGGTGTAACAGTGTTTATTATATAAAAAAAATATAGGCAAAACCTTATCAAAAGTGCAACTTTTAACATCAAAGGAACAAGGGTTCAGCACGTATTGCCGCCTTTAGCAGCAACTTCTTTTCCTGCACGTTCTGCAGACAGGATAACTGTCTTCAATCAACTGTCCTTCGGGCATTTTTATAATAACCAAAATATGCCCACGCTTCAGACTTCGTCCTCTTATGGCGTTTTTCCATCACATGGTACCTGCTCGACTCTACGCGCCTTTTTTGGTTTTCCATTATGAAAAAAAGTCCCTGGTACCTGCTAACAGGTACTTTTTTTTAGTATCACCTCCGTCCAGGTTCCAAGCGAGCTGAGGCGATACCAAAAGGTGAAGTGAAAACCTGCAGACTGCCGATTGGTCGGAGAGAATCGTCACTAATCACTGCGTCATCATTGAACATCCTGAACACACCGGCTGTTTTTAAATAGTTTAGCCAGCGGTGTTTGTTTTTTTGCTGCCTCCAGCTTCTTTTGAAACTAAATTTGTTTTCTGGCAAACAGCCACTTACCGAGAGTCAAAAACAACACACCTTCGACGTTCTGTTTGTGTGTGTGTCGCGTTAGGTCACGTCAGTTTCCTGCGGCGTCGCTATGACGACCAGCCACGCTTGCCTCACGCATGAGGCGGTACTAATGGCGCGTTCATGCCACCTCGGAAAATAACAGGAACCGCCCCGTGGTTATGTTGTTTTTCCGACTGCCAGCGTTCACATAGTAGGGATGCGTGTTCTTCTTCTTCTTCTGTTGTATTGGCGTTTGCCGTAACAACTTTTTGCATGACTGCCACCAACGGTTGGCCGTAGCCTAGAGCATCAGGTGGGTGAAAACATGGAGGCCACAATAACAAAAGATTTTCTGCTGTTTTCTTATGCGAGCCTCCAAACAGCACATCGCCAGGTGTTTGTTTGTGTTATCTGCAGGACAACCAACGGGAAAAGACACGGATAAGCTGTTTTTTTTTTTTTTTTATACATAGGCCTATTTATGAATCATTTGAAACATGTTATGTCTGTGCATGTTTCTTGGCAGAGGCATTTGTCCACATTAAACAGTTTATTGTCATTGAAATATGTTCAGTGAACCAAAGTCGCCTCCATCAAACAGTCCGTTGTCAACAACGCGTCACCAACTGGGGAAACTCGGTTATCAAAATCCAGCCCGAGTTTCCCACCTCTAATTCCCACAGGAAGTGACGTGAATGATGACGTTTTGAAAAAAAAAAAAAATGTTTTTCCAATGTCCATGAACGCACGGTAAATCTGCAATGGAAAATGGAGGACGAGGCACCGCGGCTGAGTCAAGTCGAGTAGAGTAGAGCAGGTACCATGTAATGGAAAAACGCCATCACAGGGCTGATTAATGTCCTGAGCGCTGTCATCTCCTCCTTTCCGCCAACTGATGATTCCAACTTCAAGAAACGCACGTTGTACGCTATGCAGTGCGCCTGCGTGGCAACTTCAGGAGACTCGGATGAAGCTGGGAAGGATTAAACACACGGTTCCCACACCGTGGTTATCCACCGCGATAATAACATTATTTTAAATGAAAACGGTAATTCTTATCGTCAACATTTTTATCGTGGTCTACCGTTAACACCGGTAATGGTTACATCCCTAGTTCACACGCAGTTTGAAAACCTGATTATATTCAGTCTCACCTGAACACATGGGGCAGGAGATGCCCTGACTGCTGAGGTTGCTCCGCAGAGCCAGCAGCGTTTGAAGGTTCGTGTCCCGGCGGAAAAGGAGGGGGGCGTGAGTGGCCGGCCTCAGGAGACAGCAGCAGCCGGCAGATAAGACCAGAACCAGGAGGAAGACGCCTGCGCCGACAGGAAGAAAGTGATGAATGATGGCAGAAAGGAGGGTCTGATGGAGCAGATAGAGCAGCTGAGAGACGCATCAGGAGCAAGGATCAATTACAGCCCCTCCTTAGAAGAGGGAAGATAAATACTTCATGAAAGGCACTTGGTCTTCCTCTGACAGACTAAATCCTCTTAGGTCACACCGAGACGAGCTGGAGGTTACTCTCACGTCTAAATCATGGATCAAGATCTTGTCTGATAATATCTGTGAGAACCAAACTAAAGAAATGACAAAGTATCTTCAGTATAAATTGCTGTGTCAAACTGTGTGAGTTCGTGGGCTGGGTTGGCTCAGTTGGGAGAGCAGGTGCACATATACAGTACAGGCCAAAAGTTTCCTTTTTATTTTCATGACTATTTACATTGTAGATTCTCACTGAAGGCATCACAACTATGAATGAACACATATGGAATTATGTACTTAACAAAAAAGTGTGATAATAACTGAAAACATGTCTTATATTTTAGATTCTTCAAAGTAGCCACCCTTTGCTTTTTTATTAATAAGGGGAATAATTCCACTAATTAACCCTGACAAAGCACACCTGTGAAGTGCAAACCATTTCAGGTGACTACCTCATGAAGCTCATTGAGAGAACACCAAGGGTTTGCAGAGTTATCAAAAAAAGCAAAGGGTGGCTACTTTAAGGAATCTAAAATATAAGACCTGTTTTTTGTTAAGTACATAATTCCATATGTGTTCATTCATAGTTGTGATGCCTTCAGTGAGAATCTACAATGTTAATAGTCATGAAAATAAAGAAACACACTGAATGAGAAGGTGTGTCCAAACTTTTGGCCTGTACTGTACATAGAGGTGTATGCCTCGACGCAGAGGTCCAGGATTCGAGTCCGACCTGTAACGATTTCCTGTATGTCTTCCCCCTCTCTCTCCCCTTTCTCACCTAACTGTCCTGTTCATTAAAAAGGCAGAAATGCCCCAAAAATTATCTTAAAAAAACTGTGTAAGTTCAGTCACACTTCATCTGAAGGTGTGCATAAGACAGACATGACACCGGTCATAAACATGAAGGAGTCTTTATGAATGTTCATGACTGTTGTCATTAGGGTTCATTTGGTAAATTATGATACGCAAGATGAGATGAACACGAGATGTTTGTGTTATGAAAAACTTGACATTAGGCGTGTCATAAATATGTGATAGCAGACTTAACTTAAAGAGACTATTGAGCTTTATCTGTTAACTTTACATTAAACTGTAATAAGTGGTTGGTTTTGACGTTGGCTGTCATGAGACCATTATAATTGTGTCATCATGAATAATTCCCTTGAGTGAAAGAAGTTGGACTTGTCATAAAGATGTCATAAAGTTTGATTTCACTATCAAATGCTTTTATAACAGTGTCCTGAATATAGGGGCCGCAACTAATGATTAGTTTAATTGTCGATTTAGCAATAAGTTGTTAGGTTTATAAAATGGTGAAAAATGTGGATCAGTATTTCCCAAAGCCCAAGATGACTTCCTCAGATGTCTTGTTTTTTTTCCACACCTTAAAGATATTTAGTTTACTGTCACAGAGGAGAAAAGAAACTAGAACATGTTCACATTTAACAAGCTGGAATCAGAGAACTTTTAAAAAACCAACTCAAAACGATTAATCTGCAATTCATTTAATAGTTGACAGCTCTACATGAATAATTCCCTTGACCTCAACCAAAGTGGAACTTGTATTTAAGATGTCATAACTGTTATAAGTCCAGTTTCTCGACAGTGAATGCAGCAGTACTGAGGAGATTTACTGAGTTTGTCTTGCTTAATGTCAAGTTGTCATAACACAAACATCTCAAACAATGTCACCTTTTCAATAAAAGTGTCCTAAATTTACCGAATGACACTTATGACACAAGTTCATTATGGAAACAGTCATAAACATTTATAAAGACTCCTTCCTTTTCATGACCGGTGCCATGTCATAGTTATGACAGTGTCGTGTCAGTCTTATGCACACTAGGGGTGGGAATCACCAGAGGCCTCATGATACGATATCATCACAATACTTATGTCACGATACGATATTATTGCTATTTTAAATGTATCACCTTTTTTCCAACTTCAAATGCTTTCCAATTTCAAATGAAGTCCCCAAAGGACAATTTTGTCAACATCTGTTTTATCTAAAAATATACATTTCTCTGTCTGTTCATCTCACTTCCATTTTATTGATGCAAAATGGGAATGTCAAGCAGACAGACTGACCAACACATATATCATAAAAGATCGATACTTGACGTCTGTGTATCGATATAGTATTGCCACGAAAAATATCGCGATACTATGCTGTATCGATTTTTTTCCCCCACCCCTAGTGCACACCCCTTCAAATAAAGTGTTACCTTGAGTGATCAGCGTTTTACATCAAATCTCACCTAGAACAGCTTTTCGTCGCTCCACAGCTGGCTCTGCCACTAAATGCTTCAGGCCCCACCGGAGATTTGTGCTCACCACACCCACGTGCTGCTGCCCTGAAGGGGACCGAGGTGTCTCCACCGACAGGGAAAGAATGGCCGCGTCGCCGTCCGTGTCACCCGCGCCTAGCCGAGACAAAGACAGCGGGCTCAGTGGTGCCTGGACAGCAGCGTTTTACAACCCGAGAGACTCATTCCCTTCTCGAATAATCTCACCTGGCTCCATCTCCACTGACAGAAGCGCCACATCATCGTCATCGTCTGACAACGGGCTGTGGCTCGCTGACAGGCCCGACAACAGCTTCCAGCTTCAGAGGGAGGACGCAGTTTTAGCGAGATAGACAGCTGAAGGGGATTACACCGCGCCGGTGGTGTTGTCGCGCGGCATGCACAAATAAAATCTCACACAAAAGCGAGGAGACAATGCCTCACCAATTCAACCAGGCGTGTTCCTGAGGCGCCACACACTCGGTCCAGATACACAGGGCGGCAGGCATCAGGGCGGACACCCAAAACCAGCAGCAGCTGACAATGAGGGCCATGAATAGGCCAAAGTCATGCACGGCTGGGATCTAAGTGTCAGTTAAACGAAGCACAGTGTAAAAGACCTTGAAACATTCAATTTTTGCTTATCATGTGGAAAAAAAAGGCCTTCTGCTGAGAGAGGCACTTCTATTCATCCATAGCAGGGGAGTCATTTATAGTCCCTGTACAGATTCTATTAACGACAGGATTTCTCCTCTATGATTACCTGAGAGAAGGTGTTAGCAGCGTAGGCAGCTGCAGTAGTGAAGGAGGTGAGGAAAGTAGCTCGGCCGGCTGTTTTAATTGTGTAGATCATTCGCTGCTGCGGCTGACGTAGATGAGAAGCCTGTCGGAAGGTGCTGATGAACACAAATACATCATCCACACCTGAGCAACAGGGAGAGAACAAAAGATTATTATTACATATTATTCTAAATGTACTGTAAAAGGATTATTTCAATCGTAAAAGGATAACTTCAGTATTTTTTAACCTGGACCATGACCATGTTTTTGTCTCTGAGTGACTAATGGGAACAACTTTTTTTTTTTTTTTTTTAATTAGACCAGTATCGAGCAAGGTGACTGCTGTTGGCAGCGGAGAAACAAGCTGCTTGTGTAACATTAATGGGCAGTTGCACACCTTCAATTTCTGTCCACTAAAAGTTCTGTTTTTGTCGCTGACAGACTCAGATTATTATTCTAAGTGTCTGACAACATTATGGAAAGGATCCCTACAGAGATAGACCTTCTTGTTAAAGAGTAAGATCCTTTTTGTTTAACATCAAACAGCCCCGAAATCACCATCGCCAAACTCCATTTAAATAAAAAAATAATTTTAGCGTGTTTATATCTGGCATATTTTCACATGTAAATGGGTGAATTAAGGGTTTATTTCAACCAAACCAGAGTGGTGATTGTTGGAACAGTGGAAAGACGAACCAAGACGGCTTTTGATCGTTTTATTTAGTTTCTGTCGTCTTTGAATAAAGTGTGTTTTACGATGGTAAAAGTCCTGATTATTTACATGGAGTCTGGTGGAGTTTGGTGATGATGATTTTGGGGCTGTTTCATGTTAAACAAAAAGGATTTTACTCTTTAATAAAAAGGTCTATCTCTGTAGGGATCCTTTCCATAATGTTGTCAGACACTTAGAATAATAATCTGAGCCTGTCAGAGGTAAAAACAGCACTTTTAGTGGAGGAAATTGAAGGTGTGCAATTGCCCGTTAACGTTAAATTGCAGCTTGTTTCAACGGTCTTGCTTAATATTGGACCAATTTCAGAGATTGTTGTTCCCATTAGTCACTTGGACACAAAAACACCAGCAAATAGGGTCCAGGTTGAAAAATACAGACGTTACCCTTTAAAGGAATAGTTTGACATTTGGGCAAAAATACACTTCACTTTCCTGCTGAGAGTTAGAGGAGCTCTAGATCTATAGATGCCACTCTGATGTCCGAGAGTGGTGTCAATCATCTCATCTAACTCTCAGCAAGGATACAAATAAGCATATTTCCCTGCTTATGTAAAACTATTCCTATAATGGACAAATTGGTGTATTTTTTTTTCCGTACCAATTCCAATAATAACAAAGGCTGCAACTCCATTGAGAATGCCCAGGTACCTGACGCCAAAGACAACATGGTACAAGAACAGAGCCATCAGGCAGCTCAGTCCGATGCTAGCGAGTCCGAAGAGAGTCAGAAACACTACAGAGAGACAAGAAAACAACACGGAGCTTGTAAACATTCATATGCTACCAAATAACGTCACACCCGAGGTGAATGCGTTCCATTTACAAGTCGGATTTTTCATTGTGGGGTTTAGCTTTAGCCAAGTTAGCAATACCAGTTGATAACAACGCATTACAGTTTTTGCATACAAACAGCGTAGCAACATGTCCACAGATAGAAGATGGACAGGAATGTGTTTACGACTGATTTAGTGAGACACAAATAACACAGAAGCGCTAATAAGTGTATGTTACTACAGCTTTTATAACTGCTGATGCACGGGGCAGCCATGTTGGATTTTGACCTCGGGAAATCTGACTTCAGAGTACAAATGGAACGCACTATTACCATTGAGATGTGTACACAATACTGTAGGGCTGCACGATATGAGGAAAATACGCGATAACATTGTTGAGTATCGCGATAACAATATTACTTGCGATAAACAAACAGATATTAACTTGTACTCAGCTCTGCTGCTTTCAGTATTCTGCTTAAATACAACACATTGCTTGTTGAATTTGAACCAAATGAAAGGAATGAAAGTGCAGTGTTTTACTAATATTTTCTTTCTAAAGAAACTAAAACCAAAAAAATCTCTGAGTGTCTTTCGCAATACGTCACAGCCTTTCGCCATGTGTGTATTGCGCCAATCGATATTGCGATGACGATTAAAAAAAACGATATATTGTGCAGCCCTAGGACAGAGCAATGCGAGTTGAAGAAAGAGCAGTTTATACTGTACCAGAAAAGGAGGTCAGGACATAGACGAGCAGAGTAATGCAGGCTCCACTGATGACAGCCAGCATCATGTCGTTGTGGAAGGTGTGTCTCACCTCATCATCAAATAGCTCTGTTCCCCCGTACAGCACCTTCACCTGGCTGGGACAAGGACAGCAGCATCATGTCAAACTCCAACTGTTTGCAACAGTGTGTGGGACTGGGACAATATGTTTTTGTCCCGATGCGATTCTTTCTCACGATGCATGGGCGCCGATTGGATTAGTATTGCGATTTTCATTTATTGCGATTCTAGAAGTATTGCGATGTTCTTTTCCTTCTTTAACCCTTGTGTTGTCTTCCCCGTCGACCATGCACCTTTTTGTTTTTCTGCGTCAAAATGTAAAAACATTTTTGTCCGTCTCTTGACATTTTTGTCACTTTTTTAGAAGTTTCTGTCAATATTTTTCTGTGTATTTTTGATGTTTTTTTAAGCTGTTCCCGTGTTTTTGTCACTTTTCCTGGCGTTTTTGAAGATTTTCCCAACATTTTTGTCACTTTTTTGAAATTTTTTTCCTATGTTTTTCAACGTTCTATTATCAATTTCTCTTTACATGCTATACAATTGAATGAAACACCAAAATTCAATGAAAGTAGTGAACTGATCTTTTATTTAACTTAAGCGTTGTATGGAACCATCCACGTTATTTTGTTTTAAAATTTGGTTGAAAGAAACCCAAATTTCTGATATAGAAACTTCTTGAAATGGGTCAGATTTGACCCAAGGACAACAGGAGTGTTAACAAAAACAGAAGTTCAACAATACACTAGGGACAATATATCATGAGACATTTCTAAAAACTAATAGTTTTTCAAGAAGAATGCACATGTCAGTCAGTCTGACATTTATTTTCATTTGTAGAGAGCAGAACAGAACATTTTCTGCTTCGCTCTGTTTTGCTGGAAACGGATAAGATGTAGTCGCTGTCGGCGGTACAGTATCAACAGAAAATATTTAGTTTAGTTATTGGTTAAAAAAAGTTATAAAAAATATAGATTCTAGGGAAAAGAATCAATTTTAAAATTACAAACGTGAATTGATTTTTTTCAGACCCCTAATGTGCTTATGTGTAAATAATAGGGTTGGGTTTAAAAAAAATTTCCAATTCAAATAGATTTTTATTTGAATGATCCATGTATGGGATACACATATCCAGACAAAGGGACAAAGGTGATGCCCTCTGGGAAAAATGGAACGCCTATATTATAAGAAGGGGGGATAGCCTGCCTTAATGCCTTGCATATTCCGGTAAAGGAAAACAATTTCTTTTATTTCAATAAGGGCACTACGTGGCTAGCATTCGATCTATATCTTCACATCATATTGTGACCATACTTACTGGTATTCAGTGTATTGCTGCTACCCGTGCTTTGCACAAAAGCTTGAAAAAATATTTCAAGCTTTTATAATATAAAAAAAATATATAATAATAATAATACTGGCTTATCCACCTGGCGCGCTATTGGCAGGTTTAACACGATGACAATAGAGAAGCGTCCAAGCAGCTTCTTGTTTATATTCAACTAGCCGGCCACCGGAGCGCAGCAACCCGTTGATGCCGCTGTTGCTGCTACGTCACCCGGATCGTTGCTCTGATTGGTTGAAGGACTATCCAATTGCGTACAGAGTCATTTGAACTACTGCCCGTTGATCACGCCTCTTGTGCAAATACAGAGCAGACTCCCCAGACTAATGTTCAATCTTAAAAGACTGAGCTTGGTCCGGTGATAGCCAGACTACATCTTTTGTCTAGTGAGTTAACAGCTGATGCCTTCGGAGACGGAGCTACAGTATCTGCCGCTTCCCAGAAAGACTAACTGTTCCCCAAATTGTTCATTCCCTCTGCCATTAAGCTGCTGAATGCCGAGTAGCTGTCTTGAATGCCACTCTATTTGAATGAAACGTTGCAACACTATCAATTTTATTATTTTATCTCGTCCCTTTTTAGCTTACTTTATCATCTTTATTCAGTTCTTTTTTTATACTTGCATATTTATGGATTTCACTCTTTCCCATGTGCCTTTTTGCTCCCTGCTCATTGATGAGTGGCAGTATGAATGTGTGTGTGTGTGTGTGTTTCAGTGGACTGTAGAAAGTGAATTGCCCTTTGGGGATAAATAAAGCTATCTGTATCAGAGACGTTTTGGGCACCACATACAGGTAAGCCCTACGGTATGAATGAAACAAAAAAGGCTTTTCTCAGATCTAATGATTGTAATAATATCGGAATGAATGAAACTAAAAGGCTTTTCTTAGATCTAATGATTGTAATAATATTGGTCTAAACCAATGGGAAAATGAGACGCAAAACTACCACAAAGGGACATAAACGGACAACAAAGAGACGCTAAATGACCACAGAGACCCAAAACAACCCCAAAAGAAACACAAATGACCGAAAAGAGACGGAACACGACTACAAGGAGACAAAATCCCACAAAGAGACACAAAATGGGGAAATTGGGGTCGTTTTTTTTTTTTTTTTTTAATTGAAAAAACGTTACTTCTTTTTTTTAAGATTTTTTTTGTGCATTTTAGGCCTTTATTTATACAGGACAGCTGAAGACACGAAAAGGGGGAAAGAGAAGGAGAACGACATGCAGCAAAGGGCCGCAGGGCGGAGTCGAGGAGTAAACCTCTGTGTATATACAGGCGCCTGCTCTACCAGGTGAGCTAGCCAGGCGCCTATTTCACGTCACATTTTCTTGAGGTTTAGACGCCTAACCCCCCCGCCAGATACATGCACCTAAGTCATCCAAATTAAAATAATAAACCCTGGAAAGGAAAGATGATGATGGGATGTTTTAGATTTGATTATTGTAACAGTGTCTTTAAAGGTGTCGGTAAAAAAATCCATCTGACAACTGCAGTTGATTCAAAACGCTGCTGCCCGAGTCCTCGCTGGAACACATCACCCTGTTCTCAGAGCTTTGCACTGGCTTCCTACGTATTGATTTCCAAATAATGTTATTTATTTATAGAAGCAGCTTTTAGTTCCCATGCACCACAGATCTGGAATAAACTTCCTGAAGACTTGAGATCTGCCCCGAGCCTTTGTTCTTTTAAATCGAGCCTTAAAAACGTGTCTGTCTGCACTTTTGCTTTTCCTGAGCTCACTGACAGATTGACACTTCTATTTCTAGAATTTCTATTTTTTGACGCTGTCGTTTTTTAAAGTAATTGTTTATTTCTTACACTGCACTGTAACTTTTATTCTTGGATTTCGTCTTATTCTATTTAGCTGTTTCATATTCTCATTAACTAATGTTTTTAGTTGTTTTTGACTGCTCCTTCGTGTTTTATGTAAAGCACTTTGAACTGTCTTGTTGCCATATCTTCTACTGTATGCTTTTAAATCTACTGTTTTTGTTTAATTAGGGCTGTGCAATTAAGCAAATTTGAATTTCGACTCCCAATGATCACAAAAACGATGTAATCAAAAAAAAAAAATCAAGGATTTTTGCACGCAACTATCACAAAAAAACTCCACATTTTTCTGGAAGGACTGCCTTTTAGTAAGTGTGATTCAGTTTTTGTCATGACAACTTAGGGTTAGGGTTAGTGTTACTGTTCATGTGTTCATGACAGTGTCATGTCACTCTTATGTAGATACCTTCAAGTAAAGTGTTACCCTTTGTTTTGTACTTTGTATGTTACAATGTGACTTGCCTCTGTGTCTGAATTGTGCCATATAAATAAACTGCCTTGCCTAATAACATTGCAGGGATTATTTCCTGACCTGGTAGATTGCTTGGTCAGGATGTCTGCATACTGCACCACAAAGTTTTTGAAGCGTGATCTTTGCTCGTGAGCTCGGTCCTGCAGGGAGTAGAAGGAAGGAAGAGGAGCTCCGAAGTGGATCTCGCTGCGTAACAGAGAGGAGGAGAGATGCTCCGGCGACAGACTCTCATCCACGTACCAGTAGAACTGGGGGTGGGTGATGGCCAGACTCAGAGACCCTGGGAATACAGACACAGCAAACCAGCACTGTTAGGGGGACTCTTGATTAAAAATTGATCTTGAATTGATCTTAATTAATCTGTAGATTATTTTCTGGATTAATCGATTAGTTGTTTGTTCTATGAAATATCAGAAAATGGTGAAAATTGTCCATCAGTGTTTCCCATAAGTCCAAGATGACGTCTTCAAGTGTCTTGTTTTGTCCACAACTCAAAGATATTCAGTTTACTGTCACAGAGGAGAGAATAAACTAGAACATATTCACATTTAGGAAGCTGGAATTAGAGAAGTTTTACTTTTTTTTCATTAAAGAATTACTCAAACCAATTTATCAATATGAAAATGGTTGGCGATCTTACTTTGCAGCTGTAAACTATACTTTCAAGACAAATCTTGTATTAATCGCTTAAAAGATATACCTCGCATTCCCTCACATAAGACTCAATTTTGAACTTTTTGTGTAGCTTTTTTATTTATTTATCGAAATAATTGCCGGTTAACTTAATAGTTGACAACTCATCAAATGATCAATTCATCTTTGCAGCTCCATTAGAAAGCTGTTATTTTCTGTATATCTGTATCAGTGTCTCTGTGTCCCAACTGGCAGAGGCAGATGGCCACCCACCTAGAGTCTGGGTCTGTCCGAGGTTTCTGCCTGTAAAAAGGTAGTGTCTCCTCGCCGCTGTCGCACCAAATGCTTGCTCTTTTGGTGGAATTATTTTTCCAACTTTCTTAACTTGTGGACTCACCTTGAATATCGGCCAGATCTGGGCCCATGCCATCATAGTAAATCTTCCCCCCTCTCTCGCTGGGGTACAGGTAGGACAGGAGTGAGCTGGGCGGGGAGCAGTAGGACGGTCCCAGTGGCAGATCCCTCAGCATCTCCAGAGGCTTCCAGCAGAACTGATGGAACTGCGGATGCTGCATGAGCAGGCGCTCCACGTGGTGAATTGTCTGCAGCCGTTCGGGGGTGAAGATGTTGCGATCGCCCTCCCCTTGAGCCACGAACACCAGCTCGATCCTCCACAGAGCCTGGCTCTGCAGGTAGTAATTGGGAGCCAACCTGCGCCTCCTAATGAGCCGTAGAGTTGAATTCCCATCACGTGATCTCTCCGCTTCTTCTTCTTCTTCTTCTGCTGTGTGATACGAGTTCCTGTGCTTCCCCATTTTCTCCTGACCCAATTTAAGCTCCGTCCTTTTATCTCTGCTCGCCGCGGCTGCTCTTTTCTCATCATCTCCTGGGTGTGAGGGGTAGTTTCGAGGAGTGGAGGACCTCACAGCCTCATTATCTGTCCTGTTGGAAACTCCCTGTTTGCTCAGCTTCTCCAGCAGAAGCTCTCTCAGGGCCTCAGACTCGCTGTTATCTAAGTCTCGCCTACGTCTGTCCCAGGACCCCAGCTGAGTCTTCACTGCGATGGTGAGGGCGTCGAAGCGCTCGGCAGAGAAGTGACTGTGAACCTCAAAGGCACTGTAGGAGAGGTCTATGTCCAGAGGGGGGCAGTAGAGCAGCATGTAGGCAAACAGGGCGCATGGGAGTGACACAACTACCCCTAAAAGCACCCCACTGGCCCAGGGCTGTGTGTACACCCACCCCACTGCCCTCCACAGTCCACACATGCCAGCCTCCTCAGAGAAACAGCTCTGTCCTGCTGTGGGTGCTGCTCCATCCTCTCCTTCCTCCTCCTCATCTTCCTCTCCTCCCCAGCTGGGCTGAAACAGCAGCGGATCATCCCCCACATCCATGCTGGCACCTGTCAGGGACAAACAACACCACTTGATGATTGCTCACTTAAAAGGTCCCATACGGTGAAAATGGGTTTTGGATTGGGTTTTGTGTGTGTGTTTTAAACTCAGGGTTGTAAAGTAAAAGCTGTGGAAATGTGAAAGTCGCTTACTACCACCATTCCTCTATCCCCCAAAGAACTACACCACCGGCAAACTCCAGTAAGAATTTGATGAATTTGCTACATAGAAACCGAATAACCAATGGTTGTCGGGTTCCAAAATGAGCATAGCCTTGCCCCCTTTCGAGCCGTTCATTTCAGCCGCGTCATTGCCAGAGCCAAGAGGAGTGTGAGGCGGGAGAGTCATGTCGTTGCTGAAAACTTGACATGAGAAGTGCATTATCAGGGCTCCAGACTAACTTTTTTCGGTAACCTTCGGTGAGTTCCGTAATGGCAGCGGAGAAAGATGCGAGCGAAGCCATTCGGTCCGTTGTGGCAACGCTGCCGAAATATCCAGAAGTTAAAGCCTGAGCAAGAACAATCTTTGCTGAGTTGTGTTGGTGGCCATGATGTTGTGGCCCTCATCCCCACGGGGTTCAGGAACAGTTTGATTTTCCAGCTTGCTCCGTTAGTGATGAAGGAGTTGGCTTAGGCTAACGCTAGCGATGCTAAGCCGACGTCACGACCAAACGTTAGCGATTGGTTACGGCAGATCCAGAGTGGCTCTGGGCAGATCCAATAGTTTTAAACTTCAACAGAGTACCCACCTTCAAGGAGGTTAACACTTGTCAATTAAGAGAGAGGCCAGACTCTCTGGACAGATGAAATTTACCAGAGTCTGGTAGGACCAGACTAATGGACCAGAGACTGGTAGGACCAGAGACTGGTAGGACCAGGCTAATGGACCAGAGACTGGTAGGACCAGAGACTGGTAGGACCAGGCTAATGGACCAGAGACTGGTAGGTCCAGGCTAATGGACCAGAGACTGGACCAGGCTAATGGACCAGAGTCTGGTAGGACCAGGCTAATGGACCAGAGACTGGTAGGACCAGGCTAATGAACCAGAGACTGGTAGGACCAGAGACTGGTAGGACCAGGCTAATGGACCAGAGACTGGTAGGACCAGAGACTGGTAGGACCAGGCTAATGGACCAGAGACTGGTAGGATCAGAGACTGGTAGGACCAGGCTAATGGACCAAAGACTGGTAGGACCAGAGACTGGTAGGACCAGGCTAATGGACCAGAGACTGGTGGGACCAGGCTAATGGACCAGAGTCTGGTAGGACCAGGCTATTTCCCCCACGTTAACAGTTTTTACTGATAAATGCTTTGGTAATAAATACAGAAACTACAATGTGCTGTTTTATTTTAGTCACAGTCTGGAGCCCTAATTATTCCATCCAATAAGTCACTGCACATCCTTTCAAAAGGAAAAAAAAATAAGTTACAGACAAGCGGATGGATTTTCTTTTTGGAGACTTGCCTCGACCTGTGAATTTGTTTTTTGCTAATGGTTAGCTGGCTGTGGCGGCGCTAGCTAACATAAATCCACCCACACACGATCCGCGGTAAGAACGGCTCTGCGCTGGCTGTGCCGTTGTTTTCCTACAGCTACACCCCTTTCCTTCTCTGGCAGGAGCACGAAATAGATGTTTGAACCACCACCAGCTTACACAGGCTTCAGACAAAATGAAGGACGAGGTAACTTCCAAAAGTTGCACTCAGCGAGCAAGGACGTGAGAGTTAAGTGTGTCCCCAGAGCGGCTGTCGACAAAACGGCTTCCATTGGAGCAAATTGAGAAGGGGAGACCTTTTTTTTTTTTTTTTTTCTCAAGGGCTTATAAGAGAAAATGGTTGGCTGAGTCCCGCTTTGAGATGCTGATCACAAGAGCTTGGGGTGAGACAGGCTAAAAGCTGTGACTTAATTCTTTCCCTCAGTCAGCGTATGCAAGCCTTTATCACCCAGACAGAGTCGGCAGGTGGCTTTCTACATATCAACACTACAGCTGTGTCCGCAGCAAATTAAATCACTTCACTTGTCCAATTACTGACAAGAAGAGCAAGTGAGATATGAGACAGAGTTGTGAAATAAGAGGGGGTTTATCTCCTGTGATGGGCAGCCTTTGAATAATAGTGTCAATAGCTGCCACTTTTTTCCCCCCACCGCTCGACACACAAGACACTGCAGTTTGCATTCAAGTGGCAGTGAGCCCGCTAACTGCAGCAATTTATCTTTTCAGAGCAGTGCTTTAAGGTCAGCCAGGTAAGACAGTGAATCTTGATTATGTGTAAAAGATAGCTGCGCTCAGCTCTGCAGATGAAGTGAAAAAAAATCCATCATAAAAAAGGGATCATTTACAAACGATGCTATGTAATCGATATTTGTAAAAAAAAAAAAAAAAAAAATGATTAAGACTCACAGAGTTAGAAAGCAGAGAAGAAAGATTCTTGAGAAACAAGCCCTGGAGCTGAAAAATAAACTGGTAAGACTGGATTTTTGTATGCCCTTACACCTGAATAAACTTAATTTCATGGTAGAGCTAGAGGAGGAAATGTGCTCGTGTCTGCTGGAGAAAATCACCTTGTGTGCGGTCACTGTGTCCCCAAAGTGTCCCGATAACGGAGCAGATCTTGGTTTTGTTTCACGGCCCCGTCATTACCAGCCTTAGCTCGACACGTTCTGAGAGAGACAATGTTTGAAGTTGTCGAATGTCCACAGGATTTACATAATACTAATATAGTTTTATGCTGACTTTTTCCTTTCATGAGAGAGATTAGAAAGCCTGTTAAGTTAAAAACCAAGAGCTCCACTATGTCTAATGCTCTCAATTAAAAGAGGCCTATTTTAAATCTGCAAAACACTTCCTTTTATTAATCACCATGTCATCTTACAGCACAGACAAAGAAACCAGCGCACCTTTTAATGGGATAGCAGCAGACCAGAATCTGCCCACGCACTCTGAATGTGAACATGCTCTTTCATAGGACAAATTCATTAATGGTGTTGGGAAGGTTGGTTTTAAAATGTGAAAACAGAGGAAGGAAATATGCTATCTCAACAAAATCATCTCTTTATTTTCAGTCACTTTTGGGTCACAGTGTCTTATATTTCTAAAACAACAAGAAAGATAATTAGTCCCAATTTAAAGGCTGTAATTTGGTGGCATCATTATCATCATCATCGGTTTTGTGCACCCATCACGGGCTGTAAATTCAAAATGATGAACCACAATTATGTTGTCTTCTATAGCGCCATAATGACAGATACTTTACCTCTTCAAATGGGTTTTATAACCAAGTAATATAACCAATGATGTGACAAACTCTTTTAGAAATATGTGAGACATAATTGCGCATTTGGAGTAAATGGAATACAGTTTGGGTAATTTATTAGATTACTTCAGTCCTGTTCATTTTCATCATCTCTGCCTCGCCAGCTTGTTTTCATGATGGCGCTCTCATCAACAGAAGATGAGAGGAGGAGACATTGCAGACGAGCACAGAAACATGATAAGAGAAGAGAAATGGAGGTAAAGAAAAGCCTGGGGAATGACTGAAGACACTCACACGGCCGTCGCTCTTCAAAACAAACGGCCAGCACCTTCAGAAAATCTGTGAACAGAAATTGTGCTTTTCTGCTGTTTAATATTGATGGCGAAACACCTAAATGAGAGGACTGCGGGGCAGATCTCCACAGCTTCATTTTCGGTGTCCGTTTCAACATCAAAACAGGCTGATTAGGTGGAGTCAAAGTCTGACAGTTTGATGAGACTCATTAGGGACTGACATGCAGACTTCGAGAGTGCCTATTAAGGCCGAGCTCTGTGCTGTGTGCACAACCCTCTATCGCCTTCTGTGCTCCTTGCCACAGACAGCATGCAGGTAAAGATAAAGTGTAATGCACGGACTCAGGGACGCGTCCTTTTCTCTCCTCCCGATGAGCCTGAGCACTGCACCTCACGAACAGTAATTATGAGCGGTGTGCAGCTGTAAAGCACTGCGAGCAGTGCAGCGCCTGGTATGACTAATGTGTTTACAAGCTCCCAGAAATTTCCCAACACCGCCACTTCTCTGCAAAAGATTACACAGTACGCAGACGGTTTAAACCCTGCGCAGGTGTGGATTTAAATATAGAATGTAATTTGGCGTCCTGCTTTCTGTATTTATTGCAATAAACACTGTCTCCCTCCTGGCTCAGTCTATATCACGGGGCTGTGTCTTTGTCTATGTAATATAGTTTGTTTTAAGATTATGGCCTTTATTTATAGGACAGCTGAAGACATGAAAGGGGAGAGAGAGTAAACCTCTATATAGGGGCGCGCTGTACCAGGTGAGCTTCCCGGGCGCCCAACATAATATAGTTTTAGACTCAAAACTGAGACAGACAAAAGCACAGAGAGGCCTCAACTAAACTAGGGCTGCAACTAACGATTATTTTCATTGACGACTAATCTGTGGATTGTTCTCTCGAGTAATCGATTAGTTGTTGGGTCTAAAAATTCATCAATCATTTTAAATGTCAGAAAGTGAAAATGTGGATCAGTGTTTCCTAAAGCCCAAGACGACGTCCTCAAAAGTCTTGTTCTGTCCACAACTCAAAGATATTCAGTTTACGGTCACAGAGGAGAGAAGGAACTAGAACATATTCACATTTCACAAGCTGGGATCAGAGAATTGTTCCATTTTTTTCATAAATAATGGCTCAAACCGATTAATCGATTATCAGACAAGTTGGCGATTAATTTCATAGTTGACAACTAATTGATTAATCTTTGCAGCTGTAAACTAAACATCCATTTGCCCACTTTTTAGATGTGAAATAGTGTATAAATTGCTTGAAAGATATACCTCGCTTTGCCTCACGTAAGACTCAATTTTGAACTTTCTGTGTAACTCTTTTTATTGGAAATGTTTAAACAAGTGAGCCCAGGCAGTCATGCTGTACCTGCCTGTACCTGCCTGTTCCTGCGTGTACAGCAGTATCTGATCGACTGTGCAGCACAGAGCTGTATTTGTCTCGCGAGTCGTGTTCAGCCAGTCCTGAGCAAAAAGGAGGACCAGTTTTCTTATGTTGTATTTTTGTTTTCCTCCCATAAAAACGCACATTAGCTGAGTGTCAGCGTTTTTACCCTCCACTACACCTCTGGATCGCGTCGGAGACTCTAGGTGGGAGCTGCGAGCCTGAACCCTTCACCTATAATCATCTCTCTCTCTTTCTCTCTCGCCATTCCTCACTCTCTTGCCCTTTTCCTCCCTTCAATCTTTCTGCCTTTTCTCCATATCTCCATCTTGTCCACAAAAGGTGAGATTTGTACCCTTCATTATTGACAGCAGCTAAAAATAACCCCGCCCTTCTCAGTTTTATCTCCTCTCCATCTCATCCAATATGGATTTCACATGCTGGCTGCTGCCCCACTCCCATTCAGCCTGGTGTAAACACAGCGAGCACACCGCCTCATTTTTAAAAAAGAGCATTGATTCCACCACTATTGATCTATGAATATATATACCTTATGCATGAGCGCTCGGCAACATGTTTAGAGCGGACGTGCCTTTGTATCCTTTTACGCGCCGTGAACCTGGAGTCAGGGGGGGGGGGTTTTCGAGTCTAACTCTGGAGATTTATTTGGAGCTAACAACGGTGTTCATTTCTTCTATTGTGGACGAATTCATGCTCGCGCTGAAGGAAGCGCAAAGCGGTGTGTACGCGGGGGGTGAAGCACGGGCTGTACCATGCAGTTTCTCCCACTCTGCTGAATAAAAGGTTGTGAATAAGCCCCATACCACAGCAATAGTTTTTCTAGCAGCATAAAAAAAAAACACATTCATCCCCAAACTTATCTGCTTCAGAGTTCCTCCGATGAACAATGCCTGTACTCCAAGCAAACAGGGTGAGCTTTTATTGATTTGTTAATCCATTCTTCATTTTTTTATTTTTTTACACTTTCTCTTGCATTTACTAGATAATTGCACAGTTTACTGGCTTCGGTAATACATCTTTTTTTTTAATCTATGGATAAATCAGGCAAAAACAAAAGCATCCCTATGTCGAAGCATATGCCTGCGACGCTGAGAGGAGTCTTACCTGAGGCTGATGAGACGAGGACGACAGGTGGAGCGTTCAGGCCTACAGGGTCCACTTGTAATGTGCTGAACTCGTGCTCTGCAATTTCATCTCCTCCATGCTCTGGTGTGGAAAAACAGAAACAATAATTCACTGCTTTATTGTCATAGTTAATAACTCATCATGAGAGAGAGAGAGACACACACACACACACACACACCAAGGGAACCCCCACAAGAGAATGACACACACACACACACACACACACACACACACACACACACACACACACACACACACACCTCTCTCCCCACTCTATAGGAATCCTCCAATCTCAGCAGTTAATGTGTTGTTTTCCTGTCCTTTTGTGCTCTTCTCTCCCTTTTTTCTCTCCTCTCTCACCCGGTTGTCCAGGCGACAGAGTCAGTAAGAGACATTTCTTCCCAGAAGCTCCCCTCTCTCTCTCTTTCTCTCTTTCTCTCTCCCATGGCTTTGTTCAGCTCGCTCTGCTGACTGGCTCACCGGTGGATGCGAGGCGAGGAGGGGAACGCAGCTGGGGGAAAACCTCCTGTAGATCCCTGGAAGACGGCAGGAGAGCCTGGGGGGGAGGAGGGGGTTATAAAAGAATCAAAACATGCCTTGGGCTAGTTCCACCTTCATTCAGCTGTTTTTTATGTGATCAAAATGATGCAGTTGCCACAATACTGCGGCCGAGCCCCCTCCCATGCTGTCAGAGATGGTACGGTCTAGTCTAGGCTCAGTTGGTGGGGAGGTGGGGTGTGTTATAGGAGGGTGATCACTAGAACTGGCTATAGTGGGAGACAAAGTGCAGGCAATTTAAAATAATCACCTGTATTAAAGTGTTCATATTATGCTTTTTGGCTTTTTCCCTCTTTTATTGTGTTCTATATCTTTTTTGTGCATGTTATAGGTTTACAAAGTGAAAAAGCCCAAAGTCCCCCCCAAAGGGACTTACCATCTCCAACAGAAAACACTGTTCACCAACTGCTCCAAACAGCTCTATTGTAGTCCAGCCTTTACTTCAGAGACCAACGTGGTCACTTTGGAACACACGTTATAATGCTCACCTAGCTGTTAGCAGGGCATGGCCTCATACTCTGCTCCTGACTGGCTAGTAGTCCTTACCTAGGTACTGTCAGGGCACGCCCTCATACTACTTTGCAGTACGACAAAAATATATTATATTTTTTTGAAAATTAAACCATGTAAACCTATTCTGATATAACCTCTAAATACAATTATGAACCTGATGATGAGCACAATATGAGCACTTTAAGTGTTTATTAGCTCCTGATTCATTTCCCTTTGTGATGATTTAACTTCCGTTTGCCTTGTTGTGCAAGAAATGCTTTCTCCTGGACCGTAGTGGCTTCGCTCACTAGTAGAGCTGCAGAGATTCATCGATTTGTTGTCAACTATTAAATAAGTCGCCAGCTATTTTGATAATTGATCGGTTTGTCCTTTTTTTGGGAAAACAATTTGATTCCAGCTTGTTAAATGTGAACATTTTCTAGTTTCTTCTCTCCTCTCTGACAGTAAACTGAATATCTTTGAGTTGTGGACAAAACAAGACATTTGAGGAAATCATCTTGGGCTTTTTGGGAAACACTGAACGACAATTTTCACCATTTTCTGACATTTCAGAGACCAAACAACTAATCCATCCATTGAGAAAATAATTGACAGATTAATCGGCAGTGAAAATAATCGTTAGCTGCAGCCTGCTCACTAGCTTTCTCCACTCCGACTGACAATCAACTCCTCCATCACCTCACTTCTCAACCTCTGCTCGGGTTTAACTTGGATTGCATTGACATTGAAAGTCAAATGCTCCATCGTCTGAATGGGAACGGATAACTCTGAAATGAGGTTTCCCCCGATGTGTAGCTCTGTCCAGATGGAGTGTGTGAGTCAAGCACAAAGGTTTTAGAGTCCGATGCTGATCTGTGTCTGTGTGTGTGTGTGGCACCCTTCAGGACACTTTTCTCTTCATTCTGTTGGTGTTGTGCCAGACCCATCTGACCAAACAGACTTTTTCACCTGAGATCAATTAAGTGAAGCAGAGTCTAATCACATCTCACCGTGGAAGACAAACAGATCGTATGGAAACGGATCAATTGTTATAATTGCATGCCGTCAATAACAGCCAAACAGACTCTGTACAGTGTCCTTTGTTAGGGTTTAATGAGTCCCTCCAATTTGTACAGACTTCACTCGGTAAACACGTTTCACAAATATTGGCAGGCAAGAACTCGTAGGCAGTTGACACATGATAGTAGTATACATTTAAATAATACAAAATATACATAAATCAGCCTTTCGTTCAACCACACATGCATACCGAACACGCACACATGCAAACCTACATAGGGCTTTTCTGACAGACGGACAGGACGTTGTGTTAGCTCGCTGATCACGCAGAAAAATGAAGTCGGAAGAGTTATGGTTCGATGGTCCCCGTTAAGGCAGGTCTTCCTGAGAAAAAGCCTCATTTTTAGGAGAACTATTTGTTTTGTTTTTTTCGATGAGAGGAGATTCACATTAATAGCTATAGCACCTGGGGGAGAAATGATGAATCATTTTTACACGCGTAGTAATATTACACAATTAAATTATAATTGGCACAGACGTGAATGGCTCTGCATGCAGGAGGTATCTCCATACTGACTGTCTTACTTTCGGGCAGTGTCCTTACTACTGGACAGGGACAATAATAGAGAACTATCTTATCTTTTATTAACAGCGGAAACCAGCGAACAAATGGCTCGAGGAAATAAAGAGAAGCTACAGAACATTATCGCCCTACAATCTGGTTCGTAAATCTAACAAATGATGGAGTACCATACACATATTACAAAAATCTCTGGACTATTCTTATGCATCTTATTCATTTCTGTTTTCTAAACACTATAGTGTATATATATATATATATATATAAAAAAAACAAAACAACATACTATAACTGTCCAGTTCTATGTGCGAGTCTCCTACAGAGGTAAATGTAAATGCATGTTGAGAATGTTTGGTTTCCTCGTTTATGACTACACACAAAGCTAGAAAGTCAGTGCAACCGTTAACGGTAAAGGGCTGATATGTAAATCTGGCTCTGAAAAAAAATGAAGCTGATATAGATAAGCACGACAGAGCTGGAAAAACTATCTGCGTTCATTCTGTAATTTCTGCAAATGATGGTCTGTCTTCAGTCCTGTATTTCAGTCAGCATTGATTGAGTTGGATTTCCACTTCATTTCCATCGCTGAAGAGTGCTCCAACAAAGGGATTAAAGTTGGATCATATCTAATCTAACATATTTCATTATTATTTCAGCAACTGCTTAAGGGACTCAGAGGAAGCCCAGGTTGTTGTTTTTTGGGAAAGTGTAGAATTATACAGTGTGAACACGTTTTGATCCCCGGAAATAAAACACCCCAGAGAACATCTTAAATACTCCACATATAATATACATCTCACATTTACAGCAAATAGAATTATAATAACAATAATAATTTGTTCGCAGCTGTGGCTTTCACATTTCAACTTAGCAGAAACACTTTCGGCCTGAGAGTTTAATTAATTTGCTTTGCTACACAACGTTCACAGTGAAAAGCAACAGCCCCAGTGTACTGGTCAGGACAGCTGATCTAAATGCGCTATGGTCATTGGTCCATGAGAGAAAACAGTGGTGCTGCCACACATAGACAAACGTGCACACTATCACACAGACGCACTCTGTGCTGTAAACTCACATCCACTCTCATACTCTTAAGCAGTCCTATGACAAAGGGAATCGTTGGTTTCCTCTGGCTACCACAGATGCGTCTCCCTCATCTCAGAGATGACGTTATTGGCTTTTTTGAGTGCCTGTAAAAGAAAAAATAAAAGGAAAAGGAGGGCAGTTATGTCACTGGTTTTTAAAACAGTAAATAAAAAAAGAAGAAGAGAGAAACGACTTGCTACAGTTCATGCTCAGAACTAGGGCTGCACGATATGAGGAAAATATCTAATTGCGATTATTTCGACTGATTTTGCGATACGATTCATGGTATTGGAGGGAATGATCATTTTTGTATTGTACTCATTTTCATTGAAAAATATTGACATTTTAAAAGCTTAAATTATTATACAGGGTTTCTGCAGGTTTCAACAAGTCAAATTTAAGACTTTTTAAGACCTTTATGGATGAAATTTAAGACCTATATCACGACATTAAAGTACAACGAAATGCAGTCACAAAAGCACTTGCAATGTAAATAAAGTTATTAAAATTCAATCAAAAGCGACAGAGTAATACTGATCTGTACCGCAAATTATACTGTATTTGGACAAAAAAACAAGAAAGAACACACACAAAAAAAAAAAAAACATTTCAATGGGCATTAGAGGTAGCGTTACATGGACGTAGGAACATTTCAGACCCGTTTAAAATTATTTAAGACCTAGAACCCAATACTTTTGCGAATGTAAGACTTTTTAAGGCCTAAAATGTCCCCGCGGAAACCCGGTTAGATTTTTGCGAGGATCTGTACCAAACAAAGATCGGTTACATTTTACTTGAAGGTATCTACATAAGAGTGACATGACACTGTCATGAACGGGTCATAAACATTATAAACAAGTGCTTCTTTTATTAAGTGTCATTCGGTTTTTGTCATGACAAGTTAGGATTAGAGTTAGAGTTAGGGTTAGAGTTAGAGTTAGAGTTAGAGTTAGGGTTCATGTGTCATGACTGTGTCATGTGTTCGTGACAGTGTCATGTCACTCTTATGTAGATACCTTCAAGTAAAGTGTAACCCAAAGATCTTTCCTTTAGTCTCAAGGGTAGGATCTGCATGCCAGGAAGTCTCTGCAGCACCACAATACTTCATTCAGATTTGGATATTGCACTAGGCCATATTGCAATTTCGATCAAACTGCGATTCATTGTGCAGCCCTACTCAGAACCTTTTCAGAGAACAAAAGCCTCAGCAGTTTTTTTATTTTTTTCACCTCAAGCATTTGAGCCACCTCGGTCCGCTGCTGTGCCGTGTCCTGGGACTCAATGAGCAGCTCCTGCAGCAGTCCCTGTTTGTAAAGCTGACCCACCAGCTCACTCTGCAGATGCTCTTTCACAAAGTTCACCAGGAAGTGCATCACTGTCTTGGGCACACTGCGGACACACAGCACCCCGAGACAAAATCTGAAAACCAGTATCACTGACAACAACTGAGCTCTACTGGGGAATAAAGAAGGGGAAATTAGGGTTGGGGGAAAAAAAATACAGCATAATATCGCAATATTTTCTGTGGCAATACGGTATCGATACAAGGGCACCAAGTATCGATCTTTTATTATATAAAATTCACATAAGAATTTAACTTTTTGGTACTACAATAATAATAATAAAAAATTAAGTGAGATGAATAAACAGAGACGTTTATCTTTTAGATAAAACAGATGTTGACAAAGTTTTCCTTTGGGGACATCATTTGAAGTTGGAAAAAAGGTAATGAATTGCAATATATTGCAGAATAACTCAATAGGTTTAAACTGACAATAATAAAAGTATCATAACATAAAAGGTAGCAAATCATCGTGATAATATCGTATCGTGGGGCCTGGTACTCTAGCCTGGTCCTACCAGACTCTGGTCCATTTCATCTGTCCACAGAGTCTGGCCTCTCTCCATTGACAAGTGTTAACTTCCTTGAAGGCGGGTACTCTGTTGAAGTTTAAAACTATCTGCCCAGAGCCACTCTGGATCTGCCATAACCAATTGCTAACGTTTGGTTGTGACGTATGTCACGCGCATGTGCGACAAGAGGGGAGACCGACAACTATCGGCTTATATTTAGCATTAGCATTGCTAGCGGTCGACTCTGTGGACATCCCCCTCCGCCAGGCGTTCCTCACATTTTAGTCCAACTCCTTCATCCCTAACGGAGAGTGTCCGAGCTGGAAAATCAAACTGTTCCCGAACCCAAACAACCCTCTGGGAGGAGGGCCCACAACATCATGACCCCCAACACAACTCAGCAAAGATTGGTCTTGTTTTTTCATTGGGGCTTTAACTTCTGGATTTTCTTGGGAGCAGCACGTTGACAACACACAACGGACCGGATGGCTTTGCTTTTATTATATAAAATTCATAAGAATCTTGCAATAATAATAATAAAAATTAAGTGAGATGAATAAACAGACCGTTTATCTTTTAGATAAAACAGATGTTGACAAAGTTTTCCTTTGGGGACACTCAACGTTATTGTTCTCAGCCACTCCCTCTGTTCGCTGATTGGATCGCCAAATATTTGTATACCGCAAACCCAGACGGAGTACTGAAGGGAAATGAAAATTGAGCGGAAGAACGTAGGAGGGCGGAGCCAGGCTATGGTGATTCCCACGCCTGCCCAAGCAGGGTTCAAAATTAGCACCAGCCAAACTGGTAAAATATGCAGGTGGCTGGTAGATTTGCTTCACTCACCCAGCCAAAAAAAACAATGGTAATCTATTGAATGGCTGGTAAAACGTGAACATTCACTTGCCATTCACTTGGCTGGTTGACAAAAAAGTAAATTTTGAACCCTGACCCCAGGCGCTCTGGACTTGTTTAACTCGAACCTGTCCTGGATGCTTTTGCGGACAATGAGGAAGTAGCACTTGATGAGGCGCTGGATGATCTCGCAGTCCCTCTGCTCCTTTGCACTCAGCTTGCGGGATACGGGCATTGCCTGGCAGAAAGAGAAAAAGTAAAATGTTGACAGTGTGCAATGTATTCACCACTAAGTGTTTTGTCCTGCTGCCAATCCCACCACTCACTGAGTCGAGGAGGTTAATAGCCTGGCTTTTGCTGGGACTGCCAAAGCCTGCAGCCGGAATCCTCTCTTCTGCAACCTTCTCGTTCTTCCAGCGCTTCCCTCCATCAAGAGCCTCCGCCTGACAGGAAGAAGTGACACAGGGAGTCAGGGGGGGTCAAAGCAAGTCGGGAATTCCACTGCAAACTGTCAAAGGGGCTGTCTAACGTGTGGATGGGACACATGACGGTTAGGGCGTTACAGAACATGATTTCTGCCGTTTACCCAAGCGGAATAAATAATAAATGAGAGTACCTGCTGTAAGGGACAAATAACTACCTGCTGACTGTTGACGGACGCAGAGACCTGAGCTGCATCCGTGAAGTCTGGGTGTTTTGTGTTGATGTAGGCGAGCTCTATTGCTACTAAATTGTGTACCTAAGGGGAAAAAAAGCAGAATAAATCGTAGGCAGTCAGTGATTAATACAATTAGTATGAAAGATTATTTGAGCCAAACTGTGGATTACCATTTCATTAGTAACCGGCAAGCGCTTCCTCAGTAATCCAGTCACTACTTCCACAATGGAATCGTGCAGTTTGGGGAAACGTATAAGCTCCTAGCAGAGATAAAGACACACTTTATTAACACAGTATCAACAGTTTGTTTTCCCCCTTGGTGTGGTTCGTTTGGGGAGGTGTGATGGAGCAATCGCACTGTGATGCACACCAAAAGTGGATCAAACAAGCGTACCGAGACCTCCTTGATGAGGTGGTCTTGGTATGCTTTCAGTCGAACTCTGGAGTGGTTCATTTGTGGTGAGAACGTGATCCAACCTCCAACTGCACTAGAGGACGGCTGCCAGGCCGGGTTTGGACAGATATTTAGAAATGATGTTCGGGTTCGGGTCGGGCTCGGTCACATCAGCGCGATAAGGCATTGAGCATTTTAAATTTTAAAAAAGCTTATTATGTAGGTGCGCGCCTGTGTTAACGTGTGCTTGTTGCACCGTGTGCGCTGATGCGCTCATCTGTTGATATTTCCGAATGCCTTCCTACAAAATGTACGTGTGTCATTAGTATGAGAAAACAAAAACGATATTTTAACTGTGTCGGGCTCGGACATAAATATCTTAATGCCTGTCGGATGCGGGCCGGGCTCGGACAGAAAAATGCAGCCCGATCCGTACTCTAAACTCTGCAGTCTGAGCTAATTGTCTCCTGTAGTCAGGTGTGCTTTGGCATCTGCGATGCAGCAGAGCAGCAAAATCAGACGTAGTTAATGTCCCTTTTCTCCGTGTGAATTGAAACCAAGGGGAAATTGAGTTTACAAACTCGTCAACTGATTCGGACCAGAGCAAAAGAACTACAGATGTGAAAACGCCACCAGTCAACTAAGTTAACAAAGTCAATCAAGTGTAAAAATGCATCAACATCTTTTTGGCGAAACCTGTGTGCTGTAGGAGGAGCAGTGCTGGATGATCCTCTGCAGCTCTTCGTGAACCAGCTCTACACAGCGCATACTTGGCTCCTCCAGCCGCTTAATTTGCCGCTTCACCAACAACTCAAAGGACACCTCGGGAACAAAAAGTGCTGGCCGCGGACCCTGCAAGGCAAATCACACACACACACACACACACACACACACACACACACACACACACACACACACACACACACACACACACACACACACACACACACACACAAAGTGAAATATGCAAATGACTGGTTAATTTGCTTCACTCACCAGCCGAAAAAACAATGGTCATCTATTGAGTGGCTGGTAAAATGTGAAGATTCACTAGAGACACACACACACACACACACACACACACACACACACACACACACACACACACACACACACACACTCTACACTTTACCTGCTATTCCTCCAAAATACAGAACTTGACTAGAATTTAGATGAAACTAATTACACGATAGAAGTCAGGAGAAGCTCACCGTTGCATTGCGGATGGCAGTGAGGATATCAAGCTCCGTCAGTCCTCCCAGGGGGTCGATGGACTGCAAAGTGCGCCCAAAGGTCTCATGGAATATGTAACAGATCCGAGCACCCCCACAGCTGTAGAAAAGACGGGTTTCAGCTGTGACACCGATGCGTTTTCACAGCGCTGTGTGTGTCAGCAAAGCTAAATCGCGCCAACACTGATTGCAGTCAACCTATAAGAGGTCAATAATTGCTCCCAACATGTTAACACAAATTAATCAACCTTGTGGCGAGAGAGCTGTGAAGATGAGGGTGCCAACAGAAGATGCTGATACCACTTCAATTTACAATTACATCACCCACAAGGACTTTACCCTCATGATATACATTGTGAGCCAACGTAAGTGAAATGCTGAGTTGTGCAACAAAAAGTACAAAGTTAGAACCTGAGAAAATTAGAGACAATTCACTAAAAACTAGGGCTGTCAAGATTAACGCGTTAATTTTTGCGTTAATTTTTTAATTTAACTCGTTAAAAAAAATTAACGAAATTAACGCAGCTGTGTTTGTTTACTTCATGTGGCGGCTGAGAAACGTAATACGTCTCCATAACAGCAGGCGGCGCTACTCTGTATTGTTGCCCAAGTAATGAAAACCGGCAGCTGATTGGACGAACGCGTCACATGGGTTTGTTTTCTCCGGATATTGAGAGCCAGACTGTCATGGCGGCCGTTCAGAATAAGATCTCATATTGTACTAAGATAGTTCACTGAAACATGTTTCTGGAAACATTTTAAGCGAGAAATAGGCCGTGCAGTTGCTGAATCTGTCTTCATTTCAGTTTAGAAGATTTTCGTCAGATTTTGAGAGACTAGTCACCTCATTCCGCTCGCCATTTCCGGGTGAGTCCCGACTGCCCTGCCGCCGACTGAACATAGGCTCGTTGGAGATGAACTGAACTCTCGGCTCGTCGGAGATGAACTAAACTCTCGGCTCGTTGGAGATGAACTGCTCCTCGCCTGTAAAGTAGACGAGAGCAGGCGACAGCAGCCGGGGACGGTGACAAAAATCTGCTCTCAAGTCAGACAGTTTGTAGCCGTTTCAGAAGCCTTCAGCAGGACTAAATAAGCCAAATTGTTGCTGCTGTTGTTCTGAAAGATATTAAACATTCTGAACTTAGCAGAACCTTTCCTTGTTTGGTTTTTTCTTCATATTTGCAAAGTTAAATGATTTAGCATTTAAATATCCATTATTATAAGCTTCAGTCTCAATTTAAAAGAGCGATTAATCGCGATTAATTACAGCAAATTGTGCAATTAATTAGTTAATTTTTTTTAATCGATTGACAGCCCTACTAAAAACATGAAACAAAGGCTGCTATCATCAGAAACAAAATAGGGCTGTCAAAATGAATGCGGTAATAACAAGTTGACGCAAATTCCTTTAATTTAATGCCAGCAACGCTTTTGATGTGCGATTAACAAAAGCACGTTGGGTAAATTGGGCCTCGGGCCAGTCCGTAGTTTGGGGAATCAGGAATCGATGCAGCAGTAACGTTGCGGATGTCTAGCAGAAACAAAGCTCCTTGTGCAGAAACGGGTAAAGAAAAGAGCCTTTTGAATGTTCAGTTTCAATGCCCTTCCAGATGGTTCTCTCGACAAGACTAAAGTTATTTGCATGTTCTGCCAATGTGAATTGAGTTATCACCGGAGTACGTCGAGTCTCAAATACCACTTGAGGATTAAATCCCTTTTAAAAGTACATTTAGAACAGATGAAAAATGTGTGATTAATCACGAGTTAATTATGGACAATCATGCAATTAATTGCGATTAAATATTTAAATCAATTGACAGCCCTAGACAAAAAGAAAAACATTTGCTATTCAACAGAGGTGTCAAAAGTATTCACGTTCATCACTCAAGTAGAAGTATAGATACTAGGGCTTGAAAAGACTTCTGTAGAAGTTGAAGTATCAACTCAAGCTTTTTACTTAAGTAAAAGTGTAAAAGTACTGGTTTCAAAACTACTTAAAGTATAAAAGTAAAAGTAATGTAAGGGAAAAAAATGTCTTTAAGGACAAAAGCTTAGCCCGCCCCACAGGGGCTTATAGTGCACTACCCCGCCTCCACAAAAAAACATTTTTCTAAAGGCCATAATGACTAAGGTTAAAATCATACCTGCAAACTCAGAAGCGCTGAAAAAGGTGACACATCTCTTCTGTGTTTTTCAGACAACGGCAGTTACAGTCTGGTGTTAGAATCCTCTCCAGTGAAATACAGACACACCTTTACAGATGTCAGCATTTTAACTGTGGTAACTCCAGCTGCTAGCTAACGGTAGTAGGGATGCACGATATTGGATTTTGGCCGATATTCGATATGCCAATATTTTCAAACTCATTTTGGCCGATGCCGATACCGATATATATACACATTTTTCTCCTGATATACTGTTCACTTTAATTCTATTGAAGAGAAATCCAAGTATCTCTCCTGTACTACATTTACCTTATTACACTCATGTGTTGTAGATAAGGGAATAAACAAGACCAACAACATTTGATTCTACCCTAAATGTGTCATTTTAAACATAAAAAATAAAAATAGTTAAATTATTTAACTTGGAGAATAAATGATATGCCAGTGCCACATTTTATTTTTAAATTCAGACTTCAAACTTAAGTCCTTAGGAGTAAAATATATAAAAATTAATTTTCAAATAAAAAATTTAAATCATTTCCTACTTGAACAGGTCTGCCAAATGCCTTACATCAGAGGCAACGCTAAACAGCCGTTCACGGTCAACACGTAGCACGACGTTCCACCACGCTCAACGGCTGGTAGGTTATCAAGAGCAATACATTCAAAATTCAACTTTTACCTTTGGGTGGTCACTGCTGTATTTTCTAGCTTTGTCAAAGGACTGAAGTAGGGGCTGCTGATGGGTTTTTGCCAGCGTTTTTTCTTCTTACTTTTCAAAGTCTCGGTACTGCTCAGGATGACGGCTCTTGAGATGCATAATCATATTTTTAGTGTGGAACACGCCTCCTCGCATCACTTGTGCTTTACAAATACTGCAAATAGCAAGTTTGTTATCTGTTTTACAATCGAAATACCTCCACACAGCCGACATGTTGGAAGTTTAAGTGGCTGGCGCTCATGCTACGTTCATGGTCGTCATGTGCGCATAGTAAACAAGATACCCTATCGGCATGGCTCATCGGAAGAAATATTCATATCTGCCGATGCCGATGATGACCATTTTAAGCTTTTATCGGCCGATACCGATGTCGTGCCGATATCATCGTGCATCCCTCAACGGTAGGCTAACGTTACCTGCTGCCAACGTGGTGTTAACTGGCGTCCCGTGCAGCGATGTTTCAGTTCCCTCTAACGTCTTTTTTTCGAAGCATCAGAGAGAAGCGCAGGCATTTGAGTAGCACCGAAATCCGCGTTGCTATTCGATCCGGTAGATAACGGTCGTTAAGGCACCGGAGCCGTATTAGTACCGCGTCTGTGCAGGAGCAATGGATTGCGTACAAACCAATAGGGTGTCGGAAAGTTTATACTTCTCATCCAACCACAATCAAATTCACTCACTATCTGGATAGTTGTTTTTTTCTTTTGGGGGGGGTGTTTCAACGATGACAAGCTGGAATGAAAACAAGCCGAACTGAAAGGAGTAACGAGGCTATTTTTAAAATGTAAGGAGTAGAAAGTACAGATAATTGCGTGAAAATGTAAGGAGTAGAAGTAAAAAGTCTGCTGTAAAATAATGACTCCGGTAAAGTATAGATACCCAAAATTTCTACTTAAGTAAGGTAACGAAGTATTTGTACTTCGTTACTTGACACCTCTGCTATTCAACAAAGATCCTGCTACTGTAGCGAGATCAGACTCACAGCTCGGAGGTCTGGATGTATCTGGCTGTTCCCTCGATGGTGTTGCAGTAATCGCTAGCAAACTTGGTGACTATCTGCAGCAGGGTGGCACTGTGGTCCTCGACTGGCTGGCCGTAGCTGTTGAGCTGCGCCTGGTACTGGGCACTGAGCACGGTTACTCGGGTTTTGAGCTCTGGCAGGCAGTCCCGGATGTGGTGCATGAGCAGCCGGCTGAGAGTTTTGGCTAGATAGCGTGAGCCGGCGCGGGAGGCCAGCGAGGGGTAATGGCGCTGCAGGAAGGCATGCTCATCCCTCACTGTGTCCTCCAGGCTCTTCTGGGTATTGATGTCATGCTGGCTCCTAGGAGGATCACAGATTAGGGAGTGAGAAAGAGGGTAATTAGATCATCAGGGTAATAAGGACATGAGCAACTGTTTTGAGAAGCTAGAAAACATGACATAGTAGGGTTGTCACGGTTTTCCCAATCCTTTTAAGGTCACAAGTCTTTTTTTTAACCAGGTCGGCAAAACTACAATAGGAGCCACTAGATGGCAGAAGGGTACTTTGCAACAACAGTTTGGGTTTCTCAAAATTAACAAAGTGCAATCGAATGCATAATTACTTTAACGAGACACACATGAACGCACCATGAAGTGCTATTTCTGATACCGTGGCGGCAGAAATTTTACCGTGGCACATAGAGGAAACACTGTAACGTTACCCTGTGTCTTTAGCTGCAAGCTACCAGACGGTAAGCCAAGCTGTTATTAGGCGAGGTGGGGGGAGAGAAAAAAGTACTTATGGAATCGCCAATCCTGCTTTTAAATTTGATAGTCAAACTCGAAAGCTTAGTTTGATCAATTTAAAATCAAAATCGTGACACCCCTATTACACAGCTAGACTAAAAGAAAACAATTCATTTTTGCAAACCTGTTAACCACTCCAATAATCCCAAGTCTGACTGGAATGACTCGACCCAGAAGGACCTCCAGAGCATCAGTCCCTGCATCCATCAGGTCTAGCTTACTGACCACCAGCAGTGTTCGACGACCTGACACACACACACACACACACACACACACACACACACACACACACACACACACACACACACACACACACACACACACACACACACACACTATATTTCTGAGGACAGTTAACGGTCCAATTTAGTTTTTCATCATTTATGTTGAGGAAAGCGTACAGCAGGATCATCACAGATGAAAACAAGGAAACACGTCTCTGATGGGACAGGATTTAGGCCAGCAGTGGAACATTTGGGCCCAGATACAGATATCCTAACTAGCACACTTACCATCAGTGTACAACATGCACTTTAAGGCCAGATTGCCAACCTCCCAGATAGTTACTTCAGATTCTCATCATCCATCAATCTATTCTTCAGAGTGCAGCATGACAGCAACATTAATTTGCTGTTAAGTGTCAGAAGGCTTTTAACAGTAAAGACTGGCAGGTCTATTAGCCTGAAATAACTTGAGTATAATGCATTACTTGTGCACATTTAATCATGAAAAATGCATTTCTACTTAAGGCATCTTATGTAATAAGCACCGATGGAGAAGAAAATAAAAAAGAAATTGGAGGAGAAGAGGCGCTTGTGTACAAAATGTCTTACCATCTGGATCGACCTCGCGAGCCAATTTCAGAGCATCAGAGGTGGCCAAGTCAGAATTGGCAGGGGACACTGTGAGGATGAGAGAGTTTGGATTGGAGATGAAGGACAGGATCATCTCTTGTACTTGTGCCTCAATATCCTCTGGCTGGTCGCCAACGGGAACCTGAGGCAACAACAACGAGCAGCCAGCGTTACAGTGAGCACAGCGCAGACGTGCTGTCATGGTTGCAGATATGATGTTGATGTCATGATATAGTGCCATTATGTTTACACACATGAAACTAGTGATGTCCCGATCCTATTTTTAAAAGATTGAATATCTGCCGATACCGAGTCCCGATCAGATACTTGTATTTGCCTAGATAATAGAGCTGCACACGGTTTTCTTTTTGTTTACAAGAAACAAAAGATGTCATCAGTAGCCTCTAAAGTATCGAGTATCGAAAAATGCCTTGTCATTCAATACCCAATTTCAATACCTAAGGAGGAAATCTCATGAGCGTCAGTGAGCCAATAAGCACGCAGCATGTTTCTACCAACATCTAATAATGCTCATGATTGGCTGTCTAATGTTACACGTCGTAGAGGCACACAGGAAAAACTCTACGTTACACTCACATAGTCGGAGCTGAAAAAAAAATTACTAAAAAAGATTAGTGCCATAATTTCTTTTTGTTTTATAAAATTGGTATTGAAAAAAAGCATTGTTTAAGAACCGGTATCGAAGTCACGGTATCGAACATTTTTGAACGATACCCAGCCCTAGTCCTCAGCTTAATACATTTAACTAAGATCTAACTTAGTGCAGCTGCATTTTTGTAAAACTCACATTTAAAATCAACTTCTACTTAGAACGGTGTCGAATTTACTGTCGTAAATGATCGAATAAGGTGATCGGGGTGACTGCCGATCCTCGATCAGTTAAAAAATGGCCATATTGGCCCCAATCCGATCTGCACGAGCCGTCATGCGCAATCCTGTTTTACGAGGATTTACGGCACTGCACGATCTGTTCCACGCTTCCAGGCATAGTTGTAGAGGTCTGCCGTTAGCCTCCGCCGGGAAGCTAACGTTAGTTTAGCTAACAGCTAATTTGGCTAACCGCTAGCTGACAGCTTGATTCAGTCTAAAATAACGTTAACTAGCAAACTAAACAACGGGAAAAGCAGGCTTCAGCTAAATTAAGACTTTACAGTAATAACAATAAAGACAAGTATTGATTGATTGTATTTTAAATGAGCACAAGTAAAGTAGAACTGACGTAACAGCTGTTATATATTTTAACGGTTTTATTTTAGGGTCTAGGGTTAGCTAAACTAACGTTAGCTTCCCGGTGGAGGCTAACAGCAGACCGCTAGAACTACGACCAGCGCAGAACATCTTGCACATGCGCATGACGGATCGTGCAGGCAGCACAGATCGGGTACCGACAACATACTTGTCAAGTGGCTGAGTTTACCTTAGTAATTCCAGGTAAATCAACCAGGGTCAGATTAAGGACTTTGGGGGAGAAAATCTTCAAATATATGGGCTCTGGAGTGATTCCCTGGAGGGTATGAAAAAAAAAAAAAAAAAAAGGAGAGAAACACATGAATGTATAATAAAAAGCTACATTTAAGACATAACTGACTTAACACCGATGCCTTCTTTCACCTTGTTGTCACCTGAACCGCGTTCAGTCTCGGCTTCAATTTCCCGACGGATTTCCTGAAAATCTGCAAAGATCTGTCAGAAAATGTGTGAAAATGACAGATCAGCTAAACCCAGCACATAACACAGGATCAAAAGGCAGAGGGCAAATCACATTTGAATCGTGCAGATTGTACCTGGTTCTTGCAGTGCAGGAATGTACCCCATTCTTCAGCTTTGACACCTGAACAAACATAAGAGTGAGTGCAAATAGTTTTACAGAGATGTCTGCAAATAAATGTACGGTTTGGAGAAAAATGACTCAAAGAAATTACAAATGGACTTGACAATCACTCACCTAAAGGATTATTAGGAACACCTGTTAAATTTCACGTTAATGAAATTATTTAAATCAACCAATCACGTGGCAGCTGCTTCAATGCATTTAGCGGTGTGGTCCAGGTCTAGACAATCTCCTGAACTCCAAACTGAATGTCAAAATGGGAAAGAAAGGTGATCTAAGCAACTTTGAGCGTGGCATGGTTGTTGGTGCCAGACGGGCTGGTCTGAGTATTTCACAATCTGCTACAATCAGTTACTGGGATTTTCACCCACAACCATTTCTAGGGTTTACAAAGAATGGTCTGAAAAAGAAAAAACATCCAGTATGCTGCAGTCCTGGGGGGCGAAAAGGTCTTGTTGATGCTAGAGGTCAGAGGAAAATGGGCCAACTGAGTCCAGCTGATAGAAGATCAACTTTGACTCAAATAACCACTCGTTATAACCAAGGTATGCAGCAAAGCATTTGCCACAACACGAACAACCTTGAGGCGGATGGGCTTCACCAGCAGAAGACCACCGGGTACCGCTCATCTTCCAAATTTTGCACGAGCTCACCAAAATTGGACAGTTGAAGACTGGAAAAATGTTGCCTGGTCTGATGAGTCTCGTTTTCTGTTGAGACATTCCGATGGTAGAGTCAGAATTTGGCGTCAACAGAATGAGAACATGGATCTGTCATGCCTTGTTACCACTGGGCAGGCTGGTGGTGGTGGGGGTGTAATGGTGTGGGGAATCCCTTTCGCCTTCAGAACTGCCTTAATTCTTTGTGTCATTGATTCAACGAGGTGCTGGAAGCATTCTTTAGAAATGTTGGCCCATATTGATAGGATAGGGTCAAACACGGTATTAGTATGGTGTTCCTAATAATCCTTTAGGTGAGTGTACTTGACAGATGTAGATCAGAACGAACAAAAGGTTTGAGAGAGTTCACAAAAGAAATGACGAGGCTAAACAAAGACCATGCACAACAATTATACAGAGACCTGGGTAGCTGCTTTGGGCATTTTGCTTTACCCCATTTCCTGAAAGAGTAGTAAAGGAGAAGAGGAAGAAAGACTACATGTTAGCAAAGAGAGGCTCTAGAAAGAGAAGCATGCAGTTCAAACAGTTAGTAAAAGCGCCAGGTCTAAGTGCTAATCATGAACATGAACTATTCTAGCAGACTCCATGCCTAGACAGAAATAACAAACCTGCTGTCCTACTGCGATATGCTGATACAAATAATTATACATAACTTAACCAAAAGTTGATTGTGTGTTTTCAAGTATAATCAAAACAACTCGCCTCTTATTATGAATAAATGGATTATAGCTGCAAAGATGTATCGATTAATCGATTAGTTGACAACTATTAAATTAATCGCCAACTATTTTGATAGGCGATTAATCAACATTTTTTATGAAAAAATCTCTGGTTTCAGCTTGCTAAATGTGAATATGTTCTAGTTTCTTCTCTCCTCTGTGACAGTAAACTGAATATCTTTGAGTTGCGGACAAAACAAGACATTTTAGGACGTCATCTCGGGCTTTGGAAAACAAAGCTTTTGGAAAGTGATTGACATTGTGTAAATCAAAACAACTAATCGATTAATCGAGAAAATAATCGACAGATGAAATCGACAATAAAAAGAATCATTAGTTGCAGCCCTAAAATGGATAAATGTAAAGGTACCATTCTCGTTCTTCAGTCTCTCCTGCAGAGGGGCAACATTAACAAGTTGCAACACGAGGGGTCGTCTCGTGACTATTCCTGATCCCCGAGGCAGAAAGTCCCGTCCAACCAGGCTCTCCAACACAGAGCTCTTTCCACTGCTCTGTTATAGCACATAATGAGAGCAATTCAGACATTTTTCTATCAGTTTGCACTGCAGACACATTCACAAGCCACGTTGAATTTCTGATTAAAAAAACAAACAACTCAAACTCAAATCAGAGAACTTACAGTTTTAGTAACAACAGTGAAGTACAGGCAAGGGTTACAGATAATGGTTAGGTTTATAATTAGTAGGGGTGGGAAAAATAATTGATTAACGTATGTATCAGGATTTTTTATTTTCCGCCAATTTTTTAAATCGATTCTTTGAGATTCCCCAGAATCCTTTGTTGTTTTTTTTACCAATGATTCACCTACATATTATTTGTTGATACGGTACTGCCGACAAAGAATACATCATATCAGTTTACAGCAAAACAGAGCGAAAGCAGAAAATCCATGTTATGTTCTTTACAAATGAAATAAATGTCAGACTGACTAGCTGACATGTGATGTGCATTTTTCTTAGAAAACTATTAGTTTTTAGAAATGTCTCATGATATATTGTCTCTAAAAGTGTATTATTCAACATTTGTTTTTGTTAAAGAAGAAAACTAATCCAAATACTCAATACTATCAAATCGCAATTCTTGTAGAATCGCAATAAATGAAAATCGCAATACAAATCGTATCTGCACCCATGTATCGAATCGGGCAAAAGTATATCGTCCCAGCCCCAGCGATAAGGCTTTTCCCGACTGACCTGAGATCCGACCACGACTATCTGAGGGAGCTGTATGACCTCTGCACCCACTGTGAGAAACACCTCTTGCAGCCGGTTGATGGTGGGAATCAGAGTCTCCATCCTTCCAGTACACTAGGCACACTTACTAAATTGGTGGAAGAGAACATACGTACATGCATGGATAGGAAGAAAGTACAGCAAATAAACTCAAGTGAGGTTAAATCATACTGAAACTACAATAACATCGAGCTAAGAATATGCTATTGCCAAAAGCCCAAATGAGAATGAATTTGGCTGCTTTCTTCTCTGAGCAAGAAAAACTAACAATGTGCTGCGAATGGATTTGATTAATATGAAAGATATATGATCTAACGTTACCGTTAACGGTTATTCCCCTAGAAAGTCTGATTTGCCGAGGGGGAGGGGGAAGTGGTCCTGATGAGAGGGGTGTAACGCCCAAGTATCAGTTAGCTATAAGACCAACAATTTGTCGAATCCTCCCAGTTTAACGTTACTCACTAAAAGTAACGTTAGGATTTCGAACTAAACACTGGCTATTATTAATCCTCACGGCGCTGACCTAACGTCTAAGTTACATGGCAACAAATGATAAAGCTGCACAGGCCAGAAGGCTAGCTAGGTTTTATCAGTTAATGTTAGCTGGTTAAAGCTAACGTTAAGTGGTAATGTTAAAGGCTGAAATGAAAGAGAAGTGCTAGCTAGCTTTGTGCTAACACTAGCTTAGCCGGTGGAACAACCGACCGTTATGACCTTACCGACGTTAAACAAATAATATCCCAACCTTATCCAACGTGTATGTCCTTCATTATACGTAGAAAAAAGGCGAGTCAAAAATATTGCATTTTATCCGAATTGTTATCCAGAATTAGCTAGCAGCAACAGAAATAACCGCCAGTTTACGGTAGTAGCATTACTCTTCCTCAATCTGATTGGTCATAGAATGACTGATGAGCATTAACGTGATCTGATTGGTTGATACGCATAAGACTCGCCGTTTGGTCTCGCCTTTTAAAGTCCCACTACCCAACATCCCTTCTCATTTTTATATTTAACCATAAAAATTACTTTAAAAACCCTTGCCAGTAAACTTTAAATATAGTATTTTAGACATTTTAACTTCACATTAAATAACATAACAAAACAAGAAACATTAACAATTGTCTTTGTTTCTGTGGTTTAATGTCTGTATATATAAACATGATATTTACAAATCATACAATGAACATCAGTTAGTTATGGAATAAAACATGTATTACCGTCTCACGAATGATTAACAGAAAAACACAGCCATCATCCAACACAGACATCGCTAAAAAATACCCTTCAGTAGAAGTTAGTGCCCCCTGGGAGTTGTAGCAGCCAGAGATCATGCGAAACCAACAGCATAAATGGATTACTTTGTATTCAAATATTATGTGATCAGGCCTTGTGTCATTACTGTTACTGCAACATCAATGACTGGGACCAAATGCCAAGTTTTCTTATCCAAGTCCTGTGGTCGTGGATAAGAAAGCCCTATTGCTGAGATAATCAACAGTCAGTTTTATCTGTGTTCACTCAGCCACCGATTAGGCACACACAGCTGGGGCGCTCTGCAAGAAAACTGATGCAATATTTTCCATGCCTCACGCTCTAAACACTGTATGCACCTCCGAGCACTGAACATCTCTCAAAAGACAATCACAAAAAGCAACTTCCAGCTGGGCATTCTTAGTCCATGTAGGAGGTGTCCATGCCCTCGGCGTCGGGGTGAAGCAGTCGTCCCGCCAAGCGCTCAATGTCATCGAGACTAAGTTGTCTAAGGGAGCGTTCATAGTCCTTGAAGAAAAACAAAGGAAGAAAAAACATATTTAGAAAGACCAAAATATTCTACATAATCAATTTAATGATTACAAAAAAAAAAAGGTTTACACGTTACATAAAAAAAAATGCATTTACATGTTGGGTATATTGCTCTATTTTTATTGCAGCATGAGATAGGACTTTTCCTGCTCCAGATCTCCCACCGTGGTCAGAAAGAACAGGGGAGACACTTTGTTTCTCTCACTATATGACTCTAGAGTCACTACTCGTTGCCGAGCTAATCACCGGCACTCTTTCACTTCTCCCTCGCGCCACACACACACACACACACACACACACACACACACACACACACACACACACACACACACACACACACACACACACACACACACACACACACACACACACCCCCCCCCCTCCGGCGGTAAAAAAAAAAACACCGCTGGCTAAACTATTTAAAATCCCATCTGTCGCTAGTAATGCAGTGATCAGTGACGATTCTTTCCGACCAATCAGCAGCCTGCAGGGTTTCACGTCACCTTTTCGGCTCGCCTCAGCTCGCTTGGAACCTCGACTGAGGACGTACTAAAAAAGTACCTGTTAGCAGGTACCAGGGACTTTTTTTCGTAATGGAAAACCAAAAAATGCGAGTAGAGTTGAGGCGAGTAGGTACCATTTAATGGAAAAGCGCCATTAGGCACCGAGTGAATTGCTTTTAAAGTATCAAGTATCAAAAAACGCCTCGCCATTCAATACCCAATTTCAATACCCAAGGAGACAATCTCATGAGCGTCAGTGAGCCAATAAGCACGCAGCATTCATCTACCAAGATCTAATAATGTTTGTGATTGGCTGGCTAAAGTTACACATCAGAGAGGCACGCAGGAAAAACTCTACGTTACAGAGATGGGGCTCACGTAGTCGGAGCTGAAAAAAATATGACTAAAAAAAGATTAGTGCCATAGTTTCATTTTGTTTTATAAAATTGGTATCGAAAAAAATATTTTTAAGAACAGGTATCGAAGTCACGGTATTGGTACCGAAAATCTTTGAACGCTACCCGGCCCTACCCATGTCTAGTCGATAACGAGTTGTGAGGTTCCAATATATTAGGGCTGAACGATTAATCGTTTTCAAATCAAAATCACGATTTGAAAGAAAGCAATTAGCTGATCCTGATGACCGCGATTGAACGAATGTGCAATATTGAGTTGAATGTTTGTTGTAACATTTGGTTTAACGTTTTTTAATCTTCTTTTTTATATTTACGGTTTGTTTTCATAAGATAAATGCTGGAATAACGTTACATATCACAGATTGTTAACAGAAATGTCCTATTTTCAGTGGATTTCTCTCTTCTTTTTTTTTTATAACTTTATTTAACATGATCGTAGAAGGTGTAATATGTAGATGCCGCTGTTGAACTGAGGCAAATGACAAGTTTTGGTTTACAGGAAAGTACTGATATTTGTTATTGGAATATTATTATTAATATTATTATTACTACTACAGCTTTTGTAACAATGTTCTGTTTGACTGTTCAATGTTCCACACTTTTTAAAAGAAAAACACTTCATATTCATATTTATTTTCTAATGCTTGTGTAAGAATATAGAAAGGTTTTGATGGTGTCTCATGTTCTAATGCTCCATTACATGTTTTATCTGTTACACAGTGAATATTGAACTTAAGCTTAACTAAAAAAAATAAATAAAAAATTTCAATCGCAAATCGAATCATAATCACAATATCTGGCAGGAAAAATCATACATTTCCTGAATCTTTCAGTCCTACAATATATCTATATAACTTCCACATACAGGGCCTTTAAATAAACACTATGTACTCACCATGTGTTTAGGAGACATTATTAAACAAAAGAACATTTTAAACGTCAAAAATTGCAATGCTTATAAGAACAAAGACTGCAGTTCTATCTGGTTTTCATTATTGAGACCTTGCTGTGGCTTTTACATTGTTTTAGTCTGGGTGAAATACATTTCTGTGATATGATGAGCACACAATGGATTGTGGGATACAGGCTAATCAGGTTGTGTCTTCCATATTTGGGCAAAAGAAGGCTGCATTTCTTGGACATATTTGGAGCGGACTTGACCCGTTAAGATGTATTTACACATTGGAGGATCAAGTCTATAAATATAAAAGTTTGAAAAAAAATTATCTACATTGCCAGCATGCCAGATCACATTGTATTTTGCCCTCATCCCAAAGTGTTCATTAAAACATAAATAGTTAGGCCAAGGACCTTTAAATCGGCATTTGATGGTGCCCATCTTAATGTTTTGTGTCTTCAGCCTTCACTGGTAGCAACAAATCAAAACATTACACATTTAGAAACTGTAAATATCCACATAAAAATGAATTAGCAAAATGTCATTGTGCTAAATCTTAGTAGGACTGGAACTAACGATTATTTTCATTTTCGATTAATCTGTTGATTATTGCTTGATTAGTCGATTAGTTGTTAGACAAAGTATCCTCACGATTAATGGATTAGTTGTTTGGTCTCTTAAATGTCAGAAAATGGTGAAAAAAGTGGATCAGTGTTTCCCCAAAAAGCCCGAGATGACGTCCTCAAATGTCTCGTTTTGTCCACAACTCAAAGATATTCAGTGTACTGTCACAGAGGAGAGAAGAAACTAGAACATATTCACATTTAACAAGCTGGAATCAGAGAATTTTTACTCAAACCAGTTAGTTGATTATCAAAATAGTTTTTGCAGGTCTAGAACTTCAGTTATAATGCATTGATATATAAATATTAAATACCTTAATAAGCTGTTCATGGACTTTTGCAGCATCTGATGGACTAAAATGTCGAGCAAGAATAGTGGACACGGTCTGCCACACTCTTCCGTGCGTGCTGCTGCTGCTGCTGCTGCTGCTGCTGGCAGCCATCCCTGACGCTCCAGTCCTCTCCCCCACCGGACGGATAACCAGATTCAATTTAGCCTCTGGCCCAATGGAGTAATCACTCAGTCTGTGCTCATCTGAGGAAAGCAATATAGCATGCAATCTTAAAAAATGTAATCATTTGATTCATGTACAATGTGGATTGGTGAATCGAGCAATTACTGTTCTGCACAAAAAGGTTATAATACACTTGACAGTTAGCAAATCTACCTGCAAGCGCTTTCCCTTTATAGAGCAACCGCTGCTGGTTCGCTGGTATGTTGAGACGTTCTGACACTAGTTCCTTCACTGAGGAGACCTTTTCGTCTTCAGTCACCTGGAAGAACAACACGATGATTATGTATTAGTCACACTAAAATACATTTGGCAAGCGTTCTCTCCTTCTGTTGAGCTGAAGAGTAAGCACATTGCAGGAGATTGTAGCCAATCTGAATTCTTACTTTGCATCAAACCAACGATTGAGGAATTGACACACACAAGTGATAAAGATACCGCTACCTTACTAAATGTCTTCTTAAGAACATTACTCCTTTAGAATATAAATATGTATAGCCAATAACAGGCATGTTAGAGTGTGGGCAGGTACTTTTGTACTTATGATCAGAATCATGAGTTTGGACAATTAATGTGCAAATAATCGTATTTAATCGCTATTTCAGCTCCTAACAATCACAAAAAAAATGTAAATTGGAAAAACAAAATTACATTTTGCAAATAAACTTATGTTGTCTTGTGATCTGAATAGGGAGAAAAAAAAAAGTTTGAACAAGAAAAGTATGAAGGGAAATTTCACAGTTCAAGTGTTTTCACTGTTGACTTGTTTAACTGGTTTTTAAGTTCAATGAACGCAACATCTTTCCAAAAGTTGTTATGTGATTATGATTTTTGTCCATAATCGAGCAGCCCTATAAGCAGAAGCATTGCATAGTCTCGATCTCCAACGGACTTTAAAAGAATAGGATGTAGATTCACTTCTCCTCTCAGTAGCACCAAGATCAAAAAGTGGCTGACGGTTAGGGTTGGGTACAGAGACACAGTGCTAATACGCCACCTGTGCCTTAACAACCGGTATCTACCGGACCAAATAGCAATGTGGATTTCGGTGCCTCATTTTGGTGCTATTTTGAAGTCCTTATTTATGCTTTTTGGCTTCTTTCCTTTATTGCGTTATATCTTTTTTTGTGCATGTTATAGGTTTACAAAGTGAAAAAGTCCACCCCAAATGGACTTATCTCCAACAGAAAACACTGTTCACAAACAGCTCTATTGTAGTCCAGCCTTTACTTCCGTGATGAACGCGCGTCACTTTGTAACAGACGTTATAATGCTCACCTAGCTGCTAGCGTGGCACGCCCTCATACTCTGCTTCTGACTGGCTAGTAGTCCTTACCTAGGTACTGTGCATGTGTGACTCCCAACAAAGATGGAACAGAAGTGAGATGTCTCACTTGACAGCAGGTAACCATAACATTAGCCTAGCGTTAACAATAGCTAGTAGCTGGCTGAAATATGGTTAAAAGGCTGTAAGCTAAACGGTGTAAAGTGTGACTGTATTTCTCTGTAGAGGATTTCAACACCGGGACGTACAGTAGTCTGCAGCTAAAGAAGACACAAACTAGATGCACTATATGGCCCCTGCCTGCCGTTGTCGGAATGGTGCGTTTACTTGAAACTGGTAAGCCTCGTTGTGCATTCAAAGTTATTGTTAAATACCCATTTCCCATCTAGTGGTTGTTATTGTCGTTTACCAGCAATTTACTGGTGAAATATTGTTATGAGTTATTACAGCGATTACATTTTTTTATAAATAATTAAATTTTGACCATATGACCTTAACAATAAACAAGCTGTTCTTTATGTCGCTGACGGTCTTTTTTTATTGTGTTGTGGGGTTCAAATCTTTTTTTAAAGTATCGGTTCAGGCACTGGCACCGTTTTAGAGCTGGTATCGGAAAAAATCAAAACGATACCCAACCCCATGTATACCACTGAGGTAGAGGGGTACATCTTTGGCTGAGGGGAATGCAACTCATTACTAGGGCTGTGACGGTATAGTTTTTTTCTTACCGCGGTGAAGAAGCAATGTATCACTGCGGTATGGCGGTTAACCGCAACCCCCTTAAGAGAGTAGCGTAATTTAGAGCAAGAATAGCAGGGTGCCTTAAGTAGGTGATGTCAGTGCTCGTGTGGTCCTGCAAGGAGAGCGAGCGGTAACGGAGAGTAGTGTACGAGTGCAGCTGTGAGGAAAAGTGAGAGGAAAAAGAGATAACAAAGATGATGTAAAGTGAGTTAAACGTGAACAATAAAACGACAAGCTTCTCAAGACACGGTGGCTTTATCTGTTGTCAATACTGCCAGTAGAGTGAATAGCGTTATCCCCGAAAAAGCATCGGCTTAAACCATACAACATATGTTGCAGTCATAGACTGTATAAAAAGATTGCAGTGTTTCCATTTCAGCTCAATGTCAGAGTCTTTACTGTGTCTTGCTGTCATTTAAGGCCGCGTTGCCTTTTCTCCTCTCCGTTGATCTATTCCACAGACAGTTCAAAAAGCTCTATTGTCGATAAAGTTATAAAATAAAGTAATTGTTAACCGACAATGGCGAGTGCAGACACTTGGCAGCACAGCGGTCTAGAAGCTGAGCAGACAGAGAGCAGAAAGGGCAACTCGGCACTCCGCTAACTTGTTGCTCTAACTACCAACATGAGCTGCTCTGTTTAGGCTACAAAACGTGCATGCAGGCTGACATTTAACCGTGCGGTTTTGTCAGGATTAATCTATAAAAAAAAGGAAACTCCGCTAGCTGCTAGGCTAAAGTGGTAAACACTGCAGCGGTAATGTCCACCTCTGCTGAGAACAGAGAAACGTCTTTGCCTTCCCAACTGTGTATTATATTAAACGTTACCTGTAGTAGTAGTAGTAGTAGTAATAATAATAAAATAAAAATCAATAATAAAAGTTTTTTTTTCTCTCCATAACCTCTTCAAATAGGAGAGAATACAACAAAGTACACCGAGAGATACATAAACACACTGTGACGCGCTCACGATTGTACTGCAATGATTTATTCCTCCACACGTAAAATACAACTAGCACTGCAGTTACCAAATGTAAAGTTACTTTGTGAGTCGAAATTTGCGTGTTAGTGTGGCGGAATAAATCCTTGCAATACAATCCTTGAGCGCGTCACGGTGTGTTTATGCATCTCTCAGTGTTTAGTCCCTCGCGGCAGCACTATGTTGGACCGCTTACAGCCGCAACATTGGTCAACAGAAAGTGTTCGCTCCCAGGCTCACCAGGTGATCAGGTGAACCAAACAAATATGTTATAACTTCCGCTCAAACCGCAATGAAAACGCCCACCACCTACAATACAAGTGCACAACACAATAATCAATAAATAATATAAATGAGATCATAAACAACATACACTATGTGGCTCCTACACTGTCGATGAGGATAACTAAACAATGATTGTTGCTTTCATAATATTTAATATCACACGACATGTGTTCTCCTGTAACCTTCGGCAGCAAAAAGTAAAAAAAAAATAAAAAATGCGGTGATGGCGGTAGTAATGTCATCACCGCGGTAGTGGCACGTCACCGCCGGTATTGCGGTGATGCGGTTATCGTCACAGCCCTACTCATTACAGTGGCATAAACCGATTCCCTGGCTCCTTAGTGCCGTCCATTACGCCAGGACTTCTGCATGGTTGTGACGTCACCATTATACAATATATAGGTAGAAGTGCCACAGTGCTGTTACAGTCATTCCCCGGCTGCAATGGCAAATGCGGAAGACCCAGAAATGCTGACCATTTAGGGTGAACTGGGCTTTTTCAGGATGGGGTCTTAAAGAGACGGGCGCTAAAACTGAACATTTCAGACAGAGGGTGAATACAGTTACAATACTGAGACAGACAGTATGAGACAAATAATAGTAGTAGAGCTGGGCGATCAAAATTACATAACTTACTGTAATGCAGCCTTTAAAACCAGGAAAAGACAACACTTCATATCAGGATACGACGATTTAAGACGATATCTAGCCTCATATATCGATATAATATCGATTGTCCAGCCCTAAATAGTAGTAATAGTTTTTAGCACACAGAGATACTACTTTATTTAAGTATTTGCCTAGGGACTTCCCTTCCCTACAAGAACCACCAAATAAGGACTTAGAGAGCTCCCAATATCCACCACGGTGTTTGAACGTTGTAACTCAGAGGAGAGCAACAGGAGACAGTCTCATATCGTTCAAGACGTACAGCAGTGTTTCCCCTTTTAGTACAGAAAATCTTTTTGTTTCCCCTATATTCATTGTGCAGCGACGCACTGCTGTGAGTCAATGAACGAGGCAACTGTCTGTGCAAACCTATATACTGTCTACGGTGCAAACGGATACGATGTTGTTGTTTTTAGCTGAACTGGACCAGAGAATATAAAGTTGAAACTGATCCGTGATGCTGTTTTGCCCTCATTGTTCTCCGTGAAGTTTGCTGAAAGTGATGATATTTAGCGTTTTATGTGGAGTGACCACTGCGCCGGACTCTCGTTTAAAAAATAGCCTTATAAATGCTACATTGCTTGTAAAGAAATAACGGGAGTAAGTGGCGAACCAGCCTTAAAAGGGATTTTATTTTATTTTTAAATAAGGGCTGTGCGGTGAATTCATGCCGATATGAAGAGTGGTTCATGTGGATTTCGAAAAGTAACTGATAAATATTTAAATAAACTTGAAAGTGTTACATTTAAGCATCTAGCTAGCTAGATGTTTAAATGTAACACACTAGCTAGCTAGCTTGCCTACAGAGGCCATACAGAGGCTAGCTAATGACGCGAATTAAGCTAGCGATAGGGAGTTAACAATTAGGCTAGCAGTTAGCTAGCGTTAGCCCGGCGGTGCTTAACTCACCTGTACACTGCATTCTTTTCCTTGAAGCGGTTTCACGGTAAGGATCATTTTCGATGCGAATAAAAAAAAAACACGTTCAAATGCTAAGCAACTAAATACACTCAAGTAACGTTATTTTTGCTAGCTCAAGATAGCCACAGGAGTTCTTCCCTTGTCAACGGCCCATCTTCTTCTAACGCAGATGCGCGAGTCTGCTGCTGCTCTCGTACGTCACTACTGCCACCTACTGGCTGGAGTGTTGTATGGCTGGAAGAAAATGGCAAATTATTATTATTGTTTCTTCTGTTTGAGATAATTAGACCATAATTGAATAGAAAGAAAGAGAAAAAGGATGGTGAAGGAAAACGAAGGCCCTCGCTGGAGTTAGATATCTTAAAGAGACAAAAAGCAACCTTTAAAAACATACGTAATTACTCTCTAGTTATTAGCCTACTAATTATTAATATTATTATCTTACATCGTCACCCGTTTTTTTTTAAATATAGCCTGTCAGTCTTAGCGTCGGTCTTGTTGTACAAAGCTATATATGGGCCAGTGTCTTAATTTCCTCCCAAAACTATTTACTACCTATTACACATTTATTAACTATTACACATTAGTCAGCAATTGTGACTATAGTGAAACACAATCATTGTTGCCCTAACAACATTTTAGCATTATGGTATATATCTATCTCTATAGCTACAATGGAGGGAGAGTAAAAAACCTCCTCTCAGTGCACACAGACAGCTTTTACACTCTTCCACGTGAGCGAAATGTCTGGGGGATAAAATGACTGATGCTCCCCGCTCAGTTTGCCGGAGACCTACCTATCCCCCATGGGCTCGGAAACACCCCAAAGACCGTCTGACCCAATTGGGATCCAGACCATGCATTTCTCATTACATCTTCCCGGATGGTCTCTCCACTGTCTTGGTCATGTGATTGGCTGCTGTCTGTGCCGGTGTCTGTGCCAGCCCTGTACAGCCCCTAGCAGGAGAGGAGCATCTTTCACTTGAGCGGATATAAAGGAGATCAGCACCTGTCGGGGGGACTGTCTGCTGCCAGACAGGGACAAACATATTCAGGACAAGTGAGAAAGACTTCCACAGCGTCAGACAGGCTGCAGGTGGTACGTGATCTGTGTGTGTGTGTGTGTGTGTGTGTGTGTGTGTGTGTGTGTGTGTGATGTGAAAAACAGTACGGCATTAGGCTATATATATATATATATATAATTTTTTTTTTTTTTTTTTTTTGCAGAACAGTGTGTTTACAAACTGTCTATTAGAACTCATTCATGTTTTTCAAAAGCTATTGTCAGTGCAAGGGGCTCCGAGAAAAAAATGTATATTTTCTCTTCGCAGGGACACAAAGTGTGTGTGACTTAACAGATAATTACCTTATCTCAGTCGGAGGTGTTTTATCTCCTTGACATTACTTTCTTGCCCTTTAATTTCTTTCTTTTTTTATCGTATTTCTGTGAGGTGTTTGTGTGTGTGAAAGACTAATGGGGAAAAAAGGTAAAATAAAGACTGCATAAACATATTGTGTCTATAATGCATTTGTAGCCTACATGTATGCGACTCCTGGAAACCAAATGAAGTACAAGAAGTAGCCTACTGTAAGCTTTAAAGCAAAGATAGATGTATTTTTGATTGTAGGGGAAACTATGAGTCATTGGATTTGAGTTTGTTTTTTAACTATTCAGCCTGTTGAAAAAGATTGACATCCATCCATCCATCCATCCATCCATTTATCTATCTATTGTATTTATCTGCCTGGCTGCTTGTATTTCTGTTTCAAGCACTTATGGGGATAAGTTTAAGAAGCATACAGCAAACTCCCTTAGGTTTTTCTCTCTCGCTTTGAACTGTGTTCAAATCCAAGTAGAAGCCATTGTACCTTATTGATTCCCTGTTTATATTATTAATATTAATAATATTGGTGTAAGTAATGAAAGAGATGCAGATGGCTGTCAAGCTTTAAGTTATTAAATTGTAGATTGTAGCTGCAAAGGCAGCCTCATTGCAACTCCAAATCCAGTGCATTTGGACCCACTCTATAAATGTGTATATATGTGTGAGATCTATTTTACCTGGTGTGTGCAGGTAATGGGTACCCTTCGGGACCTCCAGTTTGCCCTGCAACTAAAGATTGAGGAGCTTCGCCAGAGGGACACACTAATAGATGAATTAGAATTAGAGTTGGATACAAAGGATGAACTCATTCGGAGACTGCAGGAGGAACTGGATCGCTACAGAGCCACCGTCTCCCTCCCAGGATCCTCTGCAGCCAGTGCAGGTACCGAACCCAGTGCTCATAAACGGGGCCGGCTGGTCCGTGGAATCTATAGGCAGTATAGGCAGTATAGGCAGTATAGGCAGTATATGCAGTATAGGCAGTATAGGCGAATGCTATGTAGTAAGGGTTGACCAATACTGTTTTTTCAAGGCCGATACCAATACTGATTATTAGTAGTTAATGAAACTGATATTTGGAACCAATATACAATACAAATCTTTCAGTCAAAATGAAACATTTATTACAAACTCCAACACAGTTGTTGTTGTTGTTTAAATGATTTAAGGAATTATTTAATAAAACTGAAACTTGAAACTTAATACACAGTCAAAAAAATTAATAAATAAGAACAAAAATAGCTTTCTGAATTTTTGTTTGCAGGTGTTGCAGACTGCTAACAGCGCCGTAGTGGAGTGAATGTAGCGCACTTTTTAATGAATTCACTTTATTGGTTATCGGTCAAATAAAACATACAGATACAGATAATCTGAAAAATTGCCAAATATCAGCCCCGATAATTGTCCGATCCCTGCTATGTAAGGCTGGGCAAATAATCTAAATTTTAATCGCGGTTACAATTTTGGCTCCTCGTGATCAAAAACAGAGTAATCGAGAAAATTGAAGGGTTGACAATTGGCGCTCTCATAAAATATTAACGTAATAATTGATTAAAAAAAAGTGGGTAAAGGCAAATAATAAAAAAGCTAGTAAGTTTGGTAAGTTCAAAAAAGGACGTGACTTTACTTTAATGTAGCCTTTAAAACCAGGAAAAGACCACACTTGCGTTGTATCACAATTTTACAATATCCACGGTTTAAGACAATATCTAACCTCATATGTAGATAATATGGATATATTGCCCAGCCCCAATCCGTAGCACCAAATTGGTCAGGGCCGGCCCAGCTTACCGTTTAAATGTCATATTTTAAAGCATCAAATGTAGCCTTAAACCGGACTTATTGTGTGTGTGTGTGTGTGTGTTTCCCTGTAGCATGCTCAGTTCAAAGTGAGGACTCACACAGAGCCAACAGGAAAACCGTGATTTCTGAGCCCTTCACTCTGGACCCGGTGACTCTCGCCATGGTTTCACACAGAAGCTGTGACAAAAGCCAGGAGTAAGCACACAGTGTTCTCTCAGCTGCTCTGTAATTGAATGTGTCTCTGAAATATTCGAGGCTAGGCTCTCCGACTACTTTCTGCATGATTCAGATACCATTCAATATTTCAAATCATTTTCAAACAATGCAGGCATTCAACGCATGTTTTATAACTTGGCCTTAAATGTTACATCAGTCTCCTATACCTTCCTTTGTGCCCTCAGGTCCCAGAGGTTGCTTGAGGCAGCTTTTTTGAAGAATGACTTGTTGAAGAACCTTGACAAGGGCGAAATCAGAGCCGTCATAGCCTGTATGTATCCCACCACCATCAATCAAGGCTGTTATGTCATCCAGGAGGGGGCCAATGGGGCTCAGGCTTATGTTTTGGAAGGTAAATCGTTGCCTTCTTACAATTGCAGACATTAATCATGCTTGATGACATTTCCTCTAGATGACAGGTGCTTTAGAACAGCATGATGAAATGATTGGTTTAATCTTATCTGTTTATATAATTATTTTTTTTTTTACGTCTGGCTCACATTGCAATTATACGGAAGCATATTGCTGCCATGCCTGAAAAAGAAAAACTTATTAGTATCAGTATCATTATTTATTATTAGGTGAAAAGTTTGTTGTCATAATGAGATATTTTCACGTTATAAAAAGACATTTTCACATTATTACAACACACAACTTAATTATTTCAATATACCATTTATAACCGTTATAATGTGAAAAGTTTCAAGTTACAACAATAAATGATCACGTTATTACGTGATCATTTATTGTTGTATTCTATTTGATAAAGTTCTACTTCCTGCTTGGGATAATTTATTGCTATAACGTGAAACTTTTCACATAATAACGTGATCAATATTGTAATGAGAATTGTTTCTTGTTATAACTTCATACGTTGTAAAAACATGAAAATACCTTTTCATAATGTGAACATATCTTGTTATAACCTGAATATATCTTGTTATAACGTGAACATATCTTGTTATAACGTGAATATATCTTGTTATAACATGAATATATATATTGTTATAACGATATCTTGTTATAACGTGAACATATCTTGTTATAACGTCAACATATCTTGTTATAACATGAATATTTATTGTTATAACAATATCTTGTTATAACGTGAACATATCTTGTTATAACATCAACATATCTTGTTATAACATCAACATATCTTTTTATAACGTCAACATATCTTGTTATAACGTGAACATATCTTGTTATAACATGAACATATATTGTTATAATGTGAACATATCTTGTTATAACATGAACATATGTTGGTATAACGTGAACATATATTGTTATAACGTGAACATATCTTGTTATAACGTGAACATATCTTGTTATAATGTGAACATATCTTGTTTTAACATGAATATATATTGTTATAACGATATCTTGTTATAACGTGAACATATCTTGTTATAACGTGAACATATCTTTTTATAACGTCAACATATCTTGTTATAACATGAATATATATTGTTATAACGATATCTTGTTATAACGTGAACATATCTTGTTATAATGTCAACATATCTTGTTATAACGTGAACATATCTTGTTATAACATGAACATATCTTGTTATAACGTCAACATATATTTTTATAACATGAACATATCTTGTTATAACGTCAACATATCTTGTTATAATGTCAACATATCTTGTTATAACGTGAACATATCTTGTTATAACATGAACATATCTTGTTATAACATGAACATATATTGTTATAACGTGAACATATCTTGTTATAATGTGAACATATCTTGTTATAATATGAACATATCTTGTTATAATGTGAACATATCTTGTTATAACATAAACATATCTTGTTATAACGTGAACATATGTTATAACATGAACATATCTTGTTATAACATGAACATATCTTGTTATAACGTCAACATATCTTGTTATAACATGAACATATCTTGTTATAATGTGAACATATCTTGTTATAACATAAACATATCTTGTTATAACGTGAACATGTGTTATAACATGAACATATCTTGTTATAACATGAACATATCTTGTTATAACATGAACATATCTGTTATAACGTCAACATATCTTGTTATAACATGAACATATCTTGTTATAACATGAACATATCTTGTTATAACATAAACATATCTTGTTATAACGTGAACATGTGTTATAACATGAACATATCTTGTTATAACGTCAACATATCTTGTTATAACGTGAACATATCTTGTTATAATGTGAACATATCGTGTTATAACATGAACATATCTTGTTATAACGTCAACATATCTTGTTATAACGTGAACATATCTTGTTATAATGTGAACATATCGTATTATAACGTGATCATATCTTGTTATAACATGAACATATGTTGGTATAATGTCAACATATTTTGTTATAACGTGAACATATCTTGTTATAACGTGAACATATCTTGTTATAACGTCAACATATCTTGTTATAACATGAATATATATTGTTATAACGATATCTTGTTATAACGTGAACATATCTTGTTATAACATGAACATATCTTGTTATAACGTCAACATATGTTGTTATAACATGAACATATCTTGTTATAACGTCAACATATGTTATAACATGAACATATCTTGTTATAACATGAACATATCTTGTTATAACATGAACATATCTTGTTATAACGTGAACATATCTTGTTATAACATAAAAATATATTGTTCAAACGTGAACATATCTTGTTATAACGTGAACATATCTTATTATAGAGTGAAAATGTCTTGCTATAAAGCAAAAAACATCTTGTTGTTACAATCAAACTTTTACTTAATAACGGGATAATGATTCAATTTTCATTATCGGGGCAAGGCAGCAATATGCTTCCGTACTATTACATAGTTATTTGACCCTGCACTCAAACACGGCGATGTGGGAATTGCATGTTTGAGCAAGAAAAGACGAGGCACTAGGGATAATGAGTGACCCACATTGATGGTCAACTCGATACAAGAGACAAAAGAGGTTCTGCTTTGTGGTAGTTGCAGAGAGTTCAGTGCCTGATTGTCCTCAGGAATCTTGGCTGCATTTGTAATGTGACAGCTAATGGAGAGGGGCTGCTCCCTATTTTTCTGGCCTTGATTTGCTCGGAGATGATTGCATATCTGTTGTTTGTTCAGTCTGTGTCAGACAGCTGACGATTCTTGACAGTCTCTCTACACTTCCTGACACAAAAACACACACAGATAACAGCTCTGCGTGTTATGTGCGTGCTAGATTCCTTCACTGACTGTGTGTTTATTAACAGAAGGGCTGCTGGATGTGACAAAAGACGGACTGAGGCTTCTCACAATTGAGCCAGAAGACATGTTCGGAGAGCTCGCTCTCCTCTACAACTGCTCCCACACCTACTCTGTCTCAGGTAGGGCTGCAACTAGGGGTGTGAATCTTCACTGGTGTCACGTTTTGATTACGATTGTCCTGTACGATTTGAATCGATTAGATATCCCGATGCATCACAGTGCGTCGCCTCCTCAATATTATTATATATTGCTACCTATGATTTTTATCAACAAATTCAAGCAGTCAGATATATATACATAAACTCCCCTTTTTACTGTATCTGCTCTTAAAAAAAGATACTTCCTGAATGTAGCGGAGTCTGAACACTGCAGACAAAAAAAAAAAAAAAAAAAAAAAAGCAACGACCGGAAAATCAATCATTCAAAATTACATGTCATTTAGCTGATGCTTTTATCCAAAGCGACTTACAATTGCTATATATATCAGAGGTTGCACGCCTCTGGAGAAACTATGGGTTAAGTGTCTTGCTCATTGATTTTGAGCAAGATGTTCAATGAGATATTTTGATCTATTGCAATGGGAATTGAACCTGGATCTCCCACACCAAAGGAATGGGTCATATCCACTGCACCATCACCACCCCATAGTCAATAATCGATTAAGGTCTGTCACTGCATCGATGCAGAATTGTCTAGGTCCGATGATTACACCCCTAGCTGCAACTAACGATTATCCTCACGATTAATGGATTAGTTGTTTGGTCTCTAAAATGTTCGAAAATGGTGAAAAATGAGGATCAGTGTTTCCCAAAAGCCCAAGATGACGTCCTCAAATGTCTTGTTTTGTCCACAACTCAAAGATATTCAGTTTACTGTCACAGAGGAGAGAAGAAACTACAACATATTCACATTTAAGAAGCCGGAATCAGAGAAATCATCATGAAAAAGACTCAAACCGATTAATCGCTTATCAAAATAGTTGGCGATTAAAATAATAGGTGACAACAAATCGATTCATCTTTGCAGCTCTACTCTCAGGTATCAAAGCATTGTGTTGGTTTACTATTTGCATGCAGATATCGCTGCAGATCTGTCACTTTAATTCATTTTGATTTGGTGGGGATATAAATAATTCTTATTTTAGAGAATTGAGAGACTATCACAAGCATGCAGATATCCGCCAGACTTCTGTTCAATTTAAAATCAAAGACCTTTTTGAGATCTTAGACAACGCCAAAGCTTCAAAGTGTTTTCCCAGAGAAACATTTTCTGCTTTACTGCATAACCCAGCCGTCTGACTGCCAAATCTCTTCCCTGAAATCTAACACGCAATTTTTTGCAACAGTTTCAAATAACAATTTTCAGAAACGGTTTGCATTCAATTCACTCTCCTTATTATATATTCTTTTCTGGTGCAAGAATGTGTGATATTCTTTAGAAAATAGAAAGTGTGCTGTCATTCTGTCATTCTGATTACAAAGTCCTGTGGGGAAACATTCTTCTCAGCTGTCGCCACGAGCATCTGACCTGGTTTCACAAATAAATAGGCTGTGGAAACGGCTAGGATCAATTTAAATGAAATGCCTTGCTGGGTCCCTATAGCACCTCACTCCTTCCTCCATCTTTTTGTACTGCTTTCTTTATCTTTTGCGGCCAATTCCAATTTGTTCTTTACTATTACGCTGCTCAGCTCATGTCTGTTGTCCTTTTTTCTGTCAGTCCTTTCCTCACATCTGTTCAGGCCCCACTGTATTTATCTCCTTCCTGATCTGGAATTACTTTCTTTTTTTCCACCTGGGACCATCAATAGAGATGTGGTCTCTTTCATTGTGACAGTGATCAAGGTGCAGGGCTTCATCATCAGATCACGGAAGTTCACTGTGGCGAATTATATACTGCAGAAAAATGTCAGAAAATCCTCCTTTTGAGAGCAAGTTTTTTTTGTTATTATAAAAAAAACACAGCGTTCACATCCAAGTAAAGCTATGGCCCTGAATTGCGTCTCATACGGTGATAAAAAGGAAAACCAATGGGGTATATCCAAATGAGGGGAAATTGAGATATCAGGGCTGCAACATTATATCAGATGGTGGATGTAATTATACGGCCTGGAGGATGTCTACTTCTGTTTGCAGGAAGCTTTAGTGAATCAATATGGGTCATTATTCATTTACAACGCCGTCTTTGAAGCCCTATTATAAAGAAAGAGTAATAAAAGTAAAGGAAATCAGATTAGATTTATATTAAAAGTCCCTCACCGTAAGAAAACAAGCACTAGCATTTCTTTTTAATCTAAATGATGAGCATTTCTATTAGAGTACTGGCCTGCTCTTTAGTCTGTAGCTGATCCTGCATTCAATCCACGTCCATCCGTGTCTCTGAGAGCCGTTTCAATACTTGCTTCTTGGTTGTGTTTCCACCTGAGCTCCACTGTCACCGTCACAACAACCTTCATCGCTCCCTCCGTCTTTTGTCTTTTCATCCGCAGCGCGAACGGACAGCAAGCTGTGGGTTCTTGACGGAAAAAGCTACCAGACCATACTTATGCAGAGCAGCCTCAACAGCCTTTCTCATTCAATGGAGCTGCTCAGCAGGTGAACATGGGCTGATACACTTCATTTGAAACGGAACAGGCCCCCCGGAAAGCTGCTTTGTATTCCAATACCTTCAACACAATATCGCCAGGGTCATGTTGTCTGTCAGTCAGTCGCCACAATGCTGCATTTAGGCCTTTTATAACTCTGACCGAAATATTAACATCCATATGACGGAACATACAGTGTGTGGAACACCCTGCCCAGCGACATTAGAAATGCGAACTATGATGACACACAAAATTCACTGAAGTTATTCAGGCGGGCATTTAGTTTACTAGTAGTCTATATCCACAACATTACATTTCCGGGATTGCTCCGGTGCCGCCGGAAATTGCATCTGGATGTCCCTCATTTCGGCCTGATGTCCGTCACCTTCCTCTGTCTCTGTGTTGGTGTTCTAACCTCTCGTGGATTTGTGAGGACTATGGTTAACTGCTCCTCAGATCTCTGCAGGGTAAATCCAGACAGCTAGCTAGACTATCTGTCTAATCTGAGTTTTCTGTCGCACGACTAAAACTACTTTTGAACGTACACCAAAACACTGACACTGACACTCACACCCACACCCACACCCACACCCACACCCACACTCACACTCACACCCACACTCACACAAACACACACACACACACACACACCAGGGTCCTGGATTTATAGTTAGATGTAGTTAATTTTTAGCTCTTTCTATTGCCACTTTTAGCTCTGTTCCTTTTATTTGTATTGATCGATTGTTATGAACTTATTTATCTCATGTATGTTTTCTTTTCTCTATTATGTGTTTTAATGTAATGCTGTAAAGCACTTTGAGCTACATTTAATTGTATGCAAGGTACTATAAAAATAAAGTTATTATTATTATTATTAATATTATGACATGTTTCTGTGTGTCTGCAGCGTTCCCTTCCTCCAGTCTTTGCCTGAGGATATCATCATGAAAATGTCTGATCTCATGGAGGAGGTACAGATTAAGTACTTAAAATCTAAAGCACGGCATTGCGTGACCATCACTTATTCTTCAAACGGAATCCAGCAGATAGATTATGTATTCCCACAGAAGCGTGTAAACATGATTGTTTTATAGGCGGCCACTCTGTATTTTCTATTTGCTTTGCTTTGCAAGCCATTGCTGGGGTAGAGTCAGAAGTAATCCTTCATTGTTACAAACCCTTATCTTTATATGTGTAGGAGAGTTGGGGCTTTTTTTCCTCGCTGTCTTTTCTTGCTCTTTTTAAAAGATTTTCTACACTTTTTTCTCTCTTCATCTGTCATTGACGTTCTGCAGACACACTACAGTGAAGGTGACTACATCATTCGACAGGGGGCCACAGGAGACACCTTTTATATCATTAGCAAAGGCCAGGTAAAGATTGATGCTCTCTGCCTGCTGCACAGATGAAATGAGGCTTTCAGGGGGGAAAAAAGATCTACATTACGAATGTCAGCGGCAGAGTCAGAAATTGCTTTACGATGGGGATGGTTGACTTTGAAGCTTTTTCTACATTGCCTTGTTTTTTCAATACTTCTCTCTTTTGTGCCTGACAGGTGAAAGTGACAGAAAAGAAGCCAGGCCATGAAGAGCAGATTGTCCTTTCTAAGCTCTCTGAGAGACAGTGGTTTGGAGAGAAAGCTCTGTCGGGGTAAGCAGGAAATGATTAACTTTCAGAGGGAATTGTGTAAGAGTACAGAAGCCGATTGTTGTAAGAACTGGCCTCCGTACCACTATAATATCAATGATTTGTTTTGCATTAATAACATTATGATTTTTTTCTTTACTCTGTCTTTAGAGAGGATGTTCGAACTTTGAATGTCATCGCTGCTGCAGGGGAAGTTACATGCTTAGTCATAGACAGGGAGTAAGTGGATATTTTGTCACTGCACAGAAAAATAGTAACTGATTCAGTTGCAACATTGTCAGACCTATCACCACAGCGCTGTGGAGTAAGGTATGGCTGCACCACAGATGCATTCTGGGATAGGAGAAACAAACACTCTGGGTTGTTTGCATTTCTTTAAACCGATCACAGTTGTCTTGGGTGGAGCTAAGCTCCGGACGCAGCGACGGTGGCTCTGCTAAATAGTCTCAGGAAGGAACTTGTTTTGGTGGAACATTTGCACCCTGCAAAAGAAAACCCCACATAATATTAAAGGTCCCATGGCATGAAAATGTAACTTTATGAGGTTTTTTAACATTAATATGCGTTCCCCCAGCCTGTCTATGGTCCCCCAGTGGCTAGAAATGGTGATAGGTGTAAACCGAGCCCTGGGTATCCTGCTCTGCCTTTAAGAAAATGAAAGCTCAGATGGGCCGATCTGGAATCTTCTCCTTATGAGGTCATAAGGAGCAAGGTTACCTCCCCTTTCTCTGGTTTGCCCGCCCAGAGAATTTGGCCCACCCATGAGAGAGAGAGAGACATCATGGCTTTCAAACGAACAAAGTGGCAGTTGGTCAAGGCCACATCCCCACCCTCCACCTTGCCCCCCCCCTCTCTCCTCCTCAATAGCTACAGACACAGAAATGGCACCTCCTAAGGAAAGCTCATTGTGGGACTGGCTCTGGTGGCTGTAGTTCTGCACCAAAGCTGAATTTCGGGAAAGAGACTTCAGATACAGTATTAGGGGACCACTAAGGTCTATATAAAAGAGACTTCAGATACAGTATTAGGGGACCACTAAGGTCTATATAAAAGAGACTTCAGATACAGTATTAGGGGACCACTAAGGTCTCTATAAAAGAGACTTCAGATACAGTATTAGGGGACCACTAAGGCCTATATAAAAGAGACTTCAGATACAGTATTAGGGGACCACTAAGGTCTATATAAAAGAGACTTCAGATACAGTATTAGGGGACCACTAAGGTCTATATAAAAGAGACTTCAGATACAGTATTAGGGGACCACTAAGGTCTCTATAAAAGAGACTTCAGATACAGTATTAGGGGACCACTAAGGTCTATATAAAAGAGACTTCAGATACAGTATTAGGGGACCACTAAGGTCTATAGAAAAGCATCCAAAGAGCACCATGTCATGGGACCTTTAAATGAAGTTAACTGTTGACACAACACAGTATCGTGAGCTATTTAAATTAGCTGATACATGGTTAACCTCATTGGCTCTCATCAGTGTATCTCCGTGTGTACTTCGTCCACAGCCATAAGTCCCAAAACGTCCCAGTTAGAGAGGAAATGCCGTAAATGTATTCTTTGTAAATCTTCACAATCCTTCTCTGAAAGAACCAAGCAGGCCTGTCTTGTTGCACGATCCAAATTTTGAGTTTGAGTTTGAGAACGGCAACACACAGAGAGCGGAAGCAATTATTGTCAAGTAATTGTCCTGGAAGTGATCCTGACTACTTGCTAGACTATACTCTTAAGTTGGTCATCAATTGATGTACTTATCCAGAGATTTTGGAGACTAATCATGTGCTACTGTGTTTCAGGACCTTCAAAGACATCATCGATGGGTTGGTATTTGACTGCAGTCATGACGTGCTGCAAAGCCATGAATCCAAAATCGAGTGAGGAGAATTATAACACTCTTTTCTACAACAATAACATGTTATTTGTGGGGCTGTCCTCAACCTAAGAACTTCGATTATCATATGATTTTGTCAACAAATCGATTAATTGATTTCATCGACAGATCTGTAAAACACCACAAAGAATCGCGCAAAAATACCACTTCAAATCTTGTGTTTACCAGGGATGTGCTCATAAGTTTCTTGGAAATAAGTCATTCAGCTAGAATAGACAAAAGAAATCTAAGTGGACTAAGACCAAAAAAACAATTAATCGTCTAATCGACTTAAAGTGGGCAGCCCTAATAACTTTCACCGTTAGAAAACTCAATAAGCTCACCCGTGTTTTGATGGTGAACAGGTCTGACAAGGATCCCGATCTCTTCTCATCTTCCACCTTAAGTGATTTCCAGATTATCGGCACTCTAGCCGTTGGGGAGTTTGGTCACGTAGACCTGGTGAGGGTTGATCTTATAGCAGCTCACACACAATCGGCCTCCTCCAGATTCCATGTTTCTATAATGTAATCGATTGATCCACGCCTCTGTCAGGTGCAGCTGAAGAGCAACAGTAAGTGTCTTTACGCCATGAGGGTCCTTAAGAAGAAGCTGATCCTCAACAACGGTCAACGAGAGCACATCCTGAGAGAGGGGCGCATCCTAATGGAGGCTCATTGTCCATTCATAACCAGGTGTCTGTTTTTAAACAGTTATCTAATTATGGATTGTTTTGGTTACATAATATGTTAATGATATTTAAAGAGTGATTTCAATTTGTTTTTTTTCAACCTGGACTCTATTTTCCCATGCATTAGTGTCTAGGTGACTAATGTGAACAAAAATCTTCGAAATTGGTCCAGTATTGAGCGAGAACGCTGTAACCAGTAGCCGTGAACCAGACTGCGATGTAACCCTATAGGGCAAATGTTCATCGTCACCATTATTATTCTATTATAAGTGTCTGACAACATTATGGAAAGAATATCTACAGAGATAGACCTTTTTGTTAAAGAGTAAGATCATTTTTGTTTAACATGAAACAGCTCCAAAATGGCAAACTCCACCAGACTCCATGTAAATAATCAGGACTTTTAGCGGGTATAGAGCCAGCATATCTCCACATGTAAATGGGTGAATTAAGGGTTTATTTCAACCAAACCAGAGTGGTGATTGTTGGAACAGTGGAAAGACGAACCAAGACAACTTTTTATAGTTTTATTTTGTTTCTGTCGACTTTGAAAAAAGTGGGTTTTACGATGATAATCTTTGTTTATTTAAATGGAGTCTGGTGAGTTTGGTGATAGTGATTTTGGGGATGTTTCATGTTAAACTAAAAGGATCTTACTCTGTAACAAAAAGGTCTATCACTGTAGGGATCCGTTCCATAATGTTGTCAGACACTTAGAATAATAATCTGAGTCTGTTAGTGGCAAAAACAGAATTTTTACGGAAATGAAAGGTGCGCAGTTGCCCATTAATGTTACATTGTAGCTTGTGTCTTGCTTAATACTGGACCAGTTTCAAAGATTGTTATTCCCATCAGACACTTAGACACAAAAACATGGGAAAATAGGTTCCAGGTTGAAAAACAGAAATTACCCTTTAACATGTTTTGTATTTGTTTTGATCACAGGTTACATAAAACCTTTAGCGATGCCGAGCGTCTGTACATTTTGACAGAAGCTTGCCTTGGTGGAGATTTATGCAGTCTACTCAAAGATAAGTATGTTTTTTTTGGATGAAAGATAGATGTATTTTTGTCATCATACTGATCAAATAGTTATAGTTCTACCACTGTGTTTTTAGCCAAGCTTTCGTCACAATACAATTTTTAACACTGAGCAGGATTTGGTATCTTACATCTGTCTACATCACACATTTGTTTTTGTTCTCTGTGACGCTTAAACCAGCATTTCTTTTTTTAAAGCTATAGTGTGTAGTTTCTGTTGCCCCCATGAGGAATTCTATGTAACGATAACAACACTGTTGGCGCGTCCACATGATATAAGCCTTCCGTGATCACGCACGCGTCCCTACCTCCTCCCCCACACAGTTGCTAGTAGCCAAGGAGGACACGGAGGATTAAAATAACATGATGGACTCTTCAGAAGAGGTCATTATCTTCACTCAAGCTTCTGTGCAGGAAAGTTGCCGGACGCCACAATCTTCTGAATATAGTCAAACTGAGAAATCCAGAGATATTTGTGTGGAGCTGATAGTCTTAATTAGCTTTGTACCAGCTCATTTGGCAACGGCTTTGAATGTAACAGACGTTCATTAATATCAAAACGTTACGCACTAAGGCTTTAAAGCTTTTTTTTCAAACACAATGGAACATTCTGTGACATTGGACTAAGAGAAAATAAATACATAAAAATATAGAAATAGAAATAAACATATGACCATATATAGAAACATATGACCTTTTCAGTGAATTTCATAATCTAATTTGTTACAGCAACCCATCGCATGTTATTAGACACCCAGATATTGTCTATACACGTCCATCTTAGCATGAATGTGTCCATTTTCAGTTGCAGATTTTCCGTCATTTGTTCCATTATATGAATTTCTTTTCAGTCTCTGTGTCCATTGGATTAAGGTTGGTAGTTTTGGCTCCTTCCAGTTCTTAAACCGACACTTCTACATACTGTTTCAGAGGATGTTTTGACGAATGCAGCACCAGGTTTTTCACGGCTTGCGTTGTTGAGGCCTTGACCTTTCTTCACTGTCGAAGTGTCGTCTATAGAGACCTCAAGCCTGAAAATGTAGTCCTGGATCAGCACGGTTATGCCAAACTGGTACTACAATTGGTTACAACTTAAAGGGGAATTTCAGTATTTTTCAACCTGGACCCTATCTTCCAATGCATTGGGGTCTGGCTAGCACAGCATTCCGGGATGGGAGAAAAAAATGCTCTGGTTTATTGCCATTTCTTTAAACCAATCACAATCGGCATGTACAGCGCTTTACGGCACGAAGCCACCGTATACCGCTGCAAAATAGCCTCGGGAAGGAACTTGTTTTGGTGGAACATGTGTACGTTCAAAAGTTGTTTTAGCCGTGCAACAGAAAACTGAGATTGGACAGATAGTCTAGCTAGCTGTCTGGATTTACCCTGCAGAGATCTGAGGAGCAGTTAACCATAGTCCTCACAAATCCACCGGAGTTTAGAACGCCAACACAAAGAAAGCGGAAGCTGAAGGACGGCCTAAAATGAGGGACATCCGTCGGAATTTCGCACGGCACTTAAACAATCCTGAAAGTTGAACGATGTTGAAATAGACTAGTGTGTCTATCTAAGTGACTGATGTGAACAAAAATCTTTGAAATTGGTCCAGTATTGAGCGAGAACGCTGTAACCGGCAGCTGCAAACTGGGCTGCAATATAACCCCATAGAGCAAATGCTCATCGTCATTTTCCATTTCCTTGCTGTTTTTACCGCTGACAGGCTCAGATTATTATTATAATTATTTACAACATTATGGAAAGATGGATAAAGTCTCGCTGTGAAATCTTGTGAGGTAACTTTCCAAAGGACAGCGGTGTGGAACCATAGATTGATATCATAGGTTTATAGTGTGGAAGGCGGGTGGAGACAGAGGAGTTCTGGGTAATTTGTTGTTTTGGAGTACAGATAAGAGTTGCTTTGTTTTGTCTAAAACATTTTCAATTGCACAATTCCAAATGAAATGTCTTGCAGCTTTCATAGACGCTGCCTTTGGATACGGCCAGGCCGAAGTTGAGGCTAGTTGCGCAACAGCTACAAACGGATCCTAAAACGGGTTTCATGATTCTTGCGGTTAGGGCAGTCGGGGGGGTGTGGACAGCGTGCGTGTATGAGCAACGCATACAGATTGCAATCAAAGCGGTCAGAACGGCTCCAAGAACGGACTTCTTCTCTTCTGTAGCTAAGTAATCACCAATTTCAAAGATTTTTAGATTTTTGATTGTTTTAGTAACCTAGACACAAATGCATGGGAAAATAGTGTCCAGGTTGAAAATATTTCTCAGATTTTCAACATGAAATTGTAGCATTCTGGGTAGTGAACTCATATCCGCCTTTTGTAGATTGGTTCCAGATGTGTGAAGAAGGTTGAGGTGGGTAAGAAAACGTGGACCTTCTGTGGTACACCAGGCTACATGGCACCTGAAATCATCCTGAACAAAGGCCACAGTGTATCTGCAGACTTCTGGTCACTGGGCGTTTTTGTGTTTGAACTTCTGAGTGGTGGGTAGGTTTTACAGTCTTCAGCAGCTCTTACGCTCATTTCTCCAGTTGTAGATTAAAGCGATGGTGACGGGCTCATGTTTTTCTTTCCAGGCTCCCATTCTGCGACTCTGACCCGATGAAGATTCTCACTGCAACCCTTCGAGGCATCGATCAAATCGACTTCCCAAAAACCATCAGCAAAAGTGCCTCCAGTGTTATAAAGAAACTGTGCAGGTGTTGTAAATATTAACCTCTGACACCACGAATTATAACATGAAAGCTAATGAAAATTATTTTATAGTGCTTTTTCAAACAAAATCCATCCTCTGTCCACCTTGTATACCAGTTATATGTGGATGATATCCAGCTCTATTTTTTTTATTTAAAACTCAGTAAGGCTTTTATATTATATTTACTTTTATTACAAAAATGTAGGTTGTTGCTCCAGAAAAAGATCGTCCGCATGATCGTGCAACGTATTGGGTCTCTTTCCTTTGTCCACTCCAACCTGCGTAATTTACAGATAATATCTGATCTATCCTCGTCGTGCGACGCTAATGTTAAGCAGCTAACCAGATGTTGTTTTTTCCCTTCAAGAAATATACATGCCTTCCTCTCATTTCGAATTCACTACTGTAACACACTTTTCTTCTCACTTAGTATGTCTGCTTTTGATCGTCTTCAGTCAATCCAGAATGCTGCTGCAAGCCTACTAACTAGGTCAAATAGACAATCTCTTGTGGCTGGGTTAGCTCAGTTGGTAGAGCAGGCGCACATGCGTAGAGGTTTACTCCTCAACGCGGCGGCCACGGGTTCAACTCCGACCTGCGGCCCTTTGCTGCATGTCATTCCCCCTCTCTCTCTCCTTTCATGTCTTCATCTGTACTGTGAAAAGGCCTAAAAATGCCCCCCAAAAAAATAAATAGACAATCATCATTTCTCTGGTACTTGCTGCACAAAGTGCTTTACATAAGACATATCACATGATACATATTGAAAACACAATACACTATTCAAATTAGGGCTCACATTGCCAGACCTTCCTCCACCATGGCACTGCGTAGGAGGGTCTGGCTAGTCCACACAGCATTATATACATAGCAAACCAATCACAATTGTCATAGGCGGTGCTAAGGGCCGGACAGATCCACGGTGCCTCTGCAAAAAAGCCTCGGAAAGGAACTTGTTTTGGTGGAACATGTGTATGTTCAAAAGTTGTTTTAGTTGTGCAACAGAAAACTCTGAATAGACAGATAGTCTAGCTAGCTGTCTGGATTTACCCTGCAGAGATCTGAGGAGCAGTTAACCATAGTCCTCAGAAATCCACCAGAGTTTAAAATGCCAACACAAAGAAAAAGGAAGGTAACGGACATCCGGCTGAAAAGAAGGACATAGGCAAAATTTCCGGTGGCAACAGAGCAATCCTAGAAGTGGAAGGTTGTGGATATAGACTCACCCTTTCAGTAACAGCTCCACCTCGTCTTTGGTCCAAGATAATAAATCCCTGCTCTTACTTTTTACCGTTGTTGTCCATGATTTTCAACCGCAGAGTAACGCCAGACAATCTGCTTCCTGTTCACACAGGCACGCACATGCCCAGTGTGTACGTATGGTCATGTAATATGTGTTGTCAGACGTGTTAAAATGGACGGAGATTAGTTCTGCTACTGGAGCTAAAACTCAGTTAAAAACTCTTGTGTGGACAGAGATGTTTTTTGTCTCAAAAACGCTGCTTAAAAATTAAAAAACGTAGTAGTGTAAATGTAGCCTAAGAAACAATCCGGGTGTGTTAGAACCGACTTGTGCTGTAACACCACATTTCAAAAGGAGAGAATCTGATTATCAATCCATAGTTTATGTCATGTCTTTGCTTTCCATCACCAAGGAGCAATCCCTCGGAGAGACTGGGCGGTCAGAGGAACGGGGCCAAGGCCCTTCAGAAGCACAAGTAAGACGACAGATTTATTAGGCCTACACTGGAGAGGAAAAAAACACAGATGCCTAGCTGTGCTTGGAAAAACATGGTTTCATGCGTTGTGATGCTCCGTTTTTATTCAGGTGGTTTGAAGGATTCAACTGGGACGGACTCTGTAAAGGCACATTAAACCCTCCGGTGATTCCCAAAGTAAGAAACGTTCAGTTTGGCCTATTCTTTTTTTTTTTTTTTTTTTTTTTTTTGATTTTGTGATAACTCTTGTGCAATGAACATATCAACCTTTTTTTTCTTTTTGTCCTTTTAGGTGAAGGAGCCTTTGGAGAGCAGAACATGTGATGGTTACACGGAGGGTTCCGTGGATCTGTGCACAGACTGGGAGGACTTCTGAACGGGAATTTAAAAAAAAATAAAACATGTCTGACAATACTTTATCACTTTCAGGTTTAGTTCTCGTAAATATTTCACGGCCCCCTGTCTGATTATTGCCATCAAGAATGAATTCTATTCTTTAGACAGAGAAATATTTTCCACAGTACAGTGACTGTAGATATTGTTTGATAAATGAACCATGCTGCCTACTGTGTTGAGCTCAGACTGTTTTTGATGTACAATCCCTTCTCTATAGATTTATAAATATGAGAGTTTAGTGATGTCACCGTGATGTCACTGCTGTTGAATGTAACTCAATAAAACAAATAGACTGACTTTTCTTTCTTCTTGAATGTGCAATTTCATTTTGAGTTTCACTTTCTTTCTTTTTTTTTTTGGGGGGGGCTGATTGTTAAACACGTGTCATTATTTGCCGGGTGCCCAAAAATGCTTGCATGTAATTAAGAAGTTACGTCAGAGTCGAACCAATCTTGCAGTATAAACGTCAAGCCACAGAAAGGTAGAAAGGTAAATACCGGAAGTTGTGTGATTTTTAAGTTCAAAATAAAGTAAATTAATTAAATTGTTATAAAATTGTGAACCCGTTGAGGAGGTCAGAGGAGAATGGCCACAGTGATATACAGACGGTATTAGATTAGGACGAACTATGGAGTAAAAATCCTGAATGTTTCCTCAAAAGCCCTGAATCTTTTAGGTTTAAAAAAAAAAAACTTTAACTTTGTCATTTCCCCTCAGTTTCTCTGACTGGATCGGCAAATCAATGGAGCAAAAGTTTTGTTACTGTTGAAATCTCGCTTTGCCAGACCTTCCTCTACAGCGATGTGGAAGAGGGTCATGCTCTGGTTTATTGGCATTTCTTTAAACCAATCACAGTCGTCGTTGGGTGGCGCTGAGCGCCGCACGGAGCCACGGTGCCTCTGCAAAATAGCCTCGGGAAGGAACTTGTTTTGGTGGAACGTGTACGTTCAAAAGTTGTTTTAGTCGTGCAACAGAAAACTGAGATTGGACAGATAGTCTAGCTAGCTGTCTGGATTTACCCTGCAGAGATCTGAGGAGCAGTTAACCATAGTCCTCACAAATCCACCGGAGGTTAGAACACCAACACAGAGACAGAGGAAGGTAACGGACATCCGGCCGAAAAGAAGGACATCTGACAGAATTTCTGGCAGGAACGGCGCAATCCCGGGAGTGGAACATCGGGAATATAGACTACAGGGGAAATATCGCCATTCATTCTGTGAACTCTGTAAGTTTTCGAAATTAGTTATGCTGTTTACTCCAATTCCTACCCTAATGTACCTATGTTATGTAGCTTAAAAATAGAAATATAAGACAGTGTTTGCCTCTCTTCAGGTGTCAGGAGTGAAAATGAGTCATCCTCAACATGTGTTGTGTTCTGGTTTCAGAACAGGATGTCGGCTCTAAAGGATGATTCTTTTCCTCAGCAACTAACATGTTTTTCCCAAACAATGTGCAGATTTTTAGGCATTGTATTATAAAATGGCTTGAAAAATAGTGCAAATAGCTGCTGTAAATAGAGCATGCCCCTGGACCGCCCCTAGGTTTGGGTCTGGTCTAGGTTTGCGTCTGGTGGGTCTGGTGTAATCAAGCCCTGGTGTGGCTTGATTAAACCATGTTTCAGGAATAATTGATTGATGTTATAGCTAAAAATACATAACAGTACATTACAAATAAATAAAATGGTGAACACCAAAAGAGGAAAACATAAAAAAATACATATTTTGTAATTGTGTTACATCATTGTTTCATTCTTTCAATTTTCTGTTTCAGCATTTTCATTAATTAAGTCTTAACTTTGATTCATCATATTTCCTTCTTTTAGATTTGATTTCTTTGCTATAAAGTTGAAATATGACATGTCAAGTAATAATTAAATTTGAAATAAAAACATAGTTAGTCTAAATTATAAGTCTAGGGGAACTTTTCGCGCTAATAAAACGAGGACGCGCACGTTTGCATCAGAGCTTTTATTTTTGAAGGTGTTGACCGGAAATAGAGTCATATTCTCCCTAACTTGACGTGCGAAGATATTTCCATGGATCTGCAGCTTAAGTAGTAACTTTGGAGCACAATCGTAGGAACGTTTGGAGGCCTGAGTTTACCGAGGTAAGTTTAATTAGCTCTTTATTTGTTTATGAGTTTGTTCTCAGTCGGTTCTGCTCGATATCACAAACCTAAACTAAGAAGGCTCAGATTGGGATTTAGGAAGAAGTTGTGTGTGCAGCTCGGTGAGAGAGTCCGCCGGAGTCCTCGGGGCACCGTGCAGATGAATGAACCTGTTGACAAACTGTTGCAGAAGTTTGAAAGAGTTGAGTTTTGCCTTTGAGTGATCCAGTGATGACACACAGGCAGTGTTCTTAGTACTGCTGCGTTCAAAACGCATCGGATGAAGTGATTCTTTACACTGATGCCTCCTTTTAAATGAGATTCTAAGATGCATTAATGTGTCTTATGTGCTCAACTGAAGCGTTAACTTATATTGATCTCATGGAGCTTTTTTCTTACTGTAGAATTGCGCAGAGATTTTAAGATTTCTGGATATTTCTTGCAGTGTGCTTCCAAATTCTTTAAAAGACCCGGGGTGCACTTGTGTGTGTCTTTCGTCTTAAGTAGCCTACAGGTTTTTTTTTTCCTGGCTCATAGCAGAGGATCAATTGATCTCACCCCCCCAGGACATTTTGAGTGTCAAACACTTCATTTCTTACTTTTTCCCTACTGTAGGATTTGTAGAATTCATGGCGTAGACCTTAAGATTTCTGGATATTTCTTGCAGTGTGTTTCCAAATTCTTTCAAAGACCTGGGGTGCACTTATGTGTGTCTGTCATCTTAACTACAGATTAGTTTGAGCCTCAAATGCTTCATTTCCTGCATTGTGATACATTTTTGTGCACCAATTTATGGTGGAAACGTCTTTATGTGAAGGAAAACACTAAAGTGAGATGGCAAGTTGCAAAATTCAGAATATAAAAAATATAACAGAATATAATGTAGTGTTAGAGATCTTTCGCATCATGGAGCGATAGGCACACTGAGTCCAGTCGGTGTGATGAGTGTGAACACCGGGTACCGTACCCCGGTACGATTGGTCGATTTTGTGCCCATAAATCCACTTAAAAAAAAGTAATCTCTCGAGTACAGTTCATGCGTAACGTAACTCCCATGCGATTTTCATCAGTTGTGCAAACCAACTGTACCAGAACCCGGATATTTTACCGGTTAAAACCCATTGCTAAAACCAAAAATTCCTCCATGCAGGAAAACCCCCTGAAGTAGCCTACAGGCCTGTGGTAGTTTGTCCCCGATCCAAGCTGGGGATGATTATGGGTTGGGAAGAGTTTGTGTTTTAACTGTAGGTTTTCTGACATTCTTTTGTCAAATCACAATCTTGTCCATGTCAAGTCAATTCCATCTAGCCCAATATCACAAATTACAAATTTGTGTAAATGTACAGCATTCTAGAGCTGGGTATCGCCGCTGATTTCCTGAATCGATTCCAATTCACAAGGTTCTATATTGATTCAATTAGGGATATGTCAATACCAATTTAGCTTTGATATGAAAGAGATTCTCAGAGAACTAATGCTGTAAATTGTGCAAAGAACCCGCTAACCTGGTGCAATATTAAAAATAGTAATGCTGTGGTTAAGAATTGACCCCAAAGCCAGTTAAGCAGAGACAGAAAAAAACCTAAAGGCAGTTTTTCCCTCACCAAAATGTATCCTAACTTTGGAGCGTTATTTAACAAGACATGGATTCCTTACAGTACGTCGTCTAGTTTCATATGATACCGACATCTTTAGCTGTAAAACGGAGCTCCTTAAAATATCGATCTCAGGATTTTGAATCGATATCGGATCATTCAGATGAAGATCGATTTGACTCAGAAAATCGATTGTTTTTTTTAAAACCCTACCCTATACGAAACCCTCTATCCTTAGACCCTCATTTTGGATAAGGGAAAAAAGTTTTGTTTGTCTTTTGCTTTTCCTGAGTATTGTATCTTTCTCAACCTGCATGTCTGGCATGCAGCGTGTTTAAAGCTGTCCACGTGGCCCGATGCCAGCTCTCTGCCCTCCTCTCTCGACTGTGGGACAGTTACCGTGTATAGCAACTGCGGTTTGTGTGTCTTGGTCGTGCAGGGGTTGGATGATCCGCTCTGGTGCACAAAAACACTCACTTTTGTCCACAGACATTCACTCAAATAACACTCTAAGGACTTTTAATCTCCTATTTTAATTTCAATATACATTGAAATACAGAGTACCTTCTCTTTGGAACAATCTACCGGCATCACTACAATCAACTCAACATTTGAAAGGCTGCGACGAACCATCATTTTCATTGGCGATTTAATCTTTTGATTGTTTTCTCTATTAATCGATTAGTTGTTTGGTCTATAAAATGTCAGGAAACGGTGAAAAATGTAGATCAGGGTTTCCCAAAAAGCCCAAGATGACGTCCTCAAATGTCTTGTTTTGTCCACATCTCAAAGATATTCAGCCGGGGCGCCTGGGTAGCTCATCAGGTAGAGCACGCCACGCGCCCATCAATAGAGGTTTACTCCTCGAAGAAAGAAGATATTCAGCCATCAAAACCACCAGATTCCATTTAAAAAAGCAATACTTTTAGCGCGAATAGAGCCAGCATATTTTCACATGTAAATTGGTAAACTATGTGTTTACTTCAACCAAAACTAGAGTTGTGATGGTTGAAAAGTGGAAAGACGAACCAAGACGCCTTTTCATAGTCGACTGTGAATTAAGTGTATTTTACCATGCTAAAATTACGGTTTATTTACATGGAGTCTGGTGGGTTTAGCGAACGCAATTTCACGGATGTTTTTATGTTTGAAAAAAGGATCTAACTCTTTAACAGAAAGGTCAACCTCCTTAGAAATCCTTTCCATAATGTTGTTAGACACTTAGAATATGAATCTGGCAAAACAAGCACTTTTGTGATGGTAAATACACAAAAACGATAGTTACCTTTTCAGAAGCTGGAATCAGAGGATTTAGACTTTTTTTTTTTTTTTCTTCATAAAAAATAACTCAAACCAATTAATTGATTATCAAAATAGTTAGCGATTTATTGAATAGTTGACAATCAATTGATTAATCTTTGCAGCTCTATTATATCTATCTATATATATCTATATCTATATCTATATATATATATATATATATATATATATATATATATATATATATATATATATATATATATATATATATATATATATATATATATATATATATATATATATATTACAGAGTGCATACAGAACGTTCATTGCACGTAACAGGTAGCCTGAGGCAGTCTGCATGTTTGTGCATCTACTCCAGCTGACAAGCAGAGACAGAGCTGAGAGAGATTTTCAGACCTGCTGTGTGGCAGAATATTTAATGTACGGTAACAGAAACCAAAAACTGGTTTTGAGAAACATCTGGCACTTAATCAATGATGACTAAGACTGTCAAACACTGTTTGAATGCCACGTTTTGGGGCATGAGTAGAAAGCAACACACAAACACCACTTGCTTTGTCTCCTCTGTGGTGCAGGGAATTAAGATGTCCGGTAGACTTGCCACAGCCGACCTGTCGCGCGCCAATGTGACTTCATGGGAGCGGCGTAACTATTTATACTGGCGCGTGGTGGTCGCGACACTAGTTGCAGTTTTCTCCTGAACAGAGGTGGCGCTAATGAGGAAAGGCTCCCGACTTTGCTATTTCTACGGACTAGAAGAAGAAGAAAAAGGTAAACGACGGCAGAACTGGCAGCAGCATTGCCGTCGATGCTTCGATTTGATGATTGGATGACCTACTTCGTCGGATCGAGCCTTTCATTCGCCATAAAAGAACTTAACCCAGTGAGTTTACAAGAGAGACTTACAGTCACTCAGAGTCCTGGCATCTGGTTGCCCTCGAACTCGTCCATGCTTCCTGTTTCCGCTTTGTCGTGTGCCGTTGGTCGCACACTTAAAATCTTGGCGCACCAGCGAGATCTAGCCAACGCCATTTTGACGTCACATTGGCGCACGACCGGTTTGCTGCGGCGACTGTAAAAAGGCCTTAATTCCCCCGAAGATCCATTTTCCAAAGAAAAAAGAAAGAATTCCCGTTCACACTTGACACCTCTGCGTTGGTTTATTTGGTCGGTCGACATTTCGATCACAAGGACCTTTTCTCAAGACACGTGATCGTAAAGTGACTCTGGCTGCTTCCCAAGTCCCTTATTTGATATCTCCTCACTCCTCGGATGAACGGGACGTCGTTCTGGCTCTCCTTCCTGAAGACCGTCTCAAAGCTCTTATTCCTGCCCTGAGGAGCTAGGACGGAGGATGGAGGAGGGATCTCTGAGGAGCTATGAGCGAGGATACAGAGAGCAGCCTTCCTGGAAGCCGTGCAGCTGAAAGCCGTTGCTAACTAAACTTTTTTTTAAACAACGATTCACCTAAATATTTTCTGTTTATACGGTACCGCCGACAGCGACTACATCATGTCCGTTTCCAGCAAAACGGAGCGAAAGCAGAAAAACCATGTTATGTTCTTCTCTACAAATGAAATAAATGTCAGACTGACTGGCTGACATGTGATGTGCATTTCTTAGAAAACTATTAGTTTTTAGAAATGTCTCATGATATATTATCTCTGGAAGTGTATTCTTCAACTTTTGTTTTTGTTAAAGAAGGAAAAGAACATCGCAATACTCAAAACTATCGAATCGCAACTCTTCTAGTATCGCAATAAATGAAAATCATAATACAAATCGAATCAGCACCCACGTATCGTGAAATAATCAAATCGGGACAAAAGCGTATCGTCCAGCCCTAGGACATATACAAGACAACTCATAATGCATAACTGCCCTTCTCTTGACTTCCCAAAAAAAACATTTTCTCTTGTTTCTATGTATATTTCATTTGGGGGGTGCCATACAATGCAACCACATAAAGTAAACTATATTAGGACCGAAAAAAATTAAACATTGGAGATAAGTATTATTAGTAAAATATCTATCTTGTCTTAGGTCAAATCAGGGCTTAAATGTAGAATTTGAGAGTAGCTGTAGGGAGACATTTGTCCAGGGTTTAGGTTAATAAATGCAAATGCATCATCATAAGCTTTTGGTACATTAAGAAGTAGAATGGCAGTTGTCAGGAATTTATTTTAGAGACATTACCATTGGGTAAAGCCTACTATTACATTAAAAAGCAGCGAGTGCAGAGACTTAAAATGAAGAGAGAATTTAACTCTACTTCTTGCTCCATTCAAAGCTCTGGCAGCCAGACTCTGTGTTGAGTTTTAAATTATTAAAAGAGACTTTTTGGTCAAGCCCGAGGGGATTAAAAAAAAAAAAAGCAGTAAAAGCTGCTTTTAACAAATGTATGCATGTCTTTTTTTATCACCAGCGGACAGAAAAGGACTGACCTTAATGATGTTCTTTTAAGTAATAATGACTTTTTAGTTATTACCCTAAACAAATAAATATTGATTTGGTCTGCTAGAAGAGCCAGAATAAAGTCCCCCTTAAAGCTACATTCCTGAATAGAATTAGAGCTGCATAGATTTAGTTGTCAACTATTAAATTAATCGCCAACTTTTCTAATAATTTATTAGTCGGTTTGAGTCATTTCTTATGAAAAAATCCTTAAGTCTCTGATGTCAGCTTGTTAAATGTGAATATTGTTCTAGATTCTTCTCTCCTCTGTGACAGTAAACTGAATATCTTTTGAGTTTGGGGACAAAACAAGACATTTGAGGACGTCACCTTGGGACTTTGGGAGACATTGATCGACATTTTTCGAAACAGACCAAACAACTTCTCCACTCATCCAGAAAATAACCAAGAGATTAATCAGCAATGAAAACAATCGTCAGTTGCAGCTCTATGTAGAATAAGTCCCTGAATTACTGTGCGAGAAGAGCGAGAAGAGGCTGTGCACAGTGGCCCGCGGAGCTTCTGTGGTGATGCTGGGGAATGCTTCCCCCTGACCCAGAAAACTACAGGAGGTGACATGCTGAGGGGGAGGGGGAAGGGGGGAGGGTTTATGGGACGGAGGCGACAGCATTTTGCAGCAATGAACTCCACACGCTGTCCATGTGCCCTGAGGAGTGAATGGTCCAATGGGAGGGGGATACACGTGAGGTTGGCTGGGGGGACAACAAGAGAGAACGAAATGCAGGGGTGTTCTCCGGCTGTGATTCCCAAATGAGGCGTGAAGAACACAGAGACCCAATGAAGTTTTACATGTCGAGGAAGAAGGAGGTGAAGAATGAACGAGCGAGAGCACGCAACTTGCACGTAGAAAACACCTTCCAGGGTTTCCCCCAGAGGTTTAGCCCAGTGGCAAGTGGGCCTGGCTGGGGCCAGTCACAGGCTGATGGCAACTTTAATGTAGAGCCCAGTAGTTTCTGTGATAACGGAATCATGGACGGGATCATGAAATAGAGAATTAAAAAAAGCTATAAGACCGATTCCATAGGGCCCTACATTAAATCAGCGCTAAGTAGGATTGGGCATCGAGAACCGGTTCCTACTCGGAATCGTTTCAAAAATTACGATTCCAGTGAAAACTATTGGAATTTTTTTGGAGGATTTGGTCATCCAAATTTAACAAGTTGCAAGTTTTGGTTCCGCAGCAGTTTTGTTGTTTTGCAGCCTCGGAGCACAGTAAGCGGCGCTCTAGTGTGGCTTTATTTTACGTAGAAAAAGCGTTAAAACTGCAAACCAGTATTGATTCAAAATAAAATGTTCCTCTTATTGGTGAAATAAGCATGTGACCCGTTTCAACTCCACCCCTCAAAGAATCATAATCGAGAATCGATGAGAACCGGAATCAAAAAGGAAGAATCAGAATTGTTAAAATCCAAACGATGCCGAACCCTAGTGCTAAGAGCTACTGTAACTGGGAATTTGAAAATAAGTCTTAAGTTTAAGACAGTCAAGTTTCTAAAATAATTCCCAGTGGCTTAGGCCTGGTGGGGGCTTGCCACACACTGGGGGGAAACACTGCCTTCACTTTCCACAAGACGTTTGTGTGTCTCCCATGGTGTCAAATTCACTTGACTCCAATCAGGGTCGTCCATGACAAGGCAACATTTGTGCATTTCTTTCCCCTTCAGCCGGAGGTTTCATGTAACTAAGCAGCACCGGGTTCAGACATCACTATACGGGGGTAATCTTCCAGCTGTCCTGGCACCACACCTCGTAGGTCACTTTGGATTTAGTTTAGTTAATTCACTCATTATAAAAAACAACATGCTTGATGCATGTAAAAAGTTTTTAAATGTGAATATCTTCTAGTTTCTTCTCTCCTCTGTGACCGTAAACTGAATATCTTTGAGTTGTGGACAAAACAAGACATCTGAGGATGTCATCTTGGGCTTTTTGGGAAACACTGATCCCCATTGTTCACCATTTTCTGACCAAACAACTAATCGACGGATTAATCGACAATGAAAACGATCGTTGGCTGCAGCTCTACAGAGCAAGAGGTCAATTCATTTCCATTGTTAAAAGGATTTAGTTTGTTGGATTAGACATCATTTGATGTTTGCATGATGTCATCACGTGTGCCTTGTTGATCTCCAATGGTTAGTCAACTTATCGATTAGTCGATCGCTGGAAAAATAATCGGCAACTCTTTTGATAATCGATTATTATTTTTCATGCAAAAATGGCAGAAAATGCAGTTTTTAACCTCTCAAATCAGGAGATTTCCTGCTTATTTCTGTTTTATATTCATATTAAACTGAATATCTTTGGGTTTTGGACTGACACAACAAGACGTTTAAAGACGTCCCCTTGTTTATAGACTAGACAATTAATCGAGAAAATAATCGGCAGATTAATCAATAATAAAAATAATAGGGCTGCAACTAACGATCATTTTCATCATCTATTAATCGGTCGGTTCTTTTCTCGATTAATGTATTAGCCTCAAAATCTCAATGCACCCTAGCGGCAGCAAATGTAGTGGGCAGTTCAGCTTTTCTTTGAGAAAAGAACAAAGAACGGCACTGAAGTCATTCTTAAAAAAGGAAGATGTGTTCGGAGTTTTGCTGACCGGATACGGCAAAAGTTGAATCTGTCAACTAGCGTTGCACTGCCTGGTTGCAGCTCTATCCTATTACGTGTAGAGGGAATATGAAAGACAAATATTTTTCCCGCCCCTCGGATTGAGCCCTGCCAATGGGGAGTTCCCAGACCCAACATCTGGATGTGGCTCTGGCTTGTCAGGCTATGTATTAGTTGTTTGGTCTCTAAAATGTCAGAAAATGGTGAAAAACGTGGATCAGTGAAGATAACTAGAAGATATTCACATTAAGGAAGCTGGAATCAGAGAACTGTTTTAACTTTTTTTTTTTCATGAAAAAATGACTAAAATAGATTAATCGATTATCAAAATAGTTGATTAATTCAAAAGTTGACAACTAATCGATTAATCTTTGCAGCTCTAGAAAATAGTGCCCCGCTATGCAATCAGTCCCTGAGTGTAAATTCAGGTGTGAACCGCCGAAACATTCAGGTTCTTCTCCCCCAGCAGGGACTTACACGGGATGTGAAGGTGCATTTGTATTCCTTCAGTTTATTTGTGTTTGTGTGTGTGTGTGTGTGTGTGTGTGTTCTGTTTGCCGTAAAAAGCCGAGAGCACAATGGTCTCTGTCTGGCTGACAATAGCCCTGATGAATGGGAGGAGGGAGCAGAAGGGGGCTGCAGGAAGCTCTCTTCACAGCAGACTGTCATTTGTTTGATGTGTCACATTTCATGAAGCCTTTTTTTTTTTTTTGGTTTCTCATTTATTTACCTAGAGAAATGACTCGAGGGGAACACCAGCTGCTCTGTTGCTCCAGCAGGTGTGTAGTGGCAACTGAGGGGGTTTAATTCAGATAAAATGATCTCCGGGATTCTCCGAGTTAAATTAAGACTTTTTAAGACCTTTTCAATTCTACCTTTCTAGGGGGAAATGCCAACTTCACGGCCGTATTATGGAAAATCGGTACGGATTTTTTTTGTGGCTTTTTTTTAGCCCTGTATTATGGACAGCACAGCTTAGACCTGAAAGGGGAGAGAGAGGGGGAATGACGTGCAGCAAAGGGTCGCAGGTTGGAACTGAACCCGCGGCTGCTGGGTGGAGGACTGAGCCTCTGTATGTGGGCGTGCACTCTACCAAGTGAGCTACCCAGGCCCCCCAAATCAGAACGGATTTGAAGCCAGAACAAAATAATTATTTACCAATTAACATGACCTGTATAGTGCTGACATTGATATGTGATGCTCAATAGCTTTTTTTGGGCTCTGTTGGTACTCTAATAACATCAAATAAATAAAATATTTGTCATGTTAAGAGATCTTATGCTGCAAAACTGAAAATACCAAATAAATCTACTGTCGTATAACATCCAAACAGATTAAATTGTAATGTTACACACACACAACACATTTATTTATGACGTCACAGTATTTATTTAATCCTACAAAAAGACAAGAAAAAATATAAGTTAGAGCTGCAACAATTAACCGATTAATAGATCAGATGTCAACTTAAATGAATCGCCAAGTGATTAATCACTTACTACAGTCATAACTTCTGTAATTCCAGCTTGTTAAATGTGAATATGTTCTAGTTTCTTCTCTCCTCTGGGACAGTAAACTGAATTTCTTTGAGTTGTGGACAAAACAAGACATCTGAGGACGTCACCTTGGGCTTTTGGAAAACACCATTTCATAAACCAAACAACTAATCCATTCATCCAGAAAATAATCGACAGATTAATGGACGAAGAAAGTAATAGTTAGTTGCAGCCCTAATATAAGACCTTTTATAAACAAAGTAGTTTTAATATGGGAACATTAAATTATATACTTTTCAGACCCTGCTGGTACTCTGCTCTGTGGACGAGTGTGGCATCACTTTGCCCGTGCAGGGAAGGGAAAAGCATCGGCCTGGTAGAATAGGAAGGGAGGAGTTTGATGTCACTCTTTATCCCCGCTCCTATTGGGCACCCGGGGAGAAAGTGGGTGAGAGGTTGAGGGGTGTTCAGGAAGGGGGGGGATGTGGGAAAGCGGAGACTTTATTCAGTGAGGTGACGTCCTTGCCTGGCGGAAGATGACGTGGTTTGTTAGAGAAGGTGAAATGAGCCCCCACCCCACCTCCCCTTTTAATTCAGTTTGGATATGAACAATAAAGTGCCTGGCAGCGAAAGGAGGAATCGTGCAGTGAATGTCTTGTTTGTGTGTTTTGGGGTTTTAACTTTCCTTTCTTTAATAAATGGTGATGCTGCAGCAAGAGCAGTGTGCGGGATTTTCTTTCTTCAAGTCCCTGTTTTTGTCCTCCGCGCCTGCACAGAAGAATCGTACGGATGTGCATTTGTGTACATTTTTCATTTTTTTTATAACAAATAAACTACCTCTTTATATATTTTTATAGTGACTTTAGAGACTGTTATTTATATATGTATTTATTTATTTACCTGCTTTGCATTTTTACTGATGTTTTGCACTGAAAAGACTGCATTCAATAAAGTCTATTTTATCAATGGGGAGAGGGGGGGACTTAGGCGGCCCTCCCCTCATCCGATCTCAGCACCGGCCCCTCGCTACTGTCGGCACCCCGAGTCGTTCTGCTCTGCTGAATCAAAGAGTGGCACAACATGACTGAGAGTAACCTCGGCGCCTCTTTCTGTTAAACCAATCGTTATTACTTCCTGGTGTCTCTCCACTTCCCCCCCCATCCCCCCCCGCCCCTCCCCCCCGTCTACAGCTTTTCTTCTTGTTTTTTTCTCTCTCTGAGCGGTGCCAAGCCTGCGGCTCAGTGTGGTTCAGCCTTTTAACCAGCCCCTTCACACTGGAATTTGAACAGTTTCAGAAGAGCGAGTGTTGGTTTTAATAACCCTCTCTTTTAGGTTTTTGTTGCGTTCTGAGTTTAAGATGGATGGTAGTGTTTACTGTGGGGGATGGCAGTTTTTTTTTTTTTTTTTTCCTGACACGGAGAATAGGCCTTTGTTGTCGCCGGAGCACTGTGGAGATGGATGAACCTGTTGACAAACCGTTGCATAAAGTTTTAAAGAATTCAGTTTAGTCTTTGAATGATCCGGAACATGCACGGGCACAGTTCTTAGTAGCTTAATGCTGCATTTCAAAAGACATGATGTGATAAAGTGTCCCTTTACACCGAGGCCTCCAGATAAGATTCTAAGATTCTTATTTGATCACCTGAAGCTTTAACTTATATTGATCTCATGGAGCTTTTTCCCTACTGTAGTATTTGTAGAATTCGTGGTGCAGAGACCTTAAGATTTTGGGATATTTCTTGCTGTGTGCTTCTAAATTCTTTAAAAGACCCAGCGGTGTACTTTTGTGTGTCTGTCATCTTAAGTAGCCTACAGGTTTTTTCGGAATATAATGTATAAAGTATAGAGGGCTTTCACATCACATCAGACCACTTAAAAACCAACTGTACCAAAACATGGAACTGGGCTACTATTTAACGTGACTATGAGGTAGGGCTGGGCGATATGGGGAAAATCAAATATCACGATATCTTTGACCAAATACCTCTATTGATTCGTAGTGTTGACTATTGGTGCTTTCACAAAATATTTAAACAATGAGATTTTTGATAAATAATCTTCAGTAATGTGGATGCAACGACTAAGTGGGTAAAGGCAAATAATAGTAGCCAACAGCTAGAACAGTGTGGTAAGTTCAGAAAATGGCATCACTTTACAGTAATAAAACCAGGAAAAGACAACACTTATGCCATATTACGATATTACGATATCCAAAATCTAAGACGATATCTACTCTCATATCACAATTTCGATATAATATCGATATATTGCCCAGCTCTACTACGATGAGTTTTTAACCGGTTATGAATCTTAATTGATTAATGATGCCATTATATCAGATGGCAGCACAGCCTGCTCGGCTGGTGGGGAGGAGGGGGGGGTCTGAGAGCTCCGCGTCCGACAGCAGCAGTTCCTCTTCCGGCCAGGAGCAAAGCTCATAACTAGGGCTGGGTATTGTTAAAAATGTTTGGATAACGGTACCGATACCAATACTACGACTTTGATACCGGTTCCTAAACGAAAAAGCCCTAGCCTGGTAGACCCCAGACCCTCCTCGGGTGTAACTGAGAGTGGGTCTGGGCAAGCTTCATTCACAGCTCATTTCCAAAGGGGCGTCACCAACGGACGCGGCTAAAATGCCTCTGGGCGCAACTGGATAGTCCTTCAACCAATCAGACCAACGATCTGGGTGACGTAGCAGCGACGGCGGCATCAACGGGCTGTTGTCGCTTCGGTGACCGTCATGTTGACTGTAAACAAAAAGCTGCTCGCCATCGCTGCGCTATTGTCATCGTTAAAGCCCGCCTCAACGGTTGTGATTGGTGCCTCGATTTGGAAACATTGGAAATAGGTTTGAATGGGCTCTTGGCCACACGGACTTGCAGAGCAAATCTCGAATTTGCCGGAAATTCATCAGGGGTTTTCCCAGGCTATAAAAATCCATTTTAACAAAAAGAAATTACAACATTACACATTACGACACAAATCTTTTTATTTATTTTCCAGCTCCTACTACGTGAGCCGTCTCTGTGTAACAGAGTTTTTCCTGCGTGCCTCTACGCTGCGTAACGTTAGACAGCCAATCACAGACATTATTAGATTTTGGTAGTAAGCATGCTGCGTGCTTATTGGCTCGCAGGAAAATAGAAAATGTAAACACAGTACACATACCAGTCCCAGTGGTTAGGATTTGGTGCTCTCACTGCCGCGACCAGGGTTGGTTGAGTAAGTGCTGGTCCTTTTTAACCATGAGGTCAAGTTTCACTATGTTGTGCGGTTTACAATTGCATGTGACAATAAAAACAATATTCTTTTTAAATTACAAGTCATAATTTCTTTCTAATTGGCAGGAAATTAGATTTAACATTTAAAGGTCCCACGGCATGAACATTTCACTTCATGAGGTTTTTTAAGATTAATATGTGTTCCCCCAGCCTGTCTATGGTCCCCCAGTGGCTAGAAATGGTGATAGGTGTAAACCGAGCCCTGGGTATCCTGCTCTGCCTTTGAGAAAATGAAAGCTCAGATGGGCCGATCTGGAATCTTCTCCTTATGAGGTCATAAGGAGCAAGGTTACCTCCCCTTTCTCTGATTTGCCCGCCCAGAGAATTTGGCCCACCCATGAGAGAGAGAGAGAGACATCATGGCTTTCAGACGAGCAAAGTGGCAGTTGGTCAAGACCACACCCCCACCCTCCAAAGCTCATTGTGGGACTGGCTCTAGTGGCTGTAATTCTGCACCAAGGCTGAATTTCGCGAAAGAGACTTCAGATACAGTATTAGGGGACCACTAAGGCCTATATAAAAGAGACTTCAGATACAGTATTAGGGGACCACTAAGGTCTATATAAAAGAGACTTCAGATACAGTATTAGGGGACCACTAAGGTCTATATAAAAGAGACTTCAGATACAGTATTAGGGGACCAGTAAGGCCTATATAAAAGATACTTCAGATACAGTATTAGGGGACCACTAAGGCCTATATAAAAGATACTTCAGATACAGTATTAGGGGACCACTAAGGCCTATATAAAAGAGACTTCAGATACAGTATTAGGGGACCACTAAGGCCTATATAAAAGATACTTCAGATACAGTATTAGGGGACCACTAAGGCCTATATAAAAGAGACTTCAGATACAGTATTAGCCTATATAAAAGCATCCAAAGATCACCATGTCATGGGACCTTTAAAAGTGACTTTAAAGGACACACTGAATCTTGAAGACAGTAAAAAACCAAAATAGACCCTAACCCTAACCCATAGGTTTTTAAAGTTGAGGTCATCCGAGGAAGTGTCGTAGATTTACTTTATCTGAAAAATGGGAGTTGCAGAAAGTCAGGCTGATTTTATTTGCCTTCCAAATAGCGGCACGATGATACGTTTGTGATGTAAAAGCAGCGTCTTCTGTTTCACTGTTTCTTTCTTTCTTTCTTTCTTTCTTGGTTTCTGTCCTCCTCTTCTCTCAGCTATGCATTTCCAGGACTGGTTACAGTCACTTCGCTCAAGGGTTGGACTCAAAGCTTCTGAATCGCAGGACATCTGGAGTCTTCTGCCGTCCTGCTCCCTGTCCTCCGCCTCTCTGCTGGGTCTCGGAGCCCTGGCGTCTCTCACCGCGTACTGGCTGGTGACCCGTCCTCGACCCATGCGTCCTCCCTGTGATCTACAAGCCCAGTCTGTCGCTGTGAATGTGAGTCGCCACTGTTGGCATCGTCATTCATTTAAATGGCATACGTCGTCATGGTAGGAGTGTATTAAAGTGTAATTTAGTTTTTTTTTTTTTTTCTTCTTCTTCAATCTGGACCCTATTTTCCCATGTCTTTGTGTCCGAGTGACTAATGTGAACAAAAATTGTTGAAGTTGGTCCAGTATTGAGCGAGAACTCTGTAACCGGTAGCTGCGAAGCCGGGCTGCAATGTAACCCTACAGGGCAAATGCACATCGTCAGTTTACATCCACTAAAAGTTCTGTTTTTACCGCTGACAGGCTCAGATTATTATTCTAAGTGTCTGACAACATTATGGAAATCCCTACAGAGATAGACCTTCTTGTTAAAGAGTAAGATCATTTTTGTTTAACGTGAAACAGCCCCAAAATCCCCATCACCAAACCCACCAGACTCCATTTAAATAATCATTTTAGCATGTTTAGAGCCAGCATATCTCCACATGTAAATGGGTGAATTAAGAGTTTATTTCAACCAAACCAGAGTGGTGATTGTTGGAGCAGTGGAAAGATGAACCAAGACGGCTTTTTGTAGTTTTATTTTGTTTCTGTCGACTTTGAATGAAGAGTGTTTTACGATGATAAAATTACTGATTATTTAAATGGAGTCTGGTGAGTTTCAACAATCACCACTCTGGTTTGGTTGAAATAAACCCTTAATTCACCCATTTACATGTGGAAATATGCTGGCTCTATACACGCTAAAAGTCCTGATTATTTACATGGAGTCTGGTGGGTTTGGCAACGGCCATTTTGGAGCCGTTTCATGTTCTTACTCTTCAATAAAAAGGTCTATCTCTGTAGGGCTCCTTTCCATAATGCTGTCAGACACTTAGAATAATAATCTAATCTAAAAACAGAACTTTTAGTGGATGTAAACTGACGATGTGCATTTTTCCTGTAGGGTTACATTGCAGCCCGGTTCGCAGCTAACGGTTACGGAGTTCTCGCTCAATACTGGACCAACTTCAACAATTTTTGTTCACATTAATAATATAATTATAATAATAATCTGAGCCTGTCAGCGGCAAAAACAGAACTTTTAGTGGATGTAAACTGACGATGTGCATTTTTCCTGTGGACGTTACATTACAGCTCGGTTTGCAGCTACCGTTTGCAGCTACCGGTTACAGCGTTCTCGCTCAATACTGGACCAACTTCAAAGAGTTTTGTTCACATTAGTCACTCAGACACCAATGCATGGGAAAATAAGCTCCAGGTTGAAGAAAAAAAAATGAAATTACCCTTTAAAGTGTTTAATAGCGGTGTTTGTTGTAGGGAGATCCCTGCTGCAGGCGATCGGCCCTTCTTAAAGACGACACACTGCTGGAGTTTTACTACGATGACACCAGGACGGTCTTTGACATGTTCCAGAGAGGCCTGAAGATCGCAGGTGCTGACGCATTCACAACACATTTTATTTAACTTGATCCTAAATTTGACTGTGAAACCATATCAAAGAAGTAATATCTCAGCAGCCAGAAGGAACTTGTTCTGGTGGAACATTTGCACCCCGCAAAAGAAAACGCCACATCCAATATTAAATGAAGTTAACTGTTGACACAATACAGTAACATGAACTATTTAAATTAGCTGATACATGGTTAAACCTCATTGGCTCTTACCAGTGTATCTCTGTGTGTACTTCGTCTACAGCAATCCCACCAATCAGTCCCAAAACGTCCCAGTTAGAGAGGAAATGCCCTAAACATATTCTTTGTAAATCTTTACAATCATTCCCTGAAAGAACCAAGCAGGCCTGCCTTATTGCACCATCCAAATTTTCCTTAAAACTTTGTGTGTAGCTTGCTAGCTCGAAGTTTGTTGTTTCCTGAAGCGAAGGGATTTTGAGAATGGCGACACACAGAGAAAGCAGAAGGTGAGTGATAAAGCCTGACATCATGCGCCGGATGTCAGGCTTTATCCTTTATCCTTTGAACCAAACTGTGGTGTAATAGCTACAGTTATTCATCACATGTAATTCCACTCAACTTCACACTTGTTTTCAACTGTAGCAGTTAGATAACAAGTTGTTTTAAATCTTGACAGATTTCAGAAAAAAAAACTAACTTTCACCTGATCTGGGTCATAAGCAGAACTTTGTCGCTGTCAGGCAGAACCCCTTGTTCTTCCATATTTTGACATTTTCCTTTCTTTTCATAAATCAATGTTATTGATCACCCTTTACGTCTGTCTGTGGGTTTTACAAATATTTAAAACAGTGACGAGGCAATTTCATCGGACTCTGCCGAACAAAATGTTTTCAAATTAGCCTTTTTAGCCGACAGCGACGATATTCAAGACATAAAGTCCCTAATTCAAGTGAAAAGGTAACCTATCAACAGACAGAACACTATAAATATTGCATACGTTTTGAACTGAGGTGACACATGTGTCTGGTGCTCTTCAGGAAGCGAGCCGTGTCTGGGCTTCAGACAGCCGGGCCAGCCCTACCAGTGGATCTCCTACACTGAGGTCGGACATGTTTTCAGTACTCCGGTCATCGCAGCACTTCTGTGTAACATGCTAACTCTTTGCTGTTTGTTGACGGAGTGTTTTTTCTTTTTTTTATATATATATATATATATATATATATATATACATATATATATACACATATATACACACTCTTCAGGTGGCTGAGCGGGCGCAGGTGCTGGGCTCGGGGCTGTTGGCCAAAGGCTGCCAGCCCAACCCGCAGCAGTTTGTTGGGATATTTGCACAGAACAGACCCGAGGTATGACCCGCGACTCATCGCTGGATTTATTAAGTTTGCAATGTCGTAGTAGAGTATGTCGAAAAGAGTGATACAAGTCATAGTATAGTATGTCCAAAAATGTGATAAAAAAGGCATAGTTTAGTGTGTGGAAAAAAGCCATAGTAGTATATATCGAAAATGTTCCAATCAATGATCCAGGCAGCACCATAGACAGTATATAAGGGCAGCACATTGTCGTCTCCCTCCTTCATTTTACAGTCGAATGGTAGCTATATATATATATATATATATATATATATATATATATATATATATATATATATATATATATATATATATATATATCCACCAGAGCCCATAAGCCCTCATCAGACCAATCTACACACAGTGCTTTTTGTAAATATGAAATGCATTATGATTTCATAACCTAGGTTATAAAAGGTTTGACTTTTCAATTAGTTTTGACTTCAGTTTAGTTTTGACTTTTGGATTTCCTTTTACTTTTAGTTTCAGTTTGTCAGAAAGGTTTGGGTTTTAGTTGTAGTTCCTAGATGGTTGGAGAATAACCATGATGTTTAATTATTCATCTTTAAGCTACGTTAGAGTCCCGTGTGAAGCAGTTACAGCACAGCGCTGTCCTATTACAGATAAAAACCTAAAACTGAAATGAATGTTCATTTTTATTACATTTTCATTTGTTCTTCAACCTGACAACATAGTTTCAGTTTAGTTTTTCTTGAAGGTTTTATTTTTTATTTATTTATTTATAATTATTAATATTTGACCTCCTTAGAAATCCTTCCCATAATGTTATGTCAGGCACTTAATATAATATTATAATATAATATTAATCTGAGCCTGTCAGCGGCAAGACAAGCACTTTTGTGAAGGGAAATACAAGCTGGACAGTGCCCTATTAACTTGTCCAATGGACCTATGTCAAAGATTGTTGTTCCCATCAGTCACTTAGACACAGAAACATGGGAAAATAGGGTCCAGATTGTGGAGGCTGGGAGTGAGTGTTAACCGTGCTGCGTTGTCTCCCTCTGCTGCTCACAGTGGATCATCTCGGAGCTGGCGTGCTACACCTTCTCCATGGCCGTGGTGCCTCTGTACGACACTCTGGGCTTGGAGGCCATGGTCCACATACTCAACCTGGGTGAGAAACTACACACAGATTTTGTTCATTGTTAAAGGGATTTTATCTTTTATTTAAAGAATTAGTTCACTAAAAAATGTAAGCGGTGTAATTATTATTTAATGGCCTGTCTGCCAGCATCCCAAATCAAATCGCATCAAACCATCAGACCATTGTGGTGAGCAACACTAGGGCTGGGTACCGAATTCAATACTTTTTAGGCACCGACCGAATTGCCTTTAAAGTATCAAGTATCGAAAAATGCCTCGCCATTCAATACCCGATTTTAATACCCAAGGAGGAAATCTCATGAACGTCATTGAGCCAATAAGCACGCAGCATGCTTCTACCAAGATCTAATAATGTGTGCGATTGGCTGTCTAATGTTACACGTCAGAGAGGCACGCAGGAAAAACTCTACGTTACAGAGACGGGGCTCACGTAGTCGGAGCTAAATTATTAAAAAAAAGATTAGTGAGATAATTTTGTTTTATAAAATTGGTATTGAAAAAAAGCATTGTTTAAGAACCGGTATCAAAGTCATGGTATTGGTAATGGTACTGGTATTGAAAATTTTTTAACGATACCCAGCCCTAAGCAACACACAGTAACTCTAATCTCCCAGAAGATTGTTTTTGGAGACTGTCATGAAACACATTTAAACAAGGACAAGGATTTATAGTAAACTAAAATAAGCAGATAAACATTTTAAGTAAATTGAAACTAAATAAAAACTAAAACCTTCAAGAAAAACTAAACTGAAACTATGATGCCAGGTTAAGAAACTAATAAAAATGAACATAAATTCATTTCAGTTTTAGTTTTTTAGCTATAATATCCTCATGAGTATAAAAAGGAGATGGCATGAGCAGAACAATCTTCATCTGCAAAGTCATGTAAGTGTAGTGGAGTAGAACATGGCATAACAAGTAGAATACTCGAGTAAATGTACTTACTTGACTTTCCACCACTGGTTTGATGTTTGGACCAAATGTGCAGTCGTGTGTTGGATTTTTAGACTTGAGGAGTTTAAGAAATGTTTGGTTTTGATTTTAAAACTTGAATTTTTTTTATGGTCTGTATAAAAATAAATAAATAATAAAAAGACTGAAAAGAGCGTCTTCTCTGCACTGACAACTAAGGCTATGTTCACACTTGGTGTCTTTTTTGACAAGAAAAAGTTGACTAGGGTGCTTTTGTAGTAGAACAGAAGCTGGCAGCGTTTTGGTTCCAAAAAGCAGCCGAGAGCATCTTTTGTTGCTATAACAACGGCTACTGCTACAGTATCCCAGAGCGCTACGTGGAGTGGTGCTAACGTTAGCTAAAACAAAGTGGTGGAGCGAGCTAGAGAAAGAAAAGAGAGAGAGAGAGGTGCTAACATTAGATGAAACAAAGTGGTGGAGCGAGCTATAGAAAGAAAAGAGAGAGAGTGGTGCTAACGTTAGATAAAACAAAGTGGTGGAGCGAGCTAGAAAGAGGTGCTAACGTTGGATAAAACAAAGTGGTGGAGCGAGCTAGAGAGAGGTGCAAACGTTAGATAAAACAAAGTGGTGGAGTGAGCTAGATAAAGAAAATAGAGAGAGAGAGAGAGGCTAACGTTAGATTACCCGGTCATACCGCAGAGCACCCGGTCATACCGTATAACTCGCTGTGCTCCGACTCCATGTTTTCGCTCCATGACAGGTCTGGTTACTCTGCTTGTCATTGATCGGCTGTCAAAAAAGCGCTTCACGTAGTGCGGTTTGTTTTTGTTTTTTTCCAGAAAAGTTGAACTTTTTTCAACTTCAAAAAGACACCCGCGACTTTTTTTTTTTTTTAAACCCAGTTGACTCCATAGGATTATAATGTAAAAGTAACACTGGCAGCTTAAAAAAAAGATGCCCGAGGCGAAGTAAAAGACTGATCTCTCTCTTTGTGGTGAACTATTCCTGTCAGCAGTTAACACACACACACACACACACACACACACACACACACACACACTACTGTTTTAGTAACTCTTTATGTCGGCGGCGTTCTTAGCGGAGATCTCTCTGGTGATCTGCGACCGGGAGGAGAAGGCGGCAGCGTTGTTGGAGAACAAGGAGAAAGGGGTGACTCCGAAGCTCTCCTGCCTGGTTCTCTTCAACGAGTTCAGCGACGCGTTCGTGGAGAGGGCGAAGAACTGCGAGATAGAGGTTCTGAAACTGGAGCAACTTATGGTGAGCAGAATGGAGGCACAGGGGCTGTTGAGTTGAATATGTTAAGGCTACATCTACACTGCTACGTTTTTAAATTTTTAAGTGGCGTTTTGAGACAAAAACGATCCCTTGTCCACACAAGAGTTTTATCTCCATGCTTTTCCATTCACACTAGGGCTGCACGATATGAGGAAAATATGCGACATGCGATAACGTTGCTGAATATTGTGATAACGATACTACTCGCGATAAATAGACAGATATTTCAGTTCTGCATTTCTGCTGCTTTCAGTCTTCTGCTAAAATGCAACAATTGCTTGTTGAATTAAAATTTGAACATACAATTAAATAATTTCCAACACTTTTATTGAACAAATTGAACACTGAGTTGAATATAAAAGGCACCACCAAAAAAAAAAAATTACTGATAATTTCTGTCAACTAACAACAAAAAAATCTCTGTGTCTTTCGCGATATGTCGCAGCCTTTTGCGATGTGTTTATTGCGCCAGTTAATATTGCGATGACGATAAAATAACGATAATATTGTGCAGCCCTAATTAGCACCGGATTTCTTTTCAGCGCACACAGAAAACAGAGAGCTAGGTGACCGTCAGGAGATATTCGATAAATTTGACAAAAACTGTATTTGATTAATATGACTTACTCTACCTTTTTAAGTATCAGATAAGTAGGGTTGGGTTCCGATGCTGACGTAAATGGTAGTAACGAGACCGAATAAGAACGAAAATTTTGGTGCCTGACTTTACACTACACTGGTTAGCCTACCGTTAGCTAGCAGCTGGAGTAAACACGGTTAAAATGCTGACAACTAACGTTAAACAGTGTAAAATGTGACTGGATTTCACTGGAGAGGATTCCAACACCGGGACGTAACAGTCTGACTGCAGCCGCCGTTGTCGGAAAAACAACGCAGACGGTGCGTTCACTTGAAACAGGTAGCCGCGTGGTGCATTCTAGGGATGTCCTCGACTAAAGAAATTCTTAGTCGACTAACACTTATACGATTTTGTCAACTAATCGATTAGTTGATTTAATTGACAGAGCTGTGCACTTAGAGAGGTGGTTAAGACTAGAAAAGCACAATATAAATGTAGTTAATTAACCATCTGTAAAACTGAGTTTCTCCACAATTAATCCTGCAAAAGCACCACTTTAAATCTTGTGTTTACCATAAATGTGCTCATAAGTTTCTTGCAAATGAGTAATTAAGCATGAATAAGCGTAAAAAATGACTTATCAACTAAAGACATCTTGGTCGACTAAGACCAAAACGACCGATTAGTCGACTAATTGACTAAGAGGTGGCAGCCCTAGTGCATTCAAAGTTATTGTAAAATACCCTTTTCCCATCTGGTGGTTGTTTGTGTCGTTCAACGGCAATTTACTGGGGAAATAAGTTATTGTTGTAAGTTACAGTTATGACATTATTATTATGGCCTTAGCAATAAACATGCTGTTCTTTAAAGTTGCCGACTGTTCTTTAGTACCCTTGTTTTTTTCTACTTTATTAAAAAGTATTGGTTCAGGCACCGGCACCGTTTTTAGCGTTTTTAGCACCGGTATCGGGGGGAAAGAACCCAAACCATACCCAACCCTACTGATAAGACCCGTGTGCCTGTCCAGACTACAAAGCAACACTGGAGTTTTCAAACCAAAACGGGGATTAAATCCCTGTAATGCAGACTCCTTTAAATGTCTCCCCTTTAATTTAGTCATCGATGGTGATATGTAAATTGATATGACGAACTCCTCGTTGTCCCCTCTTCTCTTAGGACCTGGGAAGGCAGAACCTCAAAGACCCTGTGGTGAGTTTACATCGTCTCCCAGCTGCTACACTACATCACCGCATCAAACTAGTTCCAGTAAACAGATAATCCCCCTCTAAATGCCAGGATGACAGTTTCCCCCGTTGCTCCTGTCCCATACGATATCATTAACACTCACTTGTAGAGGAAGCCTGTTGTCGTGTTCTCATGTTTTATTGCTGCCTTGCTGTAGCCGCCCCAGCCCGAGGACCTGGCCGTGGTTTGCTTCACCAGTGGAACCACAGGTACCGTCTTTGATTTCCATACCGTCTCTCTCTCGGCGTAATTATCCTTCATTCACATCATTAGAGAAGTGTCCTCAAGTGCCCACTAACAAGCTCTCTTTATGGCACTGCCATAATGCCGTGTTTATTTATCCAGGGAAGCCCAAGGGAGCCATGATCACCCACGGCAACATCGCCTCCAACACTTCCTCTGTCATTAAGATCCTGGAGGTCTGTCTACTCTTCCACCTCCTTGTTTAATTGAGAACAGCCTCGCGGCTCCCATCACTTCCCATCTGCTTGTGTTTCAGTATCTCAAAAAAAAAAAAAAAAAAAACCTGTCCCTCTCCCCGCTGTGTCTAATGGTATGATTAATTGGCTGTTTGATTGCCCCTGTCACTGCAAGGTACTTTGACTAATTGCCCCCCCCGTATAAAGATTACGCTATCTAACTGCTGTTGAAAAAGCCATACTGCACGTTTGATTGCCTGCTGCCTGAACTTAATCTCTCCCCTGTGCTTTGCTCACTTTCTTTCTTTCTTTCTTTCGTTCTCTCTCTGTCTCTCTCTCTCTCAGGGTTCGTTTGAGATCCGACAGCAGGACGTGTCCATCTCTTACCTGCCGCTTGCCCACATGTTTGAGAGGATGATTCAGGTAGCCGATGCATTTCTCACTTTTTTGTTTTGAATCAGAAATCCGAACCAGGAAGGGATTTATTGCCAAGTAAGTAACACTTGCAAGGATTTTTTGCCTTGGTGTTTGCTGCAAACAAACGCATTGAACGTTAAAGCTATAGTGCGTAGCTTCTGTCGACCCCACGAGGGATTTTGAGTAATGACGACACTGTCAGCGCACCCCCTCCCTCCACCCCTCCCCCACACAGCTGCTAGTAGCCAAGGAGGACACGGAGGATTAGAAAAACATGATGGACTCTTCAGAAGAGGTCATTATCTTCACTTGAGTTTCTGCGCGGGAAAGTCGCCGGACGCCACAATCTTCTGAACATGGTCACATTGAGAACTACAGAGAGAGTTGTGTGGAGCTGATAGTCTTAATCAGATTTGTAGCAACTCATTTGGCAACGGCTTGAATGTAACGACGTTCATTAATATCAAAAAGTAACGCACTAAAGCTTTAATATGAAATAAAAAATAAATGCAGAAACAAGTATATACAATATAGCTGTTGACATTTTTGTGTTTGTGTGTAAACCAAGTTTAGTCATTTTTAGTCTGCCTGACTCGTCATTTTTATGTTTTTTTTTTAACCTGGCAATATGGTTTCAGTTTAGTTTTACTTCAAGGTTTGAGTTTTTATTTAGTTTCAGTTCACTAAAAATACTTGTTTCTGTCCCAGGTCTCTATGTTCTGCCACGGGGCGAGAGTAGGATTCTACCAAGGCGACATTTCTCTTCTCATGGATGACATTAAAACTCTCAAACCCACCTTCTTTCCTGTTGTGCCTCGTTTGCTCAATCGCATCTATGACAAGGTCAGTAAATAGATTCAGGGCAGTGGAGGCCTCAGGGTTTGAGAATCCCCCAGACCGGCAGAATAAATCTGGGTGGGGAACTCAGTAACACTAGGTACACTTAGCAGCAGTGAAAATTAGATTAAAGGAACAATAAAATAAGGTGTAAGTGTACAAAATGGGATGAATTACATAGGGCCTTAAAAGTCATCTTTGATTAGCGGACCCAAACATAATCTGCAGATTTTTGTATATTTTTACAGATTTCAGCGGTGATCCGGAATGAAATTTAGTGGACAGTTTTTCTGCTTGGGGTGGAGAAGTGTTAAAGAAATATGCTGACTTATTGGGACTTTGTCTTATTCCCCGTATCCCCCAGAGTTAAAGTCCATACATACCCTTCTCATCTCTGTGCGTGTCGTAACTCTGTCTGACGCCCCCACTGCTAGCATAGCCTAGCACAGGTCACTATGCTTTTACTATCTAGTAATTGTTGACTCTATTACTCCACCTCTGAGCAAACTCTCTGCTCCTCACCACAGGGCTTCAGGTGCTGCGTGCAAATCACTCCGCCCAAGTAACAGAAGTAGCAGTGCTTCGCCTTCTGAGAATATAGTCCCCAGTTTGTATACGGTTAAAAGATGGCTGTGTCTCATGTGACCTTGTTATTTGCACACGCTGTGACTATACAAATCACAACATGTAAATAGGAACATATCGGCGTTATTTTTGTCACTTATTGGGAGCAGTAGCCTAGATGGAGCCGGTTACCTCCATGATCTGTGCTAAGCTAGGCTAGATGGAGCCGGTTACCTCCAGGATCTGTGCTAAGCTAGGCTAGATGGAGCCGGTTACCTCCAGGATCTGTGCTAAGCTAGGCTAGATGGAGCCGGTTACCTCCAGGATCTGTGCTAAGCTAGGCTAGATGGAGCCGGTTACCTCCAGGATCTGTGCTAAGCTAGGCTAGATGGAGCCGGTTACCTCCAGGATCTGTGCTAAGCTAGGCTAGATGGAGCCGGTTACCTCCAGGATCTGTGCTAAGCTAGGCTAGATGGAGCCGGTTACCTCCAGGATCTGTGCTAGGCTTAGCTAGCGCTGGGGGCGTCAGACAGAGTTACAACACGCACGGAGATGCACATAGTCAAGTATGGACTTGTCTAACTCTGGGGGATACTGTGAATAAGCTAAAGTCCCAATAAGTCGGCGTGTTCCTTTTAACATTGTGACTTTTATTTTTGTTAACCCTTGTGTTGACTTCGGGTCACATTGAGCCGTTTTCAATTGTTGTTTTATATCAGAAAATATGGGAGGTAGGAATAAGCACTGAAAATGTGAAGAAGCAAAATTTAACAATTTAAAACGTCAAAAGATTTTTTCAAGGTTGACAGGAAGACAACTCAAGGGTTAAAGCTATAGTGCGTAGTTTCGGTCTTCCCCATGAAGAATTCTAAGTAATGCCAACAACACTGTCGGGGTGGAAATGTGCTAACATTCTGACTGCTATTTTCTTTTCTTAATTTGTTTAAAGTCTGCTGAAGATTTGCGCAGAGTCCGTGCGGCCCTGTTGATCAGTAACCTTTTCTCGCGTTTTTTTGTAGATTGTTCCACTATGAAGGCCACTGTAATTCCTGGTCGGTTCTGTTTTACGTGTGACTGATTTCCACACAGATCCTGGGTTCTGTGACCTCTCCGATGCGACGGGCCTTGCTTCACTACGCTGTGAGGAGGAAGCAGGCAGAGCTCAGCAGTGGAGTCGTACGCAACAACAGTCTGTGGGACAAACTGGTCTTCAACAGGATTCAGGTCAGTTGCATTTAATAGTTCACCCTGTATCATATTTCCCCACTTTTTTTTAACAGTTCCTTCAATGTAGGTCTTCAGTAAAGACAAAATTTATCCGCAAATAAGGCTGCAACTCACGATTATTTTCATTGTTGATATATCTGTTTATTTTCTCCATTAATGGATCAGTTGTTTGTTCTCTAAAATGTCAGAAAATGTTTAAAAAATGTGGATAAGGGTTTCCCAAAAAGCCCAAGATGACGTCCTCAAATGTCTTGTTTTGTCCATGACTCAAAGATATTCAGTTTACTGTCACAGAGGAGAGAAGAAACTAGAACAATATTCACATTTTAAGGAGCTGGAATCAGAAGTTTTTAGTTTTTCTTCATAAAAAAAATGACTCAAAGCGAATATCAAAATAGTTTGCGATTCATTAATTAGTCGACAACTAATCGAACAATCTTTGTAGCTCTGCCATTAACCAAAAGCAAATCTTTTTTTCTCTTTTACTACAGATTTGTTTTCAGTGTTTAATGGCATATTGTCTGTTAATCCGGGACTCTACAGTTGTCACTATTTCTATTTTACAGCACTTAACACAGTGCTTCACGTAGACCAGCATCCCTGCGAATAGTCACCACATTTGTATCCAAACTTCACAAGAAGAGCACAACTATTCCAGCAATCAATGCCAAATCCACCCGGAGCATATTGGTCCTGTGGGAGTGTATTGGAGAAGCACGCACACCAAAAGATTTTTGGCTCGGTTTTGGTCAGTGCAGATGGGAAAACATGGTCTAGGTTGAAAAACGTTGTTAAAAAGAAACTTCAGCTTGCACCCACAATGTGATCGCATTTGAACCGTTTTACATAAATTCTGCTTCTCTTGTGTTTCAGGCCAGTTTAGGAGGTAATCTGCGGTTCGCTCTGACAGCTTCAGCACCCATCTCGCCCACTGTGCTGTCCTTCCTCAGAGCCACTCTGGGCTGTCTGATCTTCGAAGGTTACGGACAGACTGAGTGCACGGCCGGCTGCACTTTCTCCATGCCCGGAGACTGGAGCGCAGGTAGAACGTCATCCGATCCTTTACCTTTTGTTCTCTGAATAGCTTGTGTTTTTGTGCGCTGGTTAATCCTGTCCTCATCAGGTGTGTGGATGTATCTTTTGTCAGGTCATGTAGGGGCTCCGCTGCCCTGCGCCAAGGTGAAGCTGATAGACATCCCTGATATGAATTACTTTGCTAAGAACGGAGATGGAGAGGTGAGATACTCTTAAGGTGCCGTCGTACTATTCATAATGATGAAAAATAACGCACATCAAGGGCTGTCGTGAGCTGCTGATCGCTGGAAGTAGACTTGAAAGTAAGTGTTGCATTTCTCTTTATTTTAAATGATGGTTCAGCCCTCGGGCCTCCTTCAAAAATCAACTCCCAAACCCCGAGCAATAGTCCACTGGTGGAATGAACACTCAAGCTATTTTGTGTTGGACGGAATTTATTATAATAGTAAAGACAGAACCTCAGACTTTTTGATGATATGGCAGTCTCATAGAGATTTAGATTTTATACATTTTTACATTAATGTTAGGGATTACGACAAAAGTGTTATCGGAGTGCATTTATTATGTTGTTTGATTTGTATGTCTTATAGTTTTGTGTTATTTAGTTTGTTTTAGTTTTAATATGTTTGTTTAGGATTAAGGATTTTTTTTTGTCTGTGTCCTAGTGTGGAGGATCTGGAATAGGAATAATGAGATGTATGTTTGAAATATCTTTACACTGTTTATGTAAAATACAAAATATAATTAAAAGATATATATATATATATATATATATATATATAAATAAATAAAAAGAATCAGCAATCAAAGTCAGACACTGCACTGATGGCCTTCAGCTAATCAAAAGTAAACAGTTGCAAAAGCTGCAGCCAATCACATTACTCCTAGTCGGGATCAACGGTAGTACATTTAACGTGAGCCACATGCTCAGTGTGTGTCGCCGTTTCCAAAATCCCTTCGCTTCGAGGAAACAACAACCTTCGAGCTAGCGAGCTACACGCTGAAAACAGCTGGATGGTGCAACAAGGCAGGCCTGCTTGGTTCTTTTAGGGAATGATTGTAAAGATTTACAAAGAATGTGTTTGTTTTAAATAGCTCACGGTACTGTATTGTGTGAACAGTTAATTTAATATTGGATGTGGCGTTCTCTTTCGCGAGGTGCAAACGTTCCACCAAAACCAGTTCCTTCCCGAGACTATTTAGCAGAGCCACCGTCGCAGCATCCGGAGCTTAGCGCCGCCCAAGACGATTGCGATTGGTTCAAAGAAATGCAAACAATCCAGAGTGTTTGTTTTCCCCCCTCCTATCCCAGAATGCATCTGTGGTGCAGCCAGACCTTACTCCTCAGCGCTGTGGTGATAGGTCTAGCAATGCGAGACTAAGTTGCAACTGAATCAGTTGCCGTTTTTCTGTGCAGTGACAAAATATCGACTTACTCCCCCTGCAGCAGCAATGACATGTTCACGTCAACAGACAGACTAGGCCTGCTCGATTTGGGGAAAAATATGAATCACGATTTTTTTTTTTTAGCTTAGAATTGATATCACGATTCTCTGCCACGATTTTTATAGAGGTTACAATGAAGAGAAGGGAGAGCATTGCAGCACTTGGAAGCGCTTTAAAACCTATTTTATACAGTCTGTTTAACACTCCTAGAAGAAAGTAGTAGCGTTTGTGATGCAGTCGGCTCGTAAAATTAAATGAGAATCATGAAGTCATTTTTTTTTTTTTTTATTTAATCATGAACATGGTGAATAGAGATCGCGATTTTATAACGATTAATCGTGCAGGCCTAGGACAGACTGACTCTTTTCACGTCCTTGTCCCCGTTAGATCTGCATTAGTGGCCCCAGCGTGTTCAGAGGTTACCTGAGGGACCCAGAAAGGACGGCTGAAGCCTTGGACAGCGACGGCTGGCTGCACAGTGGGGACGTAGGCCAGTGGCTTCCAGTAAGATGACACACGGCACTCATCCTAAAATCTGATGAATTTCATCTTCTAGTCTCTCACGCAAGTGAGCAAACGTGTCCGTCTCCGCCTTTTCCCTCTGCTAGAACGGGACGCTACGCATCATTGACAGGAAGAAGCACATCTTCAAGTTGTCCCAGGGAGAGTACATCGCTCCGGAGAAGATAGAAAACGTCTACACGCGTTGTGTTCCTGTGCTGCAGGTGTTCGTGCACGGAGATAGTTTACAGGTACTATGCGATTCGTATTCAGTTGACCTAAGTCATTTGTTGTTGTTTTGGGATTTTTTTTTTTTTACGGGTTAGCGTTTTGATGGTTCTCTTGTGCTTTGTGTCTCCAGTCTTTTCTCATAGGCATAGTTGTACCTGACCCGGAGGTGTTTGTTGACTGGGCTAAAGAGCGAGGCTTTGTGGGATCCTATGAAGAGCTGTGCCAGAATCCTGTAAGTCATCTAAACCCCAATTTCATAACGTGACCCTTTTTACTTTTGGCATTCCAAAACAATTGAAGCAGTTATTTGTCTTTCAAACAGGATTTAAAGAAAGCAGTATTAGAGGACATGACCGCTGTGGGGAAGGAAGCGGGGCTGAAGTCCTTTGAACAAGTGAGAGAACTCTGCCGACACGAGTCTTGGTTGAATTTATGAGCTACTAACTAGAGCTGCAAAGATTCATCGATTAGTTGGCAACTGTAAAATGAATCCCCAACTATTTTGATAATGGATTAATTAATAACATGTACCACTGTAAAATATAAATAGTGACAACTGTAGAGTACTGGATTAACAGACAATGGGCCCTATTTTAACGATCTAAGCGCACGGCGTGAAGCACCTGGCGCAGGTGCGTTTGGGGTGTGTACGAATCCACTTTTGCTAGTTTAACGGCCCAAAAAAAGGGTCCGTGCGCTGGGCGTAATATGCAATAAACCAATCAGAGATCATCTCCCATTCCCTTTTAAAAGCCAGGCGCGTTTGGACCTCGCCGCATTGCTATTACGATGGCGGATTTGCTGAGCAGGAAGGAGAGATTTTCAGGAGAAGAAACGCGAGCAGATCATAGATGGCACGAGCACTATGCCACCAAAACTCCACGAGGTGAAGCAGGCGTTAAAATAACAACGAAATGCTGCGTCATTGACTTCAGACCAGGTTTTTGTTGGTTGATGGCACGATCACTTCCCGCTGCCTCAAGATAGCAATACGCCCAGAATACACCTGAACACACCTCCCTGTGAGACCAGCACGCCCAGAATGCACCTGAACACACCTCCCTGTGAGACCAGCACCCCCAGAATGCACCTGAACACACCTCCCTGTAAGACCAGCCCGTCCCATGGGCGCAGGTACATTCACTATTTAAACGACGTGCGTCGGTCTTAAACTAGCAAAGACACTTGCGTCGGGCTTTGTGATAGGGCCCAATATGTCATTAAACACTGAATACAAATCTGCAATAAAAGAAAAAAGTCTCTAGTTTTAAGGTAGAGCTGCAAAGATTAATCGATTTGTTGTTAAATTAATAAGCAACTATTTTGATAATCGATTAATCGGATTGAGTCTTTTTTTTTTTAATGAAACAAAGGAAAAACTCTGATTTCTGCTTCTTAAATGTGAACATGTTCTAGTTTCTTCTCTCCTCTGTGACAGTAAACTGAATATCTTTGAGTTGTGGACAAAACAAGATGTTATCTTGAGCTTTTTGGGAAACACTGATCCACATTTTTCACCATTTTTTAGACCAAACAACTAACCAGTAAACGAGAAATCAATCGACAGATTAATAGATAGTTAGTTAGTTTCAGCTTTCCTACTAACCTCCCAATACTGACTTTTTTTTGTGATTTTGGGTTTTGTGTCTTACCTTTCTCTCCTTTTAGGTGAAGGGCGTTTACTTGCACCCGGAGACGTTCAGCATCGCCAATGGCCTTCTCACCCCGACTCTAAAGAGTAGACGTGTCGACATCCGCAGAGTCTTTCAGGAACAAATATCAAGCATGTACAGCAAGACAGCCATCTGAAGGACCCCACTTAGTAACTCTCTCTCACACACACACACACAATACCGAAAGGTTACTGCTGTCCAATAAGAGAGGATTGAGGTAGGGGTGGGGACAGGAAACAGGAAACTGGCAGAAGAAAGTTCAAATCACACACATCCAGCAGTGCCTTGCTCATGTATTTTTCTAATCGGTTCTGAAAGATTTCATAAACCAGTGTGAGCATATAACCCTTCACCTGGAGTTAAACAATTACAACTAGGGTTTCAAGAAGCTGATTTGTAAAAAAAGAAAAAAAATAATTGCTGAACTGTACATACTGCTTATATTGAGATTTGCTGACAGGACACTGACTAATTCCAGTAAAGTAAAACTGAACAGAAATAAAGATTAGTACCTGATGACTCTTGTGTGTGATTTAAATTCTGCAACAACTCCTGCACTCACCCTGAGAAATACAAAGTGGATATTTAAACTTAAACTCATCACAACAACCGTAAAATTAGGGCTGCAACTAAAGATTATTTTCATTGCCGATTAATCTGTTGATTATTTTCTTGATTAATGGATTAGTTGTTTGGTCTATAAGTCAGCGTTTCCCAAAAAGCCCAAGATGACGTCCTCAAATGTCTTGTTTTGTCCACAACTCCAAGATATTCAGTTTACTGTCACAGAGGAGAGAAGAAACTAGAACATATTCACATTTAACAAGCTGGACTCAGAGAATTTTGATTTATTTTTTCATTAAAAAAATGACTGAACCGATGAATTAATCGATTATCAAAATAGTTGGCGATTAAGTTAACATCTTCAACAATCTTTGCAGCTCTAAGTAGGATTGTAGTCATGGTTGCTATTCTCAGTTAATTTATTTCATGATTGACTGTACATTTAGATGATGGCTAAAACATTTTCATTGAACAGATTGTAGTGTTAATACATATTTTAAAAAACCTAAATTAAACCCCACTGTGTTACAGTATTCACTTAATGTGTTAGGAAAACAAGCTCTACCACTTAAACTCTTCATTAATTAGAAAAAAACCTTCATTAATACACACGTGTAACTCAAACAATACACAAAGACAGTCAATCAACTAAGCATTTGCTTCAATAATTTAAAAATGATGTCAACAAATAGTTAACTTCTTGGTGTGACACCTTTGAAAAATAAAAAATTTAAAAAAACATGATATGGGAGCAATGTAACCACATTGACCAGAGTGTGTTCATCATACTGGGGGGTAGGGATACCTGATAAAGGTGGAAACAATGACAGTATGATTTGGTCCAAAAATCAAGAAGAAGAAAAGGTTGGCTTCCAACCCTGGTGTAGAAGGTACAACGAGGTTTCTTTGCTAACAGACCATCTAAACAACCAACAATAAAACAAAGGATGGATGGTGTGTGAATTAAAACGAAATGGTGTGTCATGAATAGTATTTACCACCAGAGGGAGCACCAGCCTTTGTTTTGGACAGCGGTTAGACTCCCAACAGCGACTCGTTCTCTCCGCAGCCTGAGTGGTCGACCTTTCAACACCGCTGCTCGCACGGGCACAATCTCACTTCACTCAAGTGAAGTTCTTTTTTTTATGTTACATCCACAGTCGGGACAACGTAGGCACATTATGCACAGGTGATGTCACCAACATCATCCTGTAAAACCCCAACAAACAGCCCTCAAACAACAAACATGGCACAGAGCTAAACTTGGAGATAATAAGCAGCAAAGGCCAAAAACACAAGACATACATTTTCTAGCCAGTAACCTACAATACATTACAATACATTGTCTGTAGTGTTTTTCATTTCAAACTTGGGTAATAAAAACTGTTTGACAGATTGTTGGTAAGAATGCAGATGAATAAAAAAAAAAAAAACCATTTCCTTGCTCATTTCCTTCTTTAGAAACAAATGCTTATAGACATTTCTGAAACCAAGAAGTGTAACCCTGTTAATTGGTTCTGACGAGAACCAGTTTGATTCCTTCCCTTAGAAAAAAAACACACAAAAAAAACATATTGGCTTATAATGTTGCACTTGGCTGATGGCTTAGTTAATGTGGCATTTCAGCTGCAGCAGTTTGAGCCACCGAGAGACTCTGTGGAGAGAAAGAAGCATGGGGGTGGGGGGGGTGGGGAAACAATCTGATGATCACGTTAAGGCCATTGCTGTCCGTTTGAACTGCGCCAAGGAGCCTGAAAAGAGTGCAATGCATTCAGAGAGGCATTTAAAAGGAGCCATTTCCCCGTTTTTTTGGCTTCCCTCCCTCAGTCGTCGGCGACAATGGACAGAGCACGCAACTCGCTGAGCTTGGCCTCGGTCTCCCTCTCCCTCTGCTCGTCAGTCAGCCCTGCCTGGTCGATCTGGTCTGTCAACTCGCTGAAGATCTTGTACATTTCGGTGAAATAGACAACCTGGAGGGGCAGGAAGAGAAAAGGACAAAGATTGAGTCTGTGATGGCAGAAAAAAACAAAAAACAGAGACTCGACAGGGCTAATGCACCTCTAAGAAGGAAAAAAAAACTCCCAACAAATTTTATATCCAAACTCTGCTGCACTCACACAATCTAACCTTGCTTTCACTTACACTAGGCTGAAACTGTTGCTCCCATACCTCTTCAACCCCGCTAATGAGAAGTAAATCGAGAGGCGAAGAGGGAGTCCACAGATATCAAACAAGTCCGACAAAGCCCCAAAAACCCAGCACTTCAGCCCGTAGTGACCCTGCTTTTCTCTCCCAATCTGAACAAGAGATAGAGAGTGTTCACTGAAAGCTTTCTTGACACTTCCCACCCCTGCTTCTTCCCCTTAGTTCATGAGTCAGGCTCCCTAGAGAGTTGCTTTGATGATTAATAGACTTTAATCACATTACAAGACTCCAGAAGAGTAGGCAGAGAATGAAAGTACTCGGAAAATACAACCCCTTTAAACCCACACACACACACATCTCAATATTTATTCATGCAGCGATGCATACGATACCCAGCTCTTAAGAGGGCATTGCTGGCTTCTCGGAAATTGCATGTGTGTCCTATTGTAGGCTGAAACAGCAAGATCAACCAAGAAACCAGTGGGAGAAATGCTTACTGATTCGCCAAGGGTCACAACAGAATAAGGGCTAGGTCGAGCTGGAAATAAACTGAGAGTCATCTTGTATAGAAATAACATTTGTCTGACTCTGTCAAGACCAGATTTGACGCTGTCAGACAAAAAGGAAAAAAAAATATTTCTAAACCACCTTGAACAAGCCTTTTTAAGTGCTCGGTATGAAAGACCTTTATGTGTTTATACCAATATTTGCCACCTAAACCACATGAGTGGGCCATAAGTATTGGGTTCCAGCTGTTTGTGGGGGTAAAGCGGATATTCTTTTTTTCCCCCCAAGAGGGCTTGTTGAAAGGGCCATTGGAAATGTCCATATGACCAGTGATGATAATGTACACCAGATCAGTGTCTGAGTGCCCTCTGGAGCAAAGACACTCTGCTATTATAATTAGTCTAGTCACCACGAGAAGTAAACGCAGCCTATGACCACCTACGATACAAACAGGATTCTTTGGGTGAAGCAGGGCTTTAAATTACATGACTTCTGTCTGGCCATTTTAACATACCATAAGCCCCAGCTGCTTAATATTTACACAGATATGTTACACTTTGACCTCTTAGCCTAAAGAGATAAGGAATCATTTATTTTGCGTTCCATCCCGTTAAGTCCTTAAACACGGTTTCAGGAAACAATGACAATCAACTGAGGAAAAGGACAAAGAAAGAAAGTGTTTTTTTCAAATGAACACATGCAGCAGATTGCGCAAAATTGTGAAAAAAAAAAAAAAATCAAGACAATGTCTCAATTCATCAACATCTGTACAGGTGGACAGGTCAGGCCAAGTGTCCCGCTGACAGTTGCTGGACAGGACTGGTGTTCGTTAGGCTGAAGGCTCTCAACAAAGGCAGCCTTTGTGCCTTTTCCCTGCTGCCGCTGGGAGCCGAGCAGCAACAGCGGTTGCGAGAGAAGGGAGTGGAGGATGAGACCAAGCACATGCAGCGAGGCTGGGGACGAGGTCCAGCGGTCCACTGGCCACCCACGTGTGGCTGTGTGTAGATGCTCATTCATGTGCGTGAGCCACATGAATAAAGATATTGTAGATCTAAAATAGCATGCGTGTGACTAATAAGAGCTCTTGCACCATGCAAATTCAGGTAAAAAATGTGATTTCACCCTAAAAGAGAAAAGACCTGAGCTCAGATTTACGGAGATATTTAATGTCGGTTATAGTTGATTGCTCCGTTTGCTATTTTTAAAAGTTCAAAGAACATCATAGAACCCTATAATTGTCATTAGGATAATCTAGTTTAGTAATTAGGAGTGTGCCAGTGACCGTCCTAAAGAGGAAATGACATGGCCAGGCAGGTCTGGGTTGGGGGAGGGGGACACGGTGGCGCTAACTTAAGACGCCCAGCTGCTTTAAGAAAAGCTCCAGGTTAGAGACTTGCAGGGCTGCAGTGGAGCCAGACAGACGAGGCCTTCCTGGGCTAAACGCAGCAGTGTGGGCCGTCACTGGGGGTTAATCACATTAGGACAGCGTGGAGGGAGACAGACTGCCAGGATTATACACTCCCTTCCATCAGACACTTCATCCACTGTTTAACCAACGCTCAGAAGGTCTGAACAGACACTGGGGGCTGTAGAGCTGCAAAGATGAATCGATTCAGCAACTATTGAATTAATCGCCAACTAAACTAAAACGCCACGTCGGGCAAGTACATATAACAACCCACTTGCCCGTTCTGGCATAATCGTATCATAAATTACATTATTGTCTCTTGCCCACATCGGAGAACACTTGTTGAATGATTTGATTTGAATGTGCTGTTGGCCAATCAAGAGTCCAACTGGCGTTTGAGACGTTTTTTATTTTTACGTTTGATACTTTGTGGATGATTTTGATCAATTTTTGCCTTTTTTTTCCCCTTTAAACTTAGAGATCTTTTCAATGTTTTTTCTTAAAAGTTTTGACACTTTTGATGGTTTTTCTTAACGTTTCGGTTATTCTGACACAAAAATATTTGTATAGGGTCGTTAGTTGCAGTCCTAGGTGTGTGTGTGTGTGTGCCCTGTCTGCGATCATAGGCAGCCGCCAGACGTACAGTACAGGCCAAAAGTTTGGACACACCTTCTCATTCAATGTGTTTCTTTATTTTCATGACTATTTACATCGTAGATTCTCACTGAAGGCATCAAAACAATGAATGAACACATACGGAATTATGTACTTAACAAAAAAGTGTGAAATAACTGAAAACATGTCTTATATTTTAGATTCTTCAAAGTAGCCACCCTTTGCTTTTTTATTAATAAGGGAATAAATTCCACTAATTAACCCTGACAAAGCACACCTGTGTTAGTTATCAAAAAAAGCAAAGGGTGGCTACTTTGAAGAATCTAAAATATAAGACATGTTTTCAGTTATTTCACACTTTTTTGTTAAGTACATAATTCCATATGTGTTCATTTATAGTTTTGATGCCTTCAGTGAGAATCTACAATGTAAATAGTCATAAAAATAAAAAGGAAACGCATTGAATGAGAAGGTGTGTCCAAACTTTTGGCCTGTACTGTATATGGTGAAGACATATGCTTAATATTATGAAGACCTGCTGTATGCCAATGCCGTATGATTTTGTGTATGTATTTAACTGCATCTACAATATTTATGTCCCTGTAAATTGTTCCTTCGAGTGGACTTAAATAAATTGTTAAAATGTACGTGTGTGAGCGCCTTGTTGTTTGTGTGTCTCCGGTGAGGGTGATCACGAACCTGCGCCCTGATGAGAGCCTCAAAGCTGGGCTGGAAGTAGTCGATGCGGCTGTGGTAGAACTTGGGCATCTCGTCCAGCAGCTGCTTGTTCTTGGCCTCGAAGTCCTCCCGGACCGGTCGGAGCTCCTCTCTGGCCTGGGGTGTGGCAGGGAAAGGGGGAAACGAAAGACCGGGTCACCATCACTTGTAACTTTACATAACATCTTCTCATTTCACCACATCAGCTCGGGTTGTAATTTACACACCATTTTACACATTCTTCCACAAAAACTGGTGCAAAGAGTGGCTGATTTTGAGAAAAACAAATGCCAACCCATGAAACAGGGCTGGGTATCGCCACTGATTTCCTGAATCGATTCGATTCACAAGGTCCAAATTCGACCCTGTATCGATTCAATTAGGCATATTTCAGAGAGAGAGAGAGATTCTCAGAGAACGTATGCTGTAAATTGCACAAGGAACCCTGTAACCTGCTGCATTGTTAAAAATAATGTTGACGTTAAGAATTGACCGCAAAGCAGTTGCATAGAGCCAGAATTTTTTTGTGCTTTCTTTAGTGCAGAGGGTGTGATGCAGAGACGGAGACCTAAAGGAATACATCGGGGAAAATGGCCATGGCAGTTTATCCCTCGCCAACATTTACCATTACTTTGGAGCGTTGTTTAGCATAACATGGATTCCTTAGCTCGTCTAGTTTAATATGAAACCAATATCTTAACTTACAAAAACGGAGCCTCTTAAAAGATCGATCTCAGGATTATATTAATTGATATTGCATAATTCGGATGAAGATCGTTTTTTTTTTGTTTTTTTTTAACCCAGCACTACCTTCAAAGTATTTCAACACAGGAGCCATCTTTAGTGTCTTTCTTATTGTTCAGAAAGATATTTGCCTAATTCCCACGAATAAGCAGTACAATAAATAAAAGGCTGTAATCACGACCACAGTGAGGAGGAGTGGGTTATGTGGGCAGACTTGGCTGTGAGTGGACTCCAGCACCACTGATCTCTGTGTGTGACTGTATTAGTGGGTAGTCTACTGTAGGCACGGAGTTATGGAAAGCACAATGAATATGTGCTAGAGGGTGAGAATTTTTATTAAGGGGAGGGGTGGGGGGGGGAGTTGCTATATTAAAACTACAACATATTGTTTATCTCCTGCGTGACGGTGTGGTCTCTTCACGTCAGTTAGTTTTCTTCACACATGGCCAGTCGAAATGGCATACGATTGTTTTGTCAGGATCATTTCTTTAAGTGCACTGGGATTTAAAGGGCAGGGATGTAGGGGCCTCTTCAAGACTTTGTTCCCCTGACAGTGCTTTTCTCAATGTGTGTGGGTGGCTCGCCGTGTAAGAATGTGTTAAAGGCAACAGCATAGGCAACACGGCAGCGCTATCTGTGAATGTGTGCGCTTCTGTAGTGGCCTGGTGTGTATGTGTGTGTCTACGATTCTCAATTACGTGCCTGTAGATGTGCAGCAGTGCCTTTTTGAAAAGGCACTACTTGAGAGCCTGGTAGCTTGCGTGGGTGAAGGAGCGCACATGTACAGTATGCATGTGCTCGACTATTTTTGTTCATATCCAGTCAGCATTTGTGTCTTTTTCCACTTATTGCGCCCTGTTCAACAATATGTGCAACCTGTGAGAGCAAGTGAACTCTGCCTGCTCTGCAGATAGCGGGAGCATTGGAGTGGTCCAACACGTGCGCTGATGCAGGCTTGAAACTCGCAGTACCTGATGTAGTTTGACCATAACGGGCCCGGTTTTCTCTTTCTCTTCATACTTCTCCGCTTTGGATTGCAACCGTTTGTAGTCCTGCAGTGCCTGCTCCCGGCGTTTCACTGCCATGTTGAGGCTGGGGAAGACGCCGCTGTACCTGCGACAAACCAGCACACATTACAACCTTAGACATCTCTGACACAACCAATAAGAATCGAAACAAAAATGCGCACAGACAAGCGTGCATGCATGCAAGCAACAACAAAAAATACACAGACAATCACACCAGTACTAAAAAAAACTTTGCAATTATTCAATTTTATTAGATAATTTTTTTGGTGCATTTTAGGCTTTTATTTTCAGTAGGACAGATGAAGACATGAAAGGGGAGAGAGAGGGGGAATGACACACCACAGGTCGGAGTCGAACCCGCGGCGTCGAGGAGTAAACCTCTATATATGGGTGCGTGCTGTACCAGGTGAGCTACCCAGGCGCCCGCAATTAATCACATTTTGATTGCGATTTCGATCGCAAAAACTATCATGTAATCGAGAAATACAATTATTTTGCACATGCAAGTAACATTTTATTTTGTCTTGTGCTGTGAATGGCACGCCCACGTTCACCCCTCCTGAAGGCTAAACTCACTCAGCCAACATGAATAGATTTGCAAGTAAGTATGAAGGGAAATTTCACAGTTCAAGGTGTTTTCACTGTTTGATTTGTTTTAACGGTTTAGTTGTCACTGGTTTTTTTAAGTTCAATAAATGCAATGCAACGTCATCCCAAAAGTCAATGAGTAATCATGTTAAATAATTGTGATTTCAATACTGACCAAAATAATTGTGATTATGATTTTTAACAGCCCTATTTTTTGGGAGAAACTGAAGTCACTTGAATTGTTAAAACAGCTTTCCTGCTCTATGAAATTTGTAGACATGCATTCTGCATGGCATCCTATCTTAATAAAAATCACTATGAATTAATAAAATCCCTCTCCTCAACATCTTATAGTAGAGACACTCTCAAACCCCAGAGGACAGCTCTGCATTAAGCTTCCTCTAATCTATTATCTAATTACTGTAGTTCAAAATTCGCATGAAAAAATTCATTTTGCGACAATTATCATATTCCAAATGAAAATATATTCTTGCATCGAGAATCCTAGTCTTCAGCACTAAAAATAGGAAAACACTCATCTGTAACTTAGCAACAGGAGTCTGAGCTTCATCCTGGGACTTGTTGCACTGGTTTGTGTCTGCTTTAAATGGGAAGCAGGAATACTGCATATAGGAAATATTCAACCCAATAATATCTAGTAAACAAATGGAAAAATAAATCTAGGTTAGCACACCTGGATGATAGCCAACCTCTAAACTACAAGATTGAAGTCTCTTCCAATATATGAACCATTAACACGCAGCTGTATCCAGGGTCCAGCATTATTTGTTCAGACTAGGACTGCACAATGAATTGTTTTTTATCGTCATTGTGATATCAACCTGCGCAACAAACACATCGCGAAAGACACTTTTACAAGAGATTTTTAGTTTGTTAAAGAAAGTATTGATAGAAAACTAGACTTTAAAATGCAACTATCACATTTTTTTTCTCTTTTATATAGACCTTAGTGGTCCCCTAATACTGTATCTGAAGTCTCTTTTATATAGACCTTAGTGGGCCCCTAATACTGTATCTGAAGTCTCTTTTATATAGACCTTGGTGGCCCCCTAATACTGTATCTGAAGTCTCTTTTATATAGACCTTAGTGGTCCCCTAATACTGTATCTGAAGTCTCTTTTATATAGACCTTAGTGGTCCCCTAATACTGTATCTGAAGTCTCTTTCCTGAAATTCAGTCTTGATGCAGAATTACAGCCACTAGAGCCAGTCCCACAATGAGCTTTCCTTAGGATGTGCCATTTCTGTGTCTGTAGCTATTGAGGAGGATAGAGGGGGGGCAAGGTGGAGGGTGGGTGTGTGGCCTTGACCAACTGCCACTTTGCTCGTTTGAAAGCCATGATGTCTCTCTCTCTCTCATTGGTGGGCCAAATTCTCTGGGTGGGCAAATCAGAGAAAGGGGAGGTAACCTTTCCCCTTATGACCTCATAAGGAGAAGATTCCAGATCGGCCCATCTGAGCTTTCATTTTCTCAAAGGCAGAGCAGGATACCCAGGGCTCGGTTTACACCTATCACCATTTCTAGCCACTGGGGGACCATAGGCAGACTGGGGGAACACATATTAATGTTAAAAAACCTCAAAGTGAAATTTTCATGCCATGGTGCCTTTTGTGTTCAGTTTAATGTTCAATTTATTCAATTAAAGACAATTTTTTTTTTCTTAATTCAATAGTAGTAGTTGTAGAATATTAAAAGCAGCAGAAAAGGCAGAACTGAGAACACTTTCATATCTATTGAAGTATTATCGTTATCGGCATACTCAGCAATGTTTTCTCATATTTTCCTTATATCTCCTATGCTCCTATTTCATTTGTTTTAAAAGACAAAGAATATCCTTCAAAAGTGTGTTATAGTGAAGGGGAAATACACGGCAGCATGACTTTAAGCTGTAAATAAAAATCCCAGCAGTCATTGACAAATTACCAAAGCAAACTTAACAAGACAAACCTTAAGAAACATGTTTTGGTCTGACATGGAGACACAAAGCAGTGACAGTGTTTTTAAAAAGCAGGCCACAAGATTATTCACACAGGTGTCTGCTGCATGTGAGTCAGTAATAAAAACACTCGTAACGAAGAGTGAGATTTAGCTTTTTTGAATGACTCATTTACAACCTTTCATCAACTGTGTAGGCACACGGTACTACAATAGTTTGTTATGTGCGCCTCTGCCCATAGTGTTATTAGACACAAAATGTGTGGGCTTTATGATTTACATTACTCTCCATGCCAACCCTTGCCCTGCACTGTGTAGCAGATAAGGGAACCACTGAGAACCCTTGGATTGGATGTGATTATAGAAAAAAAGAAAACTAGCTTGTATCTGCCTGTGCACCTAAGCAGAGGGCAGGAGAGCGCAGAAAGTGACGCAAACTAAAGCTCATTCTCAGACAAGCAGGGATTGTTTCCTACAGGAAGTAAAGCAAGGAGTGGTGTTTTGAGTGACATCACGGAGCTCAGCTAAGCCCAGCCCCGCGGCCCACGCTCTACCACTATTTATAAAATACCACTTTGGCCCAGTTTATGGCAGGGGTGGATGCCGATCCTCAAGTCTACTATCTGCTCCAGTGTACACATACTTGAAGTGCCAAGGGATTATGTAACTGCCCTCTAGTCATGACTGCTCTCCAACACTATTGGCTGATGACAACGCAGCGGCAAACCGACACAGACGACACAAAAGGCCGATTGCGTTGTCACTAGTGCACTTCACCTGAAAGCACGGTGCAATTTCCTCATTGCGCATCACAGATGGTGTGCAGTTTGTGTGCTCTAAAGTGGGACAGCACTGCCAGCAACTACTATGTTTCAGCACACAGAGACTTGAGGGCCTCTGCTCTCCTGGGCTGAAGGAGGCGGAAGAGCTAGACACAAAGCCAACTGCTTGTTAACCCATTCCTGTCCTTTCCATGCTGGATGCTGACTGTTACATTCAGGTCTCTCTGTGTCCAGTGACTCAGCGGCGTCAAAGGTTCCCACACGGAAATACGCAGCAGTGGCTTTGGTTATATGTGACTGCACATACTTGGATAGTAGTGATGAATGCAACTAACGATTATTTTCATTGTCGATTATTTTCTTGATTAATCGATCAGTTGTTTGGTCTATAAAATGTCTGAAAATGGTGAAAAACGTCGATCAGTGTTTCCCGAAGCCCAATATGTCCACAAATGTCTTGTTTTGTCCACAACTCAAAGATATTCAGTTTACTGTCACAGAGGAGAGAAGAAACTAGAACATATTTTACATTTAACAAGCTGACATCACAGAATTTTGACTTTATTTTCATAAAAACTCAAATGTAATAGTTGACAACTAATACATTAATCTTTGCAGCTCTGGTGATTATAGCTACTGGACATTTCCCTCGATGTCCTGGCATTGACTGGACAACTACCGGTCAGCTGGTTACGTCTGCATTTGCGGTCCGCCTCGTCTGGTTGAGGGCTGCGCGGGGGCCAAGGGCACACCGCTGTCCATGTGACAGGTCAGGGTGTGGTGAACAGGCTGGATGGAAATAGCATCTGGACCGGAGAGTGTGTTTATGAGCAGCTGCCAATCCACAGACAGGCCAGCCTGACTTGACGGCCAAGCCCAAGTCTGGTCTAGACACCCTCAGTCTGGGAGGCTGGCTGTCCCTAACTCACTACTGCAAAAAAGCACACAGCAAACTACTAAAAATATGGGAAATCGTACTGTTTATGTGTCAAATACCACCTCCAAAGTGTCACGGCTGCAGATAAAGACTGAAGAGTGTCAGACAAGGTTACATCACGTGGCTAGTTTTGTTAAAATACGCTCGTTGTGTAAAATAACTACCACCAGTTGTAAAAGATTTAAGAGCAGTGGGCCATGGGACGTTGTGAAAGGGTGACGTACATGCCAGCAGAACCTTCTTTTGTCTCAGCAGTAGGAGAGTTTGATCTGCCGCAACTTGTCTTGACTCAGACAACACACGCAGCCTGGATACATGATATACCAGATAAGAAGAAAAAAAGAAAGAAAGACCTCATAGCAAACATCCTGGGTACAAAACTGAACTTCGATTACAAAAACTCAACAACAAAATGTGATCAAATTCAATCACTTCCCCTTATAAAAAACTGCATCCCCCCCAGCTCAGGCCAAATAGTCGAGTCAGCTCCAGGCCTTACAACCTGCTCCAGAGACCTCTGACTGAGAGAGCCGGTTTAGTCACATCTCAACCTGGGGCAGAGGTCTCAAAACAGGCTTGACTCTCACCCAAAAGAGCAACGGAGCAGATAGGGCTAGGTTAGGAGGCCCAGATAACACAAATGCCTCAATGCCCACGCACTCCCCTCCCCTCGCATAAACACGGTGATGTCATTCAGTGACCCCGCTGAGTGGACGAAATACACGTCTGGGCCTGAGAGATAGAAAGAGAAGAGGAGGGGGTGGAGAGCTGCCTCTTTATCGTTTGTTTATTAAGTATACAAAGTATTAAGAATGCCAACATTTTAAATAGCAAAAACACAGACACACACTTCAAGGTCTTCCATTAACATTAACGTTCTCCTTTTCAACTGGTTGCTAATTGTCTTTATGATGAAACAAGATCACCAATAGAGTATTTCGAGACGAGAAGTAAACAACGAAAAATATTCATTAGGTATGGACTAATGGAATCCTAATGGAAGCTTTAAAGTGTGGTAGCTTTTTGTGTCTCAATTTTCTAAAGAAGACGCCTTGATAAACTAATAACTAATATTGCTACAGTTTTAAAAAATGGGGGGTGTGGGTTAATAAAGACACCAGTTTAGCTTGCCTTCTAAACTCGTGTATGAACTTACTTCCTCTGCTCTATTTCAGATCATGTAAATGCCTTACTTTATGGTCTAAAATGACATATTTGTGAGACGGCACCCCCTCCAAAATCTGGGTTGGTGTATACGTATGTTTGTGTGAGAGTGTGCGCTGTCCTGAGACAGTTCTCCTCCTAAACCAATCCACGGCTCTGGGCCCAGGAAGCTGGGCCCTTTGCCATATTCTGAGCCTGCCCACACGTCCGCCTGCCGCCCACCAGGAAGAGGAAATTAGAACCATTCCATCCTGTCATTGCTCCGCCACCAGAGCACACGTGGAAGAAGGGGCGAGAGGCGCGCACACACACACACGCACGCACACACACAGACTATTCATGTTTTACCAATGTGAAGAAAATTAACAAACAAGCTTCTGTAAATCAACAGAAACAAATGCACATGCTCTCTCACACAGCATATGTATAATCTCCTGGGAGGAGCCAAGAGGAGGAAGCAAAACCTTAACAAGCGCTCCGGAAGAAGAGTGGGATAGTCCAACCACTCCCTTCAGTACCTCTGCTTTGCATGTGTGTGTGTACATAATGTGTGTGTGTGTGTGTGTGTGTGTGTGTGTGTGTGTGTGTGTGTGTGTGTGTGTGTGTGTGTGTGTGTGTGTGTGTGTGTGTGTGTGTGTGTGTTTGAAAAAGTGAGGCTTTAGGAATGGAATAGCACTCACCGCCTGCTCGAATGGGGGCGAGTATTAGGAATGAGAACCAAATAAACTTTCTTCCAGACACACCATCACCACAGCAGCAGCACCGCTTACTCCCTAGTTCATTTTTACAGTCTGTGTTACTACACTTCAGGCCACTTCCTGTGGTCCAGCACTGCCAGTGTAAAGAGCAGAGCTGGGTCAAATAATAAAAACGTTACGAGGCACTGGACTTAATCTGCCCAGAGTGTCGTATGGATTTACCACATCAGGACCAGGATCCACACAAAACTTACCTAGTACTACTTATAATGCATCTGAATTGACTTTATGGCCCTGCTCCAAACAAATGTTAAACTTATCAGCAACAACTATTTGACCCTGGTCTGGTATAGAGACACTTAAAGCCAACCCTTTAAAATATAGCAGCAGAAACTCAAGAGTAGGAGAAATCAAGTTGGACACTTACTTTTTCAGAGGGTCGATAACGGTTTTCTGTATCTGGTTGACCTGTAATAAAAAGAACAATTGTTAACATAAGGAATAAGCACCTCTATATCAAGGGAAGAGACATTATAACATTGTTATTCACTGTCAAATTGAGTTTCATCAAAATTAAAGTCGTAACAAAACAGCATCTACGTGTCTTGCTCATTAGCTGCAAAGCAATGCCACTGCACAAACATCAACAATTGTGTATATTTCAAACAGAGCACTCAAGAAAAAAGGGGAGGGCGGGGGGGGCTTACAAAGAAACTTTCATGACGTTGACTCTTTTATTGTACACAAGCCTGGAGGAGAAACCCCTGAATATTCATTGGGCTTGCGATACAAAAGGATGGAACTGTCAGGGGACGGACATGAAAGCAAAGCCCAACTGATTTCAAATCCTGTGGAGGGTGGGCTGCCTTACAAGATGAAAGTTCTTTGCAAACAAACATTTTAACAATAACAGTTTATATTTTCCTGCATTCTCCTTCTGTTTGCCAGAACCGACAGGGGAGGGAAGGAGGGGAAGGAAGGGAGCGGGGTGTTAAATGGAAGTAAACGAACATCTCATCTTGAGGCCTCCAGCCCCGGCACCAAGTCTCATCGACATAAGTTGGCGCACAATTAATAAAGTTTCCAGCGTCATTTACATTGCAGATTCAAAACGACTGCTACTACGAGGTGACAGAATGCTAAGTTAAACCAGGCAATCGAGTCAAGTGAAGAGTAAATGCTAAGAACAGTGAAGGAGGATTTAAAAGCAGCAGGATGTGAGATGTGACAGCTACATGAGAACAGTGAGCAGCTCCACTAATCATATGTTCACTTGCTATTGGAAGGACAGTCAATCACACAACAACAAGGAGGCGAGATCGCAGCTGTGCTCTGTAAAAATGCCCTGACCATCTATGAGAACATACTGCAACACTCGCTGCTTCACACAGGCAGATTTCCAAGTACAAAATGGTTGATTGTGGTTTGAGGGGGAAAACAGAGAACCAATAACAAATAAGTACATGGGAATTCACATTTTCTTTGTTTTACATATTCACACCACCCCCCCCCCCCCACCCCGACTTGAGCTGCGCCGCTGCTTCTAAGGTGAGAGCATGCAGCGAGGAGGGAGAACAACAGCGGCAGATTTGCTTAAGCATGCTGGTGCCCTCTACCCTCTGCCCCTTCCCACAGAGGGGGGTGGGGGGGGGGGGCAGAGCTATTCCTTGGAGGCCCTGCAGAGCCTGAGGCCGACGCTCAAGCAGTAGTCTCCATCAGTGAGTCACAGGGCAGAGGCCATCCCGGCACACAGGCCTCCCAAAAATACACACAGATCGCAGAGGAAATCAATATCCCTCCAAACGGAGCATCCTTTACTGCGCTGCCGCCATCTACACTGGGGCTCGGCTTCGGCAGCAGTGTGCCGGCGGGGCTGTGCGCCCTCCTCAGCCCCAGAAATAAACACACAGACCTGGGCCACTGCTGCCTTCATTATCGCTGCACGTTTTATCTGCTGGCTCTCTCACTTGCGGGCCCCGCGGCAGAACATCTCGTCTCAACACGGAGAAGAGCAAAGGGTGGATGCTTTTGTGTCTGTTTTGCAGGAGCAATAGGGTTTGCTGTCGGTGCCGTCAGAATCAACAGTCAGCTTGAAGGGAGAAGCTCGAGTAGTGTTCCAGTGAGCTGTGCTGGTTTTTAAACACCTAGCAAACCTGGGGTGAAATTCCACATTGCAGGCTGACCAAAAACAGTGCTCGCAATCACTATTTTGCCTTCAGCTCACTTTCAGCCACACAGCCCTGCCCAAACCTGGAACTGAACATTGTGTTAAGGCAAGGATTTTTATTTAGTAAGACTGAAAGAACGGCAGAGAAAATCAGGTGTGACCTAGCTGTCAAAATCCACTCTGGATGAAAGTGTGTTAAAAAAAAACACACACACAACCACATCGATACAGTTGGTGACTGTTGTCCTCCACAAGTGAAAAACTGTGCTGGGATCAAAGTGCCGAGCTGAATCAATGTCAAACTGGAAAACTACACACCATGGAGCCAGAGCTATACACTTTAAAGACAAGTTGTGCCTTTTGTTACTAGAAACTACTTAAAATGTGAAATTACTATATATATATATATATATATATATATATATTTTTTTTTTTTTACTGAGAGCCGACCCTCGTTAACCGACAAGCAGGCAACGGAGTCCCACTTCACCCGTCCAGGACGCTCAGACGGACTTTCCGCGCTCAGCGTCCGTGTACTACGGACTTGTACCGGTCCCACAGCCACGATGTTCTGTGCGTTGCCGTGGACACGTGCAGCCGCTTTCCTGGAACCGCTCGGGCGCACGCGCGACTGGTAAATGTCCGCCGCGGTCTGTGATCGTTTGTCCGAGCCTGTCTCCACCGCATTCCCCTGAGAGGTTGTCAGCTGTGTCTGCCTGGCATACTCTGTGTCTAGGACGGCCGATCTAACGCGCCAGTCCTCATCGATATAGTGGCATGTGTCACGTAGCTCTCCGCTGTGGGTGGCGTCCAGCAGAGAGACACTAATTTAGCAAAAAAAATTAAAAGCTTAAAACACAACAACTTCCTAGTGCAAAGTTTGCACTAGCAAGTTAACTAGCAATATAAATAGATTGTATAGCCCATTTTTCTTTCACAATGCAAAATGTTTTTCTAAATTTTTTGTTTTAATAATATTGATTTTAACTGTTTAACTGATAGTATTAATCATTAACATCCCTAGAAATACTAAATCACATTAAAATGAAGGATGATGGAGACTTGATGAGGGTGCTGAGGAGAGCTGGCACAGATAAAGGTTCTAGTTTTAGCCAAAATGAAAAAGGGAAGCAGTGAAACTTTGATGCTAAAAGATCTTCAAACTTTGGTCTTCAAATGCTGTGGAAGTAAAGAGGTGGATTTAGAGTTCCCAAACATCATTTATCCAATGATAGTCAAGAGTGCGTGGCAGCACTGGTGAAAAAGGTTCTTCAGATCCAAATTCAAAGACAGTGAAAATGGAGGGGGGAAAAAAAGCAAATTTGATATTGTATAAAATCTGAAGAATGTAAAAGTTACTCAGTACTAAAAACAGTCAAACTGGCAGGAGTGCTGTCCTGGGCACTCGACCAAGCCAAGTCCTGGAACATACGCACCCCGGGTCACAAACCCACACGCTCAGTCCAACACACATTCTACTTTGTCTAGTCACTCAAAATGGCTCCCGTAAAATTTGATGAGCTGTGAGCAAAGTTGGTCTGAAAGACTGGTATGTTATAGATGAAGAAGAAAGGAAAGAAACAAGAGTGACTTGCTAGTCGCTTAAAATCCACCGTACATGTTTTATATTTAATAATACAATCATTTTCTTTTTCTTTGTAACATTTAAGTTATTTTCTGTCAGAAAACGAAAAGTTCTTGACATGACATCAATTTACTTTGCGATGAGATTTATTCTCCAACTGCTACTAAAATTGACAATACGCTTCAAAATTGATGGACATAGTTTTAAAGATAAGCTATTTCTTTAATAGTTTGGGTTGTACCATGGACACTGCTTCCCTCACATATTTTGGGGAACAGCGTTTGTTTTTTTAAATGGAAATTGAGTCCAGTTCATGAGGTTTTGCAGAAAATATAAATCATGTCCACTCAACCCAATATGTACAAATCCAGATGGTGTGCTGTTCCCGAGATACTACATTACAACTTTACCATGGAATAAAAAGAATTAACCACTTCTATTTTAAGAAAGATATTCATTTTCTCCACCTTGTTAGATCACTGTTGTGGAGTTATGAAATAATTCTGCTACACAACTAAATGTGAAAAGAGAGGGGAATATTTTTAAGGCAACAAAAAGAACACCTAAGAGCGGGGCAATGAGTCAAGAAAACACAGATGGAAAAAAGTCAATCGGTATATGCCTTAGTGTGATCTCCTGTATTTTTTCCTCTTTAAAAGTCTACCCTTCACAGTGTAGTGCCTTGAGGATGCACACATGCGGTGCCACTATGATTCACATTATAACTACCTGTGGCGATGATACTAATCAAAAAACCTGAAGTGCACCCGGCAAATAATCTGAAGAGGCCTGACAGCCAAAGAAGAAATCTTCACAAAGTACAGATGTGAGAGAGCGAGGCTACAGTATGCTGTATCGCTTACAGTGCTGGAAAGAAATGTCTGCCTTTCTACGGTTGCCCCTTAGGACAAAACATACAAGAGTGAAAAGCACAAAGATTACGGGAAACACTCCAAATCAACAAATACTCTAAATATTAAAAAAAACTTGATCTAGTGCTAACAAACAAACATGTAATGCTGCAGGTAGGAACGGTTTATCAAAATACAATATTACATTGACTCTTTGGACAAAGACAACAAAGACTGCCACGATACAAATTTGATTTGATTCAAATTCCTGTGATCGATATGAGACGACATCATTAATGCCCATTTAACACAATCAGTTCCATTTATATCAAATTACAAAAACAACCAAACTAGGACTTTACAATTTTATTACTGATCTCCTCCTGGCCATTTAAATGAAAAACAAACAATTCTTTGTAATAAAAAGAATAAAATAGAAAGTGGTATTTTCAAAATAAAGGCACATCTTTAAAAGTGATGATATAATCTCCCCCTTTCAGCATTATCTAATAATAGAAAAACAACAACGATAATTTCACTTTGCATCCATAATATTATGTCTCAATCATTGGATCAATATATCGATCCAGATGGTTGTATCTACACACCTCTAGCTGCAGGAGGGATCAGAGAAGTATTATAAATGAAGCTAATTGACAGTTGCTCTTCTCCACGAAGGAGGAAACAATTAACCGTTTGCTGTAACCTTTCAAGACTACATTTTGTAAACCATTGATGTTTAAATAAAACCAAAAAAAAAAACAATACAAGACTTCACCATGCAAGCTGTGATCAGAGTTACTTCTAGGATTTCTGTGGTAGGACGTTTTTTTTTCCTGTTGAGAAAAGGCTTTTACATTGTAGGAGTTATTTTAGACACCAGTGAGTCACAAATGCATCAAATCTTCACAGCTTATAACCAGTAGCTTGAGCTTATAGAGGAGGATGCCACAGATGCTTTTCAAAAACAGCAGAAGGAAAGACATACGGATAGTTTTTAGTCCACAGGCTGCACAATATTGACAAATATGAAAACAGGCATTTTCAACAAAAACTCGTCTAGTTTTCTACTTTGTGTGTCTGAGGAAAGACATTTCCCCCGATACCAATCTAATGGTATCTGTGCCAATGGCAAGCGCAGAGGAAACAAAGCAGCGAAGGGCAGCAAAAGAGTGGGACGACACACTAAACATTAAAAGGGTGAGAGAGTGTGGGAATGGGTCTGACCTTCTCCTGGTTGAAGGAGTCCATCCTTCTCATGGATGTATCTAAAGCGGTCATGGACTCCAGGAAGGCCTGGTCCTGCTCACACAGCGGGTTACTCAGCAGGTCTGCAGAAATCTTCACAGCTGCTTTGGACATGGCTGACAGACACAAACACAAAGCAGAGGATAGTGTTAAAACATAGTTAAATAACTTTGTCATGTAGACAACAGCCAATATAAATGGTTACTGAAAATGTCTTCTAATCCAAATCAACGCCAGATGTTTAGCATTTTTCTCAAACCATTTTTGTGCATTACCCTTAGGCTTTAAGTAGGGCTGGACGATTAATTGAAAAGCAATTGAAACCGAAATTGAGAACATCTAACCGCCAGACAGCGTTGTAGTCGAGACCACCTAAACCGAAACAAAGTCATCACTAAGACCACCAAGGCAGGGTGAGACCGAGTTAAGACCAAGACCAGATTTGTGTTAGACAGCCAGAGCTTCTTCTCCTATCTCCCGCATTCTCTCTCTTGGGAGGTTTACGGTAACAAATTTCAAATCAGATAAAAGTCAAGTTATTGGTTCCATTTGCAAGTTTTAACACATAGGCATAAATCAGACAACGCACAGGCAGTTTAGCGAAATCCCTGCAGTTGTGGTCTTGAAATAAAAATCCTCTTTATCCGAGACAAGACAGAGTAAAAATGCGGTCGATTCCAACACGAGGCCAATACCTTCAAAAATTGGTCTTAAGGTGCAGTAAGTGATTCTGCGCAAAGCTTATTTGAACTGCCAATCAAATACAACCCCCCTCCCTCCCCCCGAAAACATACTACTGTGTAGTCACGGGACTCCTCAGACCCGTCCAGTCTGCGGCATTGAAGCAGCATCGAGGAGAACTTAAACGAGTCAACTGAGCAACAGGAGCGGCTTATACCAAAGAAAGACGCAACGTCTGTCGTTTGGACACATTTTGGCTTCAGTAAAGACGACACAAAGTGTAAGTTAAGCCAAAAGAAGGTGACTGTGAGCCTGCTAGAAAATAATCGTTCATTGATCATAATCGAGGTAAAATCTTCAATTAATCGTGATTCTGATTTTAGGTCATATCGTCCAGCCCTAGCTTTAAGCATTTTATCAGTGTGTGTTCGTATTTGGTCGGATCTTCAAAAGTGAGCTTTTGGGAAAGAACTAAACAGCAAGGTGGCACAGTGCTGCCCCCCATTGTAAAAATCGGTGGGGTTGGTGGGGCTGGCTGCCATGTTGAATATTCACCAGAGCTTCAGGAATCTTTGCAATGTCTCTACACTGACAGCCCCAATTACTGTTAATCTGCACTCATGCCACTTTGTTTAGACACAGAGCACGCATCAGATTATGGCTTCACAGTCAAAATAAATGAGCTTCACTGAGGAGATACAAGCTGACAGAAGAGGCTGTGGTGAAAATAGGCTTTGTGGAGATCTGGAACAGTCGTTGGTCTCTTTTCACACTCCCTTGGGATTCTCTCAGGACCAATTTCCAACCAATCAATTATCGTTGTGTGGCGTTTCTGCATCTCTCTCTCCATTTGACAGGTAACAATGTGCTTGATTTGGCCTTTCCTGTTATGACTGAGAGACGGGTTTATTACAGGGTCATGAAAACCAAAAGGTGACCGGAGGGTAGTGATTTAATTATGACCATTAGTAAAGTGCAAATAAGTGATGCTCAAGTCCTTTGTAAATCCCCTGGGGCTGAAACATGAACAATACCCCAGTATGAAAAGCACGGTTATCCTTGCCACTTCCTTTGCCTTCTGTTACTTAGTCTAATCCAAATTGTGAACAGGAGCAAGCCTTAAAAAGATTATTATTATTATTATCATCCCTCACCAGCTAATTGGAAGTGAGTTTAATAGAGCTCTGCATATCACCACCCTTGACTTGATAAATTGACGGTCGATAGAGAGAGCAATGTATTAAATGTAGTGCTGACATGCAGAGTAGGTCCAGTTCTTTGTTTAGCAGCAGTTGGTGGAAGACAGGACCTGTGCAACAGATGGAATCCATTAACGATAATGAGGGCCTGACAGCTATGACACTTTGATGATGCAGACATCCATATTCCAGTGCACAAAGGAGAGGAAATGAAGAAGCCTCTCACTCCTCCATCCGTCCCCGCTCCTCCACCCCCACAACTGACTACTTACCACAGGCCATGTCTACTGCTGCCTCCCAAATACACAACTCCGAAACCAACAAATAAGCAAATAAAAAAAGTCAAGTAAACATGGTTTCTGTGGCCGACAAATGCTTGAATAAATGAAGGCAGAGAGGGTAGACAAATGGAGCCCTACACTCATACATCCCAAAAACAAACACACAGACAGACACACACACACACACACACACACACACACACACACACACACACACACACACACACACACACACACACACACACACACACACACACACACACACACACACACACACACACACGATAGCCTATAAATCCTAGGAAATCCTATAAAAGATTAAGGCGAAGGCCCGCACTCTCTCGTCTCATTTGTCAAGTCGTCGAACTGATGCACCTCCAAACAACCAAATGTCTTTCTAGCCTGGAAAAACCTGCCAAGCAACATCAAGTATGTTGGTGAACGAGTGGAGATCAATGGCACACTAGGCGGTAACACGCATTGGTGGCAGAACACACCTAAATCAGCCTCTGTGCTTTTCTTCATGTCCTTGTGAAGCTTTTTCGTCTGATCCTCCAGCCTGTAAGATAAGAAGGAATGATTATCAGCCAGCTTCTGGTCTAGGAATACAGTCAACAACAGGTGAGTTGGAGACCAAACAGGAAAAAAATGACAAACATGACACAAATGGTACCCTTTCCCTACACATATATCATAATTAATCTTTATACAGTATATTTCAAAAACTATTTCATCCAGAAGATGTGTTGAAATGGACAATGAAAACATCCAAACCAAAAACCTAGAAAAGGAAATTAGTACATAAAAAACATGGTTCAAGAAGGAATTACACATTTCATTGATTCCACATAAAATGTTATTATAATATCCGTTAGCTAATTAATAATACAGGGAATCCTTCTTGTTACTGTCAACTACATTTCCCCTCAAAAGCATTAATGTCTTCAATCATTCCACTGCACATATTCCATTGATGGGTGTTAAAAATGGCAATTACCAGACTATGGAGGCTGCAAAACACACGCCATTCATTATATCAATTAAGGCAAACGAGGGGTTTAGAATCTCCCCTGAGACTGCTGTCATATCACTTTGCCTGGTTTGATGAAAAAGGGAACATGGTGGTTTCATTTCCATCTCTGCTTTGAGGGATTATATTAACAAGGACGACAATAGCTGTGTAATCCCATAGGATTTCTGGTGGGGGCACTATGGCCACTGTAAGGACATTGGTAACCCACATATGGCCAAAAAAACCACAAATGGCGGTTTGGAGCCTCCAAATACTTTTTTTTTTTTATTGTTTAGCAGTTGGGAAACAAACAAGCGGTGTGTTTCTCCAGCAAACACAGGTTCATGTTTGGTTCACGCCCAAACATGAATTATTGGTTCTCGATACTGGCTGTTAAAACTGTTAAACCTCAGGAGTATGGCTTCAAAAGAATAATGCACCTCAAAATTATTATTAATTATTATTTTTTAATTAATCACTAAAGCTTTTATTATGTCCATACTTCACACAATGAGTTCGCTCACATGGCTCCATTTCATAAAAAAACACAAAAAAAAAGAGTTAAGGAAATGTTTGACTTCAAAAAGGGGCAACATCAAATTAAACCAAACCGCTTGGGCTGTCAACAAATGTGACTTCATGAGATCGGCGTGACTATTTATACCTGCGCTGGTGGTCGCGACACTAGCTGCAGTCTTCTCCTGAACAGCGGTGGCGCTAATGAGCAAAGGCTACCGACGCTGCCCTTTCTACGGACTAGAAGAAAAAGAAAAAGGTAAACAACGGCAGAACTGGCAGCAGCCTTGCCGTCAATTCTTCGATGTGATTCACTGACCTACTTCGTCGGATCGAGCCTTTCATTCACCATAAAAGAGCTCATCTTAACCCGGTAAGTTTACCAAAGAGACTTGCAGTCACTCAGAGTCCTGGCATCCGGTTGTTGGTGAACTCATTCAGGCTCCTGTTTCCGCTTTGTCGTGCGACGCTGAAAAAAAAGAGCCTTGCGCAACCTCGGCTCGGCCGGATATTGCATCATTTTGACGTTACGATGTCGCGCGCGACCTTGGATGCATGGCAACCAGATGTTCGAATAGTTCGAATATTCGGTGTTATTTTAGAGGGAATATTCAAACGTCATTTTTGAGCAATTTTGACAGCCCTACATTATACAAAGAGTTTTGAAGCTAAATAACTTCCTATACTGTAATTTCTGAATCTTTTGAATCACATGTATAGTTTATTGACATGATGTTATTTACTCGGGAAAAGGTATAATACATTTGAGTATATTACTGCATCTCTCATAATGTCCACATAAAGCCCCAAAAAAAATGTCAGCAAAAAAGTCCCTTAGTCATCATAGAATTTAGCAAAACAATGCATTCTGATTACATTTTCAAAAGTAGGCCTGAATATGCAAACTCGTTGGTTGTTTGGGAATTTCTGAGTCTAAAAGTCAGTAAATCTGCCAAATTCGTCTTTGAGTGATGCTTGATTGCAGTTTGCAAACATTTTACCATCTTTTTGGTTTGGCGCACACCTAGGCAGGCCAAAATTTATGCTGAACCTAAACTGATTTGCGGGCTGGATCAAAATTTGCGAGGGGCATGATTTGGCCCGCGGGTCTTGAGTTTGACAGCTGATAAGATAAGCCTTGAGCAGTCGAGAGAATAAAAAATGGCAACGCATCGCACATAAACACAATAAACATACAGTAAATATCTGTATGGTCTGGGGGTAAGTAAAAAATCATTAATTATTTCCTATCATAACTCATCCTCCACATGCTTTTGTTTGTCTTGACGTGTTTCAGGATTTTGCACTGAATCGCCACAGACCAGATGGAGGTTGTTCCAAAAATGTCATTTGCAGTAAATGATGTAACTTCATCTCTTATTGTTCACATCACAGGGAAAAATAACATTCTGTCAGAACAATCTCCACAGTAACTTCTTGTATTTCTCGCCAATAAGATGTAACTGGGTCTCATAAGCCATATCAGCCTTTCTCCAAAGCAATCAATGTAAACTCTTACACTCCAGATATTTAGAAATAGACATTTCTAATTGCAGGAAAAGCTACTCACATCACAGTCAATATTATTAGCAATACTTCAGGCAGGATTTAGTCAGGATCTGATAATTAGAGGACTGCTTCCTGTTTCCGTAACATAGGGTTTCACAGTCAGTACATTTCCAAGTAGACCTGGACAATAAATGTGCTGTGAAGAGTTCAGGTCACCACACGTTCAGACAATCAGTTCATTTCTGTTTGGTTAACAACATTTAAAGATTTAAAAGCTAACCTAAACGGCAATATTTCCATGCAGTTATTATATTACAATTCTGTTTTGAGTCATACCTGCAACTAAAAAACTGCTTCTGACATTGTTAAAAAAAAAAAAAAAAAAAAAAAAAAAACATCTGGAAATACTGCTAAGTGGTCAGTTTTTTTTTGTTTTGTTTTTTAATCATTTCTGTCTTTGTGATGGCAACAGGTAGAATCAGTTGGGACATCATACTACGTTACGCAACTTTGTTTTGAATGCAATTCTGAATGCCAGTGGAGTCAATGGAGGGTATCATGCTAAAACTAGTAAATTGGCTGACACAGTTAACACTTGAGAGTAATTAAAGGAGACTAATATGGAATGAGACAAATAACAGTATAACAGCAAAACACCACCAGTTATGGATATAACGATGCATCCTGTAGTATCGATTAAAAATCGATTCAAATGTGTCAAGATTACAACCGGTTGAGATGAAAAAAAGAATCGGAATGCAATTTTTAAACGGGCCTAGGGCGTATTCTTCTTTTGATTTCACTTGTTTGACTTCACTACGTGTTCTTAGTTTATTTAATTGAAGAGATTTTTTTCTATTTTTTTTACTTATTTTGATGTGGGATGTTTTTTACTTTTATTTTATTTAAGATAAAATACAATTTCAGTTGCTCTTTTGATAACAAGACACATCTGTTGTTTTACAAACTTACAAAACTTTATTCCTTATTTGTCACATACTTAGTACCTTGTAGTGAAATTCTATTACTGCATTTAACTAAGTATTAGGAGCAGTGGACAGCGATACATACAGCGTCCGGGGAGCAACTTGGGGTTCAGCGTCTTGCTCAGGGACACTTTGACATATGGCCGGAGGAGCGGGGATTGATCCACCAACCTTGTGGTTATGGGGCGACCAGTCTACCTCCGAGCCACAAGCCACCCAGTTTTGTTTTGTTTGTTTGCACAGTTCATAGAAATAAAGGAATATCTCTCAGTCAAAGTCCCAAGAAAATTGTTTCGTAAACTTAAAATCACATCGAATCGTGAGTCGAGTGTGAGTTGAGTGAATTGTTGCATCACTACTGCCACTCATGGAGATCTGGTTGTGGGATAGTGGGTGAAAGCTTCTCAGTATGTAAACAAACCAGCATGCCATGAGTCAAATGCATGCACACTTAAGATGTGTTCTTGTAGTGCGTGTCTGTGCATGTGAGACCCGAGTTCAGTAGTACCTCCTACTGTAAATATGTGTTGCACAATACTGTTGCATGTTCCCTACTCTGTCAGCACCACTGACAATGAGAAAGCCATTCTGGAGGAGTGCCAGGAGAGCCTGGAGTCTCTTTCCAAAAGGTGCTAATAGAGCGGCCGGGTGGAACAGCTGCTACTCCTTGCCCCTGTGCAGCCACAATCATCTAGCCACATCGCCTATTGAAAACTGGAAAGACACTATGGCATTTTATGGGGCTTTCACACACAAAACCCTTAGCATGACACTAGATAATGAACAGGCATTTAACCATGTTTCACCATTCACATCAGATTCCTTTCGGGTAAATACCTGGTCACTGCCATTCCCACACAAACCAGGTCAGGCAATGCAGTGAAGCTAATTAGCATTCAAGCTGCTAAATGAAGTGAGGCTGTCGTGTAATGATTGCGTGTTTTTGTTTTGTGTGTGTGCGTGTCCAGAGCTAGACATATAAATAGCCTGGGCAAATAGATCAGGAGATATTTGCCAATTGCAGATACACTGTATCAGTGGTTATGCCATTTAGGAAAATTCTTAAAAGGTGATTGTTACAAGTTTGTTTAATTTCTAAGCGTACAACATTTAGCTGACTTTATATTTTGTTCTCATTATTTATTACACATTAAGGATTCTTTCTCAGAAATGTTTACATACGATATGCGTTTACGTAAAAAAAAACAATGGGCTAACGTAGACTCACTGTATCCTACACAAAGCACAGTAAGAAGTCCCATAAAATCAATGCACGGAAAGACGAGCCTGATTGGTTTACCTGTCTCTAGTGGCATGTCTTGCACACATACTAAAGTTTGATTGACACATTTTGGGTAATCCTGACGGCTCACGTCGTACAAAAGTGCCGCTGTAAATGTGTGCATGCCTTCAAGTCAAAATATTTGCAAAAAGTAACTCATAATTATTCTGAGACCTCAACCCTTGTGTTGTCCTTTGGGTCCCTGTGACCCGAAGGACAACACAAGGGATACAGCACCTTAGTGCTTGTTTGTACAGCATTTTGGTCAGCTTAAACTGTGTTTAAATGTGCTCTAGAAATAAACTTTACTTACTTACTTTACAAGAGACAGGGTTTAGAGAGCAATTATCAACAAAGTAAACGGAAGTACATAACCCTTGTGTTGTGTTCACAATACAAGGGTTAGGAACGTTTCTGTCATTTTGATGGTGGCTGATCATGTTTTAAAACAGTAGTTTGTGGTCTTTAAGGGTAACTACCGTTTTTTGTGTCTAAGTGACTGATGGGAACAACAATCATTGACATTGATCAAGTATTAAGCGAGATCTCGCTTAATACTGGACCGATGTCAAAGATTGTTGTTTCCATCAGTCACTTAGACACAAAAACATAGAAAAATAGGGTCCAGGTTAAAAAAAAAAAAAAACAGAAGTTACCCATTAATGGCGCTTTTCCATTACATGGTACCTACTCGCCTCGCCTCAACTCTACTTGCCTTTTTTGGTTTTCCATTACGAAAAAAAGTCCCTGCTACCTGCTAACAGATACTTTTTTTAGTACCTGCTCAGTCGAGGTTCCAAGCGAGCTGAGGCGAGCCGAGAAGGTGACGTGAAACCCTGCAGGCTGCTGATTGGTCGGAAAGAAGCGTCACTGATCACTGCATTGCTAGCGAGAGACGGCATTTTTTAGCCAGCGGTGTTTTTTTGCTGCCGGAGGCTCCACGCAGAGCTTTCTCCGTAGTATACAAGTGGCCTGATGGTTATACTGGTGCGCTGGTGTGTGCATGTGTGATGTGTGTGTGTCGAGTCGCCGTATGTGTGTGTGTGGGGAGCTAGTGAGTGAGGGAGAAGTGAGAGAGTGACGGTGATTATCTCCGCAGCGAGTAGCGACTCTAGAGTCATATATATGTGAGAGAAACAAAGCGAGTAGCGACTCTAGAGTCATATATATGTGACCACGGTGGGAAATCTGGAGCAGTAAACGTTAACTATCTCTTTGATATCATGTTGTTTACGGAGACGGAGAACCAGGAAATGCGTCGGGGATATGCAGGGATATGTCAATGGGAGAAGCAAGCTACTAAGCCACACCCACGGCAGTCGCTATGACGACCAGCCACGCTGAGGCGATACTAAAATCTGCAATGGAAAACGGACGCACGTCGATGCAAGTAGAGTCGAGGCGAGGCGAGTAGGTACCATGTAATGGAAAAGCACCATAAGTCTTTTACTTCTTCGTCGTCCTGGCTAAAGACCCTCCCCTTGACATTTTCTGAACGCTATTAGGAAGGTTGGTGGTTCGATCCCTGGCCCTGCAGTTCCATATCAAAGTGTCCTTGGGCAAGACACTAAACTCCGAATTACCCCTGATGCTGCGCAATCGGTGTTTAAATGGGTGTGAATGTTTATCGGAAGGAGCAGGTGGCACCTTATGGCGTTTTTCCATTACATGGTACCTGCTCGACTCGCCTCGACTCTACTCTACTCGACTCGCTGTGCGTCCGTTTTCCATTGCAGATTTTAGTATCGCCTCAGCGTGGCTGGTCGTCATAGTGACTGCCGTGGGCGTGGCTTAGTAGCTTGCTTTCCCATTGACATATCCCCGACGCATTTCCTGGTTCTCCGTCTCTGTAAACAACATGATATCAAAGAGATAGTTAACGTTTACTGCTCCAGATTTCCCACCGTGGTCACATATATATGACTCTAGAGTCGCTACTCGCTTTGTTTCTCTCACATATATATGACTCTAGAGTCGCTACTCGCTTCGGAGCGTCACTCTCTCACTTCTCACTCACTCACTAGCTCCCCACACACACACATACGGCGACTCGACACACACACACATCACACATGCACACACCAGCGCACCAGTATAACCATCAGGCCACTTGTATGCTACGGAGAAAGCTCTGCGTGGAGCCTCCGGCAGCAAAAAAACACCGCTGGCTAAACTATTTAAAAATGCCGTCTCTCGCTAGCAATGCAGTGATCAGTGACGCTTCTTTCCGACCAATCAGCAGCCTGCAGGGTTTCACGTCATCTTCTCGGCTCGCCTCAGCTCGCTTGGAACCTCGACTGAGCAGGTACTAAAAAAAGTACCTGTTAGCAGGGACTTTTTTTCGTAATGGAAAACCAAAAAAGGCGAGTAGAGTCGAGGCGAGGCGAGTAGGTACCATGTAATGGAAAAGCGCCTTTATATGGCGGCCTCGGCCAAGTGTATGAATATGTGCGAATGGTGAATGGCTTCCTATACTATGTAAATGTGCTTTCAGTAGTCGTTAAGACTAGACAAGCACTATATAAATACAGTCCATTTACATTCATAGGCACACTTTAGAAACTCACGTTGATGTCTCCTTGGCTCTGGAAACTGGAGGTTGGCATTCAAATTATTTCTTTATAGAATTTGCGGGAAAAATTCAAGTGTCCTAAATAAGATCAGGCTACATTATAATTTCACCCTTAAATTACACAATGGCAGAATGTATGACTATTTTGGTCATTGATTTCATACACTTTGTATAAGAAAAAAAAACCATCTAAAAAGCAAAAATCCCATCGGATGGGGGTCCGTCTAATTTGTGCCAGTTTAGGGGCCCTTTACTGAAAAAGATTGATTGATTGAGATTCAATATCATTTATTCAACAAAATTCCAAGTCGAATTACACCTAAATCTTGTCAGGCAGACAGAATTCAAAAACAGGAAACCATGGTGAAACCAAGTATATTTAGGCCTCAGATGCCCCACGGTGTGTTGATATGGATCTCTAGGGCGGGAGAAGCTAAAAGTTTGTACATGCCTGCTGCTCTGACTCATCTATAAGGTCTATTGGCACCACACCTTCCTGATAATGGGCCCTCCTACTCAACCAAACCTGAGAGGAAAATGGTGCTCCCACTCATTTTGCGGGGCCCTCAGGGGGTTTCTATAACCTCAGCCTCGCAGTAAGAAAAGGCCCCGATGTACTGAGCTCCAAGGTCTTGGGTGCTGAAATGCCCCCCCACCCCCTCTCTCTTTTGTTTTATAGAAACACTGACATCATGTCGATATTGCTCAATTTGAAGTAGGCTGGTTAATTAATAGCAGTCAACAGTTTATATATTTAATGTATTTGTAGTTAAGGCTTTTTAGTTACTTTTACAAACCCCTGAGAATTTCAACATGTTGATGAAATACTACTACTATTTATGAACACTAATGGTGCATTTACAGGAAATGTTGTTAAATTATAACTTATAGCTTTAATCTAAGCTTATCAGAGGTTGAGGGGAACTAATGGAAGAAAAGCTCTCTTTCCCAATATCTAATTTCAGATTTCACCATAGCTCAAACGTCGGTCTTTTCACAGTTCAATGTTTAGAAAAAAAAAAGTGCCCAAACGCCGCAGGAATTGGCAGATTGTGTGGGACAAAGGCGCTGTGTGTACAATGAGAAGCATGTTAACTGTGAGTTTCTCAGAGTGCTTAGTAAACATGTAAAGCCAAAGCATAATACACAACTATTTTGGAACAACATTTGTTAAAAGATCTGACAATTTTTCAGGTTTCTAACATCTTTCGTTAGTGTGTCTGGTACAGATTTCAAACTTCATATTTCGCCGACTAGGGAATGATTGCAGTTAACATACTTATTGCAGATAATCAGACAATTAATTGTTCACATTGGCGCAAGGAGACTTAATACCAATGACCCGGGTAAAGAACGATACTTCCAGAAAAAATAAAATGTGGTCACAGATATGGTGTAGGAGAAATCATCTTTCACCAAGTTGAAGGTATCAAAGGATCACCATTTTTTCACACATGCATGCATTGGACCTCCAGCACACAAAACACAAAGTAGATTTTGAGTTGATTTATAACCCTGTATTACAATCGCAAACTGTCCAAACAGATATGAACTCCACATATAAGAGACTTCTTTGATCGTCTATCTTAATATTAGACCTTGGTTCAAAATGCAGACTTACTTTTGAAGCTTGTCATATTCTCGCTCAAAGTCTCTTTCAACCTAAAAAAAACAAAAACAAAAAAAACATTTCATGTCAAATTCTGTCATTTCATTATTTAAAGTGTTTTTCAATTGAATAACCACAAGGTATAAACATGCAATAATTATAAGCATACATCATACAGAGTCTGAGACTCATGCCTCAAGTACTACGTCAAGAACAAAGTTAGGGAAAGAATTCCTGTTAACATTTTCGCATCATCTGAAGAATGAAGAAGTTTAGGTAAATTAGAGTGATAACAAATTAAAAAGTGACCACATGACGTGGTTTGAGCTGTAATACATACTAGCAACAACTAGTGCTTCTTTGTAGTCTGAATAAACGATGTACATAAGTTGTTGGAGTCTCCAGGCTTGTCACTCAACCATGGTTTAATGGTTTACCCCTTTACCTTTACGCAAATAGTTCCAAAGCCAGTTACTTTATCGGGAACAGGGACTTTTTTGGAGGGAGACAGCCCACAGCTAAGGAACAATAACTCAAGTGGGTTCAAGCAGTTGAAATGCAAGTAAAATCCTCGAGTTCCCAGGGCGAAGACATCTTGTCCAACCATGTCTCTAAAACATGTCAAACAGGTTACAGAGGCAGCATGGGTTCCTGTCTTGCGGTTCTGTGGGCTCCTGGATGTAAACAGTGGCCAAAACAACGAGGAGGGCAGTTGACACTTCGTCACCAGTGAATAATCTAACTGGGCTGCCTCTAACCCACTCCCTGATTTTTGCCCAGGATGGCACAGGAAGCTGGAAACCCAGTCTTACAGTGACTTACGGGCCACAGACCCATTAGAGTGGAAGTGGTTTTCTACAGCAAGGAGATCACCCACTCACTGTCACTTCAAGGTAACCACCTCTGCCCCCTTGCAAGGCTCAGACATCACTCGGTCGGGTGAGGCACTCTGATGACATTATTTAGACTACTATTCGTGTTGTATATACCAATTGTGAAGCTTAACAACTACAGCTGAACCTTCACAAAAACACTGCCTTAAAGCAAGTTTTTCTTTAGAGATGGTCCGATACCACTTTTTTGCTTCCCGACACCGATTCCGATACCTGAACTTGCGTATCGGCCGATACCGAGTACCGATCCGATACCAGTGGGTCATATATTTTATTATGTTTTAACAACTGTATACTACTATCCCTGTATGGATGTGATAGGATTTCTTTGTTGTTTGTCTGGCTCAGGTTAAACGCTTTGTAAAACATGAACAAACACAAACAATGAATGTTGTAGAACTTTCTTTTATTCTCCAGTTTGACAGTCGGTTATAATGGAAAAAGAACCCAAATAAACTTCTTTTAACGTAGATTTTCTTTAGGGCTTTATTATGTGGTATCGGATCGGTGCATAAACTCCAGTACTTCCCGATACCGATACCAGCGTTTTAGGCACTATCGGAGTTTTCTTTTGTAGTAGAATTTTATACACTTGTGAGTGAATTGAGTCAACTTTTGACTTACGGTTTTAGAGACAATCTGCTTCTTTGGTTGTCCAATCTTGAAAGGAATCCTGAAATCACACAAAAACACGACAGGTGACAGACATAAGCAACTGGAAAATGAGCACCTAAAAAGGTGGAATTACTGAATGCTTAGATTGTCATCAGTTGCATGATGGGTGACTAGAGGCTGGTACAGGTCCAAAAAGGTGAACAAGCGCCTCTTCCAGATCCCTGACACCAACAATCTGAAGCTGTTAATTCTTGCTTCTGTGGAGTGTGCGGTCAAAGCCAGGTCCATTAACTACATGTCATCACTATACACATCTGGCTCCCATTGCAGGCGGATATATCACTAAACAGAAGTGGTTGTCCCTTCTTCTCAGTGTGGCTTTACTGCATGAACACGGCTGGCAATCAAACACAGATGCACACGCTATATTGTAGGCTATATCAGAAAAATAGTAAGCCCAGACACCCTAATATAGTGGGACTCAAAAGGGTACAGCCAGGACAATGAATTGCTTTTAAAAGAAAACTTGAGAGCAATGCAACAAAATAATCCAAAAAACTAAACAGTTTTGGGGTTTAGTGCAACATCTCATTTTGAGAATGACATCCAAACTTTTCTTCACTCTTGAAAGACAAACACACATCCTGACTATAGTTTTGGTAAAAGAAACCTGTTCCTTCTTAGTTAAAACACAATCTTTTATCCGCATTTCAAAACCTTGCTATTGCCTTAATAAGTTGCTGCCATGCATCAGAGTGCTTTGGGAATGCATAAGGCAGAAAGAAAAAACTGCCTTGCCAATGTGCTTGGCTGTAGGTTGTCATTGATGTGGCACTAATAGCCTGAAATCTAAGCTATATGATGGACAGTTGCTGCTGACAGGCAGGGTGAGGCAGCAGCTGCGTCAAAAGAAAGGTGTGTAGACTAATGAGATGGAAAAGAGAGGGTGTGATGTAGGGCCTCGTTGTGCAACCAAGAAAGGCTACCGATATGTGGGGAAGATCTTTTTGATGACAGCTCAATCACAAAACTCAACACGGTCAAATAACAGAAGGATTAATCTAGTAAAAAGAAAAACATGTTTCACTAGTGGCTCGGATATCAAGATTTTCTTTGGTTTGCCAGATCTGTTCTGGTGCTGTGCTTTAGGTTGAATCAGGTACCAATTATCCCGACTTTATCTTACTTAAAGTTCTGAATTAATCCTTTATTCATTAGATAATTATTGGTGCCTAAAACTATTTTGTTGCTTTTGGCTCAGGAAAGAAGTTTCACCCATTGTGTCGTCATTCGGGTGAGCCAACATGGAAAATAACCACAGAAATTACTCACCATAATCCTATGTGACTCACCTTTCTCTGATTACCTGATTATCTCACTAGAACGTCACAATAAGGAGAGTATGTAGTAAGAGAGTGGCAGCGATATACCAGTTTTACAGTATGCCATGCCGTGTACATTCACTTATCTACACTATTGCAAAAAATATTTTATTTTCAAAAAGGGAGCTTTTTTTTTCACATACATAGTTTTAGCAAACTACTTACTTTAAGGGTCATTGTAATGGATAATAATAATCATAATGGTGTAATAACATATATTGTGATACCATGAATATTTTGAGGCAGGTTATCCTACCGTTAAAAACACATACCGTTGCCAATTACTTCATGTCCTATGGTCCTGTGACTAGGGTTGGGTATCGTCTGGATTTTTACAATTCCAATGCCGAACCGGTACTTTTAAAACGATTCCTAAACCAATTCTTAACCCTAACTGAAAAATGACATCGAAGAAAGGCTCTTTTATGGATTTTTTTTTTTTTTTTTTTTTAATTGAAAATTATTTAAATTTATATTGTTTAAAAAAACAATATATTAATGTTTTAAAGTACTTAAATATATAATAAGTAAACCTAAGTCACCTAACACATAACTACAATAATTTAACAAATAACAGTTACACTATTAACAAGTAACAACAAAATAAATGTTTAGTTGGTATGCCAACCAGCTTCAAACTTTAGCAGTTCTTTAGCAGAAAAATGACCATATTTGCCTTCTCTGGCAAGATAGGACACCTCTCCTGACTTGTGGCATGACCTGCACAGGAGAAAACTCTCTCAGACGGTGCCTAAGAGGTCTGTACACACACAGGTAGGAGTTTGAAAGGGCAGACAATTTGGGGAGGCTGTCCTGCCTCCCCCACCACCAGGCTACAGGATCTCGTCCTGAACGATAGACTAGCAGAGCAAGTGTAATATGTTTACTACCAATCACGTGCAGTGAATGGTTCATATGCTTTTACGTCCGTTTTGGTGAGCAGGAACATTTCCGATAGCTAGCTAACAGTAGACTGCAGAGAAACACGAAACCGAAACCCGGTTCCATAGTGGAACCGGGTTTCGGTACCCAACCCTACCTGTGACAAGGTCCAGGAATTTTGGACCGGGATACATGATAACCTATGTCTGATTGCAGGGACCCAGGTTCCATTTAGCCCAAGATTATTTGTTCTGGGAGATGAGTCAATCCTAAGCGAGATAGATAGCACATATGAAGCTGGGTCCAGACTCATTTAATGACAGCCAGACAGATTCTTCAAAGAGGATGGAGGAATGAAGGGGTACCGTCAATCCAGTTTATAGTTCTCCATTGAGCCATGGATTACACATATGATGTTTGTCAGTTTAAAAGATAATTTTCCAAGTCAAGAAGTCAACAAAACTCAGTTTGTCGTAAAACTGCTATAGTCTAACACTGTGAAAATATGTAATTGGAAAGACTACACACGGGTGCCGGGGTAGCTCACCTGTGCGCCCATGTACAGAGGATTACTCCTCGACGCAGCAGCCGTGGGTTTGACCCCATACATATTTTTTCAGAATTAACAGACTGATCTCATGAATTGCCGTATGTATGACACGCCAATTTGTATTCCGTTTTTTGCGTGTTATCAAGTCGCATAATCGTATTTTTGCGTGTCTACCAACCCAAATTGGCCGCCATTGACCTACATTGCGAGTCAATTTCCGCCGTAGCGAGTAGTATAAAGGAACGGGGGATTGAGTAAGGAGGTAGGTTGGGGTGGCAAAACACAGGACTTTCACCCGGGACTTTGCCTCTCTATAAGGAGAACCAGTCTCGCACAGACTACATCTTGCAAGATCCATTTTCACTATGAGATTTAAGTCAGGAAAAAAAATTACTTGAGAATGAATTCAGCCTGGTCAGACAGACACGTACCAACCAATCAAAAGTCGCCTCCCTTAACACGAGTTTATTGTATGATGTACATATCACATTAGCCTTTCAGTGACCACTGTTCCTCTTGCTAATGCAGTATATTGCTTGTTTGGCATATGCCTTTATGATTTCTGAGACCTTTACCCACATCATCTGCTAGTGTTTATGAATGATGAATCCATTATTGAGGCAGGAACTACAACTACACAAGTTACTCATATATATATTAATAGTTTTTATACTAATAGTACTAAGCATCTTGCTACTGCAACAAACTGCTAAACAAATTAAAGACACTTATTCCTCTGAGGGACACTAAAGGGTTTCTTGTTATTAATATTTGTGATTGTTTTAATTAGTGTGTCTGTGTGTGCAATGATTGCTTTGTGTGACTGAATGTCTTATTATGATGTTGTGTATTTGATTTGTCTCAGGTCTACTTTGTAAAAGAGATCTTGATCTCATTGAGACTTCCTGAATAAATAAAGCTGTATATACAAATATGTGCAATGCAGTACATGTCCATTTTTAGCAATTAACAACTTCATAACTTCAATTTCAGTTATAAACATAACGCATACCTAAACGGAGAACATATATGGAAGATACCAAGTCTGTTGTTTGATATCTCCTCACTTGAACTGGGAGTCGCTCTGTCTCAAAGCTCTTATTCTTGCCCCGAGGAGCTAGGATGGAGGAGGGATCTCTGAGGAGCTATGAGCGAGGATACAGAGAGCAGCCTTCCTGGAAGGAGTGCAGCTGAAAGCTGTTGCTAACTCCGCTCATACAGCTGACGAAGTCACATGACGCTTCAGAAAAAGGACGTCTAATCCCTCTAAAAACCCTTCTTTCCTCTTTCCTCGCATGATTTCCTCACATCTCTCCCATGCTTCCTTGTTGGGTCGGACTAAAACATGAGGACGGGAAGCAAGTGAAGGAAATGTAGATGCAATTTAAGGACCTGGGAAGTATCCAGAGTGGTTGCACAGTTCTAAAACACAGCCAATGTGGTTATATTAAAAGAAAACTGACAATTATACCGTCACTATGTTTATTTGGTGTTTTACGTTCCCTTTTAAATGGACAGCACTAGTGATGCATTCAAGTTGATTGCGCAATTTTGCATTCGTTTTTTTTTTTCTGGTTGCACGGAATAAATGAAGGAATGACTGAATGAATGGGTTTTCTACAAATATTGCACAACGCTTGGCAACAGCTTTTGACGTTTGTGCCGATTTGGAGGGTGTGTCGGGGAGAAAATGATGACATCCACAGCAAAAACTCAATGGAAGAGTTAAGTATAAACATTATAGTGATCCAAACAGCCACCAATGCGCCACGAAAAATATTTATATGTTCGCTTCAATGTTCTCTCTTGCTAAGTTTTGGCAGATCGGACCATGACCAGATTTGTTTCTAGAGGACATGAAGAGAGTCCGTCCAAGTGTAATTGTATTAGGGTGGATTTTCCCTTTAATGTACCAAAGGATATATGATTTGCTTCGGAAAAAAAATGAAGAGAGCCCTAAATGTTTTAGATTCAGAGTATATCCACTTGTACAAAGAGCCAAAGGAAAGTGGTCCCTCTCTTCAGCTGCTCATGAGAACTGGCAAACACACAGAGTGAAGTGTGCTTCGGGGAAGGGAGAGGGAAAATGTAGCAGGCAACCAAAGGGAGAGAATGAGAAAGAGGGAGGATGGTAGTCACTGTGAGAATCATTTCTAATGTTTCTTCACACAGCCATATTTCTGTAGGGGCTGTCACATTTAGAAACACTGGTTAGTCGGGTCCTGTGAACCCAGAACTAGTGTCTAACATGGCAGAGGCCCGAGCACAAAGACAGCTGAAGACTGAAAACTTGTGTGTTACACCAGCTGAAATTCTTCTGAAAACAAATCTAAGCCTAGTGAAGGCAGGCGTGGGTAGTTTAGCTGAATAATGCCTTGGTATTTAGTGCCAAATACTTTAAACAACTTGATAAAAAAAAAAGAAAATCTACTGTCATATAGTATGCGTACATATTACAGTACTTGAATTTAAAGATTCCCATAAGCAATTAACATTTACTCACACAAGTAAATACGAACCAATAACTCAAGAGATTCGTAAATCAGATAGTATTAGGTAAGAGGTGTCATTGCTCATTTTCAAGACCAGATATAAAAAAAAAAGTGTTACACATTTATACAGCTGCAAAGTTGTCAACTATTAAATGAATTGCCAGCTATTATGGAAAAAACGTAAAGATTCTCTGATTGCAGCTTCTTAAATGTTCTAGTCTCTTCTCTCCTCTGTGACAGTAAACGGAATATCTTTGAGTTGTGGACAAAATGAGACATTGGAGGACGTCATCTTTAGCTTTGGGAAACACCGATTACCATTTTCTGACATTTTATAGACCAACACAACTAATCGATTAACCGAGAATGAAAACGATAGTTAGTTGCTTTCATCATCAGCCAGCTGGTCAGCTTGCATTCACAAAGCTATCTGATCTTTGCTGTAATGGGCTACACGTCACCGCCATCAAGTAAGCGCGTAGGCAAGAACAAAGGCATGACAGTCTTCTCTATCCGGGACACATCACGCACCGACTGGAAGAACCGACGGCTTCTCACTACAACTGCAAATGTGTATGCCATTTGAGGAATAGTGCATCATTGGACCTCGGGTATTCCATGGAGCACAGAAGGCTAGTTGAAGATGTTGGGAAGTAGAATTGTTCTGATAATGACCCCAAAGTCAAACCTCTCGCGTCACAGAGGCAAGTGTGCAGGCCCTACTGGAATGCATCAGTCAGCAGAGCCCATAAAGGACTCTTTTCACTGGCCGAGCACCCCACTCTTGACCTTGCGTTTGGCGATGCGCGCTGCGGTCGAAGCGCCGCTTGCCAGCTATTGACTGACTGAATTGAGTGACGCCCTCTTGCTTCCTTGATTACGGTCTTCCCTGAAAATTACACTAAGAATGTGTAACGTATTATGAAGGGAGTTAATGTACGTACACGTCACAGACATATTCAAAGAGTTTGTTATAATACGTGTTAGTTTCTCAGCATTTCCTCTTGAACTGAAGTGATGAATTGTGAGAAACAAGTGCTGAATCTTTTTAAACCTCTTTTTAAGTGGTAAGACAAATCTTCCCATACATGTTAAAAAGAATTATATATATATTAAAAAAAAAAAAAAACTCAACTGAATCCTGGGTGACAATGAAATTCAAAACATGTTGCCAATAGGAATAAGCACTGCACGATAGGAGGGAAATATGCAATAAAATTAAATACCCCGCTAACAATATAACTTGTGATCAATAAACAGATATTAAAGTATATTCAGTTCTGCTGCTTTCAGCATTCTGCTAAAATACAAAAAACTGCTTGTTGAGTTTACAACAAATTAAAGTAAATCCTTTCCAACCTTCTTTTATTGAACAAATTGAACATTGAATTCAAAATAAAAGGCACCACTAAAAAAAGAATACCAGCTACAAGTGCACTTTTCTACTGATATTTTGAGTGTCTTTTGCGATATGTTTATTCCGTCAGTTGATTATCAATTTAAAAAAAAAAAATTTAAAAAAATGATATATTTTGCAGCCCTACAAAAGAACAAGACATAATTCAAATGTCCCAGAAACTGTAGTACAGAAAAGGTCCAGCTACACTGCTGCAAATCGCCAAAAGTCTAAAACGTGAGGACGACGTATCAAATGGACTACTGTCTTAACGGGCATTTCTCAAGCTTTTTGTCAAACAACCAAAAAGTTCCAACACACAAACACTTTTTTCTTTTAAAATCCTTCAATACAGAAGCGAACCTTTGGTACCACACACAGTACACTATAAAGGAAGACGCAACATGCCACCCCCATGATGTTTTACATACATGCAGACTTTACAGCAGATGACACATCGAGCTAAACCTGATGGGGAACTGTTTCCCAGAATAGAAAACAAAACTTGGCTAGGAAATGTTGACGTCATCTTTTCTGCAGAAAATGACCCAGGGTCTTTCGATTGAATAAGGATCTATTACTTACGGTGGCCGACAGGGGCAAACGCCCTGCAACTTCAGAAAACACATGCAAATAGACAAAACACAAGCAAATTAAGAAAACAACTTCATTAATTTGACAACACATGTGCAGCATTCAGCAAACGCGCTGCATATACACACAACACAACCAAATATACAAACGCGCTGCAATTAAAAAAACGATGCAAAAGAAAAGCAAACCCCGAAAAAAGAAGCGATGCAAAAAGAAAAACAACTTCATTAATTTGACAACACATGCGCAGCATTCAGCAAACGCGATGCAAATACACACAACACAACCAAATACATAAACGCGATGCGAATAAAAAACGATACAAAAAGAAAAGCACACAAACCCCGAAAACAAATGCAACAAAAAAACACTGCATCCAGATTCCACAACGGAAGTTCTCCAGACCTCTAGAGGGAACAGCTAATCAGCTGGATTTTTCGACCCCTTTTCTGCCTTTTTATTAGAGTTGGGTATGGCTGCATAGTAAAAAGAGAACTCCTGTCTGATGCTCTTATTAATAACATAACATAATATATTAGTAATATACAGTCTATGCTCCTGTCTCAGCCGGGAGGCTGGTGCCGTGCTCGAGCTTCGACTTTTCAAAATAAAAGCTCGCGTTTGGTCGGCTCGTCTTCCTTTGGTGTTTTGGATGTTTTTGAACTAAACAGTACGGCAATCATGCGAATGAATACAATAACTTTTTCAGCAGATGTCTTACTTACAACACAATGGAGCAAGCAAAGCAGTTTTGTCTTTATGTCCAGGCGGGATTTATTCAGTTTGATAAATCCCATGGTAAATTGGCTGGTTTACTAAACAGGGAGGTAAATAAAATTTAAAAATTCAATTTAAGATTCTTTGATTCGACAAACCAGCCTAAGAAACTCCACGACACATGGTTGTAGGGCTGCAACTAACGATTATTTTCATAGTCGATTAATCTGTTGATTAATCAATTAGTTGTTTGGGCTATAAAATGGTGAAAAATGTCGATCAGTGTTCCCCAAAGCCCAAGATGATGTCCTCAAATGTCTTGTTTTGTCCACAACTCAAAGATATTCAGTTTACTGTCACAGAGGAGAGAAGAAACTAGAACATATTCACATTTAAGAAGCTGCAATCAGAGAATTTTTTTGTAGTTGACAACTAATCGAATAATCTTTGCAACTCTATATGGTTGATATATTTTCCTGTGAACAAAACAGAGTGCAAAATGCTACAGATTTAGACAATAGCTATTTCTACAAGGGAGAAGACACAGTATCTACTGATGCATATCATATAAAGATATTATTTACATAAACTTAACTTGTCCGAGAGAATAGTCAGAATCTGAAATGCACATAACATTATGTTAAGGTCAAATATTTTTTCCATTTGGCTGAAAAAGATAGCACAACCTTGTTTACTGTTGTTTACTTTGTAAGGGCTGTCACCAGCTGGATAAAAGGCCTCTGATGAGACTCAGCTAATATCTGTGCAGATCATCCATTCAGACTATGTCATCATAAGACCAACAGTTTATTACCAACTTGTTCATTCATTGATCTTAGCTCCACAATCATCTGTGGCTCCAAAGAAAACTACAAAGCACTACAAGGACTACAAACTTTTAAATCTTCAAAAAGGGACACAATTTGGTTTAAAAAATGATATATAACACAATAATTATGACATGAGAATCACTTTTATGTTCCTTGCTGGTTAAGGTTATTTTCATTATTGATTAATCTACCAATTATTTTCACAATTGAACATGGTGTAAACTGCCCATCACGACAAAAAGGTGATATCTTGAAATTGATTGTTTTGTCAAACGAACTGTCCCAAACCCAAAGATAGTAGACTATCACATGAGACAGAAAAAAAAACAATAAATCCTCAGATATAAGAAGCTGGAATCACAAAATGTTTAGCAATTTTGCTTGAAGAATTACAAAGGAATAATTCTCACAAAAAGTTGCCGTAGGATTTTTTTTGTCAACCGACTAAACGTTCAATCAACTAATTGTGTCAGCTACAGTACTTATTAAAGTTCTGTTGTGTGCTAAAATGACAAATTATACAGACACTTCCAACTAAACACAATCCAAAGACGAGGCCTGCAGACATAACTGTGCCCCTAGGGCTGGGCGATAAATCGATTTTATCGATTAAATCGAATGTGTAGTTAACGTTGATTTGTTTAAATGAAAATCAGTTTCTCCTTAACATCCGCCGACGCTCCCCTCTGGGCTCCCGTAGTTCCAAATGGGCTCAGTCCTCCCTCCGCGCGTTTGCGATAGAGATACACAATCAACATGGCAGCAACAGGGACTAACAGTTCTTCTCTTAACTTGTCGTTTCATTACTTACTTAACCGTAATCTCCGCCGAAATGACCGGCGGCTTGCGGCGCTCTGTACACGGCTCACAGTCACCTATTCTCGGATAAGTGAACCACCAGCTACAGCTGACCTGACGGAGCACCATGCGGGGCACTTTGTTGCGGCTCAACAAATCTACTAAATGCCGCTGATACGACCAAGCTGTGACGGAGCTCTGTAGTGGCTTAAACAACTAGCAATCGCCGCTCTGTGGCACGGAGCTCCTCTTTGACCTTTGTTTTTACCGCTACGAAGGAGCTTGCTACAGGTATGCTACATTCATGGGATGACCATGGGATGTTAATGTACGTTACTCAGCAACAGGTGAAAATAGGGGCAAGGTTGCGCGACTAAAGTGTGGGTTCACTTGCTGTATGTGGTTCGCGTTCTCACCTAAAGTGAACCGAACTCTAGAGCACTTGGAAGCGAACTAAGACCCCTGTTGTCAAGCAGACCAGAGTTCGGATGAGCTTTCACACCGCCCCAAACGAACCGGACTATCTGACAAAATGCTCCCGGGTTTGGTTAAAACGGATGGACTCAGGTGGGAAAGCAACCTAAATCTCCAGTGGCGTAACGAGCCAACACCGGGCCCTTAAGCAGGATTATCAAGGCGGGCCCCCGTACTACAGCACGTGATGACAGCGCAATGTCCACGAGAATGCTACAAAACAAGACGGCGAACAATATGAGCAGCTGACAGACAGCGAGCGAAGGAGAGGGCGGCCATGATGAGAGAGAGAGATGATGTGTTGTCACACAGACAACCAGCGACGTATGGTCATAATAAGTTATGGATCTGAAAGTTATCGTCCCTTAAATCGTATAGAAGTTGTGTGCAAAGTTTGTTGGTTCACTTGCTGTATGTGGTTCACGTTCTCACCTAAAGTGAACCGAACTCTAGAGCACTTGGAAGCGAACCGAGACTGGGCCCTTAAAGGAACACGCCGACTTATTGGGACTTTAGCTAGAGATGTTCCGATACCGATACCAGTATCGGTATCGGCTCCGATACTGCCTAAAACGCTGCTATCGGGAAGTACTGGAGTTTATGCACCGATCCGATACCACGTAATAAAGCCCTAAAGAAAATCTACATTAAAGTAGTTTATGTTCTTTTTCCGTTATAACTGACTGTCAAACTGGAGAATAAAATAAAGTTCTGGGGCATTCATTGTTTGTGTTTGTTCATGTTTCACAAAGAGTTTAACCTGAGCCAGACAGACAACAAAGATAGAAATCATATCACATCCATACAGGGATAGTAGTATACAGCTGTTAAAACATAATGAAATATATGACACTCTGGTATCGGATCGGTACTCGGTATCGGCCGATACGCAAGTTCAGGTATTGGAATCGGTATCGGGAAGCAAAAAAGTGGTATCGGGCCATCTCTAACTTTAGCTTATTCACCGTAACCCCCAGAGTTAGACAAGTCCATACATACCCTTCTCATCTCCGTGCGTGCTGTAATGCTGTTTGACGGCTCCAGCATTAGCTTAGCCTAGCACAGATCCTGGAGGTGAATGGTTCCAGTAATCCTACTGCTCCAAGTTGTGACAAAATAACGCCAACATGTTCCTATTTACATGTTGTGATTTGTAGAGTCACAGCGTGTACACAAAACAACGTAACATGAGACACAGCCATCTTCTAACCGTAAACAAGCCGGGAACTATATTCTCAGACAGGCTTGCTGCGAGCATATCACTCCGCCAAAGTACTATATTCTTCCGCCTAAGAATATAGTTCCTGGTTTGTTTAGGGATAGGAGGTGGCTGTGTCTCATGTTACGTTGTTTTTTGTACACGCTGTGACTCTACAAATCACAACATGTAAATAGGAACATGTTGGAGTTATTTTGTCACTTATTCGGAGCAGTAGGATTACTGGAACCATTCACCTGCATGGTCTGTGCTGGCCTGATGCCACTGTAGCGGTCAGACAGCATTACAGCACGCACGGAGATGAGAAGGATATGTATGGACTTGTCTAACTCTGGGGGTTATGGAGAATAAGCTAAATTCCCAATAAGTCGCCGTGGTCCTTTAAGCAGGATTGACAGGACTGGTGAATGTGCACCATGACACATGAAAACACAAACAAGGGCAGTGCCTCCAGGATTCCGCAGCCTTTTTTTTTTTAGATTGTTGCGGCCCAAAATGCCTGATTTTGTGGGAGCTTTTGTAAAAAATTGCGATAAAAGTTGCTATGTCTTTTGTTTGTTTGTTGCAATGAAGTTGCGAGAGGCAGTGAAAGTTGCAAAAAAAAGTTGTGATTTTTTTGTTTTGTATAGTTCTTTAAAAATAAAAAGGAAACTTTTTTTGGGGAGAATAATTCAAAAAACTTTTTAACGAAACCAGGCACTAAAGTTACCAACCTAGCTTCTAGGAAATACTACTTGGATGGTAAACGACAAAACATAATAATATAACCATTATGTCTACACAAGAGCACAAAAGGTAACCAAAATCCCCAATAGTTCTCAAGTTCATGTCAAAACGCTAACGTAAGCAACAGTTGACTAACGTTAGCAACGGTTGACTAACGTTAGCACGTTGGCAACAGTTGACTAGCGTTAGCAACTTGCGTTACTGCCAATTCAGTGTTGACCCTGTTGACCTAAGAATTAGCTTCACTGAGTCCATGTTATGCTAAAGGCACAACCTGTTTATTTAAACTGACTGTATGAAAAGCAGCTATAAATTTAGATAGTATCGTTAGCCTACTCTTTTGTGAAGGTTAAGTTATTATTTCAGCAACTAAACTAACGTTAACTAGACACTCTAACGTTAGCGACAAGTTAACGCTAGCTAAACGTAAATACTCGACTTTATTGAACACCTTTCGAAGTTAACGTTAACTGAGAGCAACAACTACAACTTTTCAAGCATTTGTTTCACAAGACAGACACTGCTTTGCATCGGTGGACGATTTCATAGCCTCTCGGAGAGCTTTTATTCGTGAGTTTAGCTAACTGTAACGTTACTGTTTGTGTAGCAAAACCAGGAAATAGCCGAAGCCCCTTCGGTAGACAAGCCATCTGTCCTAGTGTCACTATTAATGTATGCTTTCTAATTATACGTTCAATCTAATACGCTTCATTCATGACGCATCTCAAATACATACCAGCTCATTTTGAGTGAACTTTTATTCCGGTTTCATTGGATGGTTTTGTTATTTTCCGAGGACCTCATTCCTTTCCACCAGTCAACAGTCGAGCTTCAAACCGGAAGTCCGGAGCTCAGCCGCTCGCGATATTTCTTTTCCCACTATGGCCACGGCAAGACCCGCCCTTCAACAGCATTCACACACTACTATTGGCCAAGCGTCCATGCTTACGTGTACAGGTCCTATCCCCTGACCAATCCCATAACCCCTAACCTTAACCACTCGAGGGCGAAATTCCTAACCCCAACCAATCGAGCTGCTTCGTAGGGCGGGTCTTGGCGTGGCCATAGTGGGATTCGTAATTCGTAATCCTCTCTGCCCCCCAAAGTTTTTGGGGGCAGAAAGTGAACAAAATAAATACTTACAAACGTTATAATGTTCATATACTAATACCAGACGGCTAACGTTCACACAGAGACCCAGGTAAACCGAAGGCAAGTGATATTTTTCTTTATTCAAGTACTTACATAGAAATAACAAAACAATTGCATTACAACAAACTGAAGTGCCAAGTAAACAGGGGAGCACACCTCCCCATCACGAGGATATAGTAAAATTCATTTCAATATTCAGCTCATCATAAAAGGACCTTATTATAAGGTAATAAAAACATGAAATAGGCTATAAAGACATCCACAACATTTTAAACAAGACTCCTTGTTTTCTTAAAAAAAAGAAAGCAAAAAAAAAGCCAACAGAACAGTTTATCCCAGTGTGTGTTTTCAATAGTCTGTCTTGAATTGTTGTTAGGTTCATCCCATTTCACCCAATGTGACTTATTTTCATGCATAATAAAGAAATGAGCGCCGCCCACAGCATCTGAGGGCAGCACTTTGGAACATTTCCGTGCACATGCAAAACATGAGGATATACTGTAATGAAAAGAAAAGAAAAGGAAAGAAAACACAACACAACAGAAAACAGTGAGCATAGACTCCATCTGAACACCACGGTGTCACCGTCGAAGACCACAAAATCCCTGAAGCCACCCCGTAGTCCATTAAGATGACGCGAGTAGCCTGTAATATCTACACATTATTGAAATCTCTTCAAACGTGAGGTTTTAAAAAAATAATAATAATAGTAATCTTGAATTGCTAATCGTCACGAATGAGCCTATTGGCCCTGCCCAAGGCCAACTTCACGGACACCAAATCAAAACCGTTGAACACAAACATTAGCACAGGGCTGCCCTTCGAAACGCGAGCAGACTGAGGTCACATTTATGATTAGTTTCTCCCGTGGAGTTCTCATCTCATATTGTTTTTGATCAGCCAACCCTGCAACCTAGTTTGGCACAAAGATGGCTGCTGATGTTGGCTCACATCCAACACGAAGCAGAGGACGAGGATCAGAGCGTTCAGCCGGCCACTTTTTGGACAATAAAACACAGAAAAACATAAAATAAATTAGTCTCGAAGTAGCATTATTAAGAGGGGTGGGTCGTTTCCCTAGTTGAAGTCCTTGACGTCTGTCTAAAGCATTCACACATTACGGTGCAGCCGGTATTGTTTGTTCAGCCACCAAACTGCATTGGAGGAGTGAGTGGAATGCTTGGGGGTTGTACGCATTTTACCAAATCTATCTGTCCATTACAAAAGTGTCACAAAACGAAAGTGACTAACACAGCGAGAGGATATGACTGATGAAATATTTGAGTTTGCAAAGTTGTAATTACACATGGCTTCATTTAGACATGGGAAATAGTTTGGTGTAGTCTCCGCCTTGCTCTGCATCATTCCTCAACACAAAGCAAACATAAATACAGTTTTCTCTGAGAGGAGGCCACATATATATATATATATATATATATATATATATATATAATATAATTAAAAACACCCATTCTCAAAGTGTCAAATCAAGAGCACACAAGCATAATTTTGGGTCAAATAAATTCAAAATAATGTTGTCGTGTCTAACAGCAACTTATTCTAGATGAACATGTTGTGTTTCCCATCACTTCATATTGGTTTGTGCTGACTCTGTGAACCTTCCTGCTTCCCAATGTTTACATTACCCCATTGCAAGATTTACCCTCCCAAATCTAAAGTTTGAATCATATTCATATCAAGCTAATTATCTGGGATCAAACATAAGGAATGCTGGGTAATGCAGCGTGTTAAGAAGGTATATTTTCAGTTTAGGTCGTGATTTCAGTTGCATTTTTGTTTGTGGATGACCATCCACGCAACAAAATCATTTTTTTAAACTATTGATTTACAGTTGGATATTACAGGGCGTGTGCACTTTGAAACCATCTGAAAAAAAAGTGCAAGGCGCTCTGTTCATTAAACCATGCAGATGAATTGAGAAAAGACTCTCTGAGGCCAAATTAATTGGGAAATAAGTGGACACCTGCCAGGAAGCTCAGCAGTGAAAACTGGTTGTTACAGAGAAGGGAAAGCATGGCTTTGGGAGCTCATTTTCTGTATGCACTGTGTGTTCTCTGTGCCACTGCTTTTTCTGAACCTTTCTCCTGGCCTTTTGCATTTGTCAGTCGATATTCTCTTTAAGTCTGATTGCCCTCTTGTCTCCTCACTGGCACATTGTTTTTTTTCAGTTGATAACATGTGTATAAATTCCCTGCCTTAAATACTCTTCTACAAGTCAGAGAGAACAGCAAAATAACCAAAAATATTGTCGGTCAAAGTAGATAGGGAGGAGAAGCTTATCTGGCATTTGAGCGATAAACTTAAAGGATAAAATCAGAAACGATCTTAGCACATGGACAACATTATTACTACTCAAAATGTCACTCCACAGGGCCATAAGTCAGATTTGGAGGAAGAAGAAGAAGAAAAAAAAAAGCCTTCCTGCTTTACTGAGATGAGTTCCAACTAATTTATAAGAAAAAGCCGTTACGCTGGCATTAAGAAGTGTTATGAATTGTGGTCATTGTTGTGCATTTATTGTTATAATACACGTTTAAGATCCCATAGAAGCTTATTAAAAAAAGAGATGAGCCTACACCGAATGTTTCATTGAATGATACCAGGACGAATACTGATAAGGAATGTGAAATATAATAGATTTGCTTTGTCCTGTGATGCATTTTGTTTAAGAAAGGATCCCATCATTTATTCTGCCGTCTGTCCGAGAACGTGAAGATATACGCGAGACTAACGACCCTGCAGTGGTTTCTGTGCAATGGGGAAGATGTGTTAATTGAAGTAACTGATTGCGAATATAATGGAGATAAAGAAATCATTAATAAAAAAACATCTTGCTGTTTATTCGGAGAACACATTAGTGCTCCTTTAAAAACCAGTCACCACTTTAAAACGTACAAATGGTGCAAATGCTCTTATTCTTCTTCCTTATATGGAAGATAATACACCATATTTGGCACTGTTGCAGTGCTCCATTTTTTTTTTTTTTTTTTTTTTTTTTTTTTTTGCAATGACCATATGACAACAAAATATTCCGTATTATAACTACGTTACTAAAAGCTTGAAGACACATTCCCCCCACAAGCATTTAGTCAATTGAAAGTTCTTGTTTATGCAGACATTTGTATTTACATCGTGTGCATGAAGGCATGCACATCTATGCACAGTTTAATACTTTTGAGTTTGACATTTGAGTACAAAAGTGAAACGTCTACTGTAGCTACCTGCATACATGTCTGTATACTGTACAAAAAAAACAACAAGTTCTTACTTTACAACTCCGACTAAGTCTCTCTGTATTAGAAAAAGATGTAAACATGGATTTGGACATTTTCATTTTTTTTTAATTCTCTTGCCATATGCTGCTCACCGTTTAGGGATTTAAACCAAGTGGTTTTATTTGGCCAAGATTTTAACCCTTTGTGAGCACAACAGTTCATCCAAGCTGTGGGGTGATCTGCCCCCCCCCCAACATTGGCACTGTTACAGACGTAGCTCTTTTTAACCCCAACCTCAAAACCTATTTATTTTAGACTGTCTTTTAATGCAATGACATTTTCCTTTCTTCCTCATGCTTTTATATGTCCTTTTCTGATTTTACTGTATGCTCTGTTTTATCATCTTCTGATTTTACTGTATGTTTTGTTTTATCCCTTTGTGATTTCAATGTATGTTCTGTTTTATCCCTTTATGATTTTAATGTATGTTCTGTTTTATCCCTTTATGATTTTACTGTATGTTCTGTTTTATCCCTTTATGATTTTACTGTATGTTCTGTTTTATCCCTTTATGATTTTACTGTATGTTCTGTTTTATCCCTTTATGATTTTAATGTATGTTCTGTTTTATCCCTTTATGATTTTACTGTATGTTCTGTTTTATCCCTTTATGATTTTACTGTATGTTCTGTTTTATCCCTTTATGATTTTACTCTATGTTCTGTTTTATCCCTTTATGATTTTACTCTATGTTCTGTTTTATTCTTGTTCCTTGATGTAAAGCGCTTTGGATGCAGCCTGCTGGTTGCTGTGAAGGGCTTGATAAATAAATGTTGATTGATTGACTGATTGATTGATTGATAGTTTCAGTCTTTTCCCACTGTGAATCCTTCATTCATCTTTGCTTTTAAACACACTGCTGGCTTGCAACCCAGTGCCATGCATTCACTGTAAGTAGTCCAGTCTGTGTAACTGTGCTCTTAGATCATTGGATTTGCGTTGTTTGTCGGCATACGTCACAAATTGTATTGCATATGACTGCAGAAAAACTGAAAGAATTAGGAGTATTGGTGAGCTTTTTATAATAATAATAAAAAAAGCAACAGAAATGATATCTGGTAACACGACATAAAGCACCCATATAAAAAAGGCAACACAAACATACACAGTGTCTCTCAGTGACTGGAAATAAATAAGTGTTGGCAAAGGTGTTGACTGCTGCAGGCATGTTTGTTGTGTAGGTAACAGGTAACAGGACAAGACATCGCTTTGCTTCGTGTGACCCATTCAGTCGTTATCTAGACTTCACCAAAAATTTGTGGAAGAATAAATCTAAATCTGAGATACGGTGTGTGGCTGACTCGGATCCTCCCTTTAAAACTCAACGTGTGTGCTGAACTAAGCTGATATCACGGTTATGTTTGGCAAATGTCAGGCACAATAATCAGAACACGGTTGGCTGAGTCACCACAATACATTTGGCACATTCTTTTTGAGAAAACAACATTCAAATAGAAAATAAAAAAAAAATAAAAAAAATACACAACACCTCAACAGAAACAATAACAAAAAAAAAGACAGCCACTAATATAAAGGTATCCATGACGGTACACAAATATAACCAATTGCACTTTTAAACAGCCTAATAAAATTAATGCATACATCCCAGACAACTTTAACTAATCTCCATTGTAAATGTTTTTTTGACCCTTTGTGATGGATTCTGGCTTCCTTCCAATTTAGAAATTCTCAGTCAAATTTACAAAAAAAAAACTTAATCCACACCAACACCTACAGATACACAGTGGTCTTGTGGACAGGATGGGCCATGTTGGCCTTCTGTGTGTCGGCACTGAGTTAGAGTAGGCGAGGCTTTGAGTTACTGGACAAAGAAAGGCGTAGTGGCCTTTCTCCTCTTATGTCAACTAAAGGCATCCATCTCAAAACAGAAGGAGCTGAAGAGAGCCGGGGGGAATGGAAAAGAGAGGGAAACGAGTCACCTATTTGTCTCAAAGTGGACGTGATTCCTTCTTCCTAGAAGTCTCTTTTTGGGCCATGGAGAGGGTCCAGTCCAAGTGCACGTGGTGACGGTCATGACGTCCCCACCGTGGGCCCCCCACAGGAGCTGGGCGGCGAGCTGTGGCTCCCGGCCGCCCCGCTGCTCTTGTCGGCCGGCTTCTTGTCCTTCTGTTTCAGGTGGACCTTTGCGTGTCTCTTTCGCTCGTCGCTTCGGGCGAACTTGCGTCCACAGAACTCGCAGGAGAAGGGTTTCTCCCCCGTGTGCGTGCGGATGTGCGTGGTCAGGTGGTCGCTCCGGCTGAAGGAGCGCATGCATATTCGGCACTGGAAGGGCTTGTGGCCCGTGTGGATGCGGAGGTGACGCGTGAGCTCGTCCGAGCGCGAGAAGCGCCGGTCGCAGTTCTCCGCCGGGCAGGCGTGCGGACGCTCGTGGACGGGGGTCTTGCTGGGACGGTTCGGGTACTTCCGAGGCCGGATGGGCTTGAGGGTGAGAGTCTGCGGCGCCTGGTGGTGCTGAGGAGGGTGCTGCTGCCCGCCGATGAAACCCGGGTGGATCTGCTGCTTGTCTTTGAACGCCCGGATGGTCTCCAGGGGCGTGATGGGCGGAGGGTTGACCCGGATGGGGTCCATGGTCTGGAAGGGCTTGTGCTCCATCACGCCTACCTCCCCCTGATGGTGGAAAAGGTTGTAGTCGGGGATCATGGAGAAGAGGCTGCCGTCCATGGAGGCCTTGGATGTGGAGTGATAGTCGTTGCCGGGGTAGGAGAGAGCCGTGCTGGTTGCCGGGCTGTGGTGGAAGGAGACCTGGTCCTGGTACAGGTCGCCGCAGGTGGAGTAGGCGGGCAGCGGCGGACCGTAAACCTGCTCCATGTCTGACGTCTGTCCGCCCATGCCGGCGGCGGAGGACGTCTGCGTCGTCACGGTGCCAGGCGACGGAGAGACGCCCAGGATCCCGGCGCTCACCAGGCTGATGATGTTGTTGTCGGAGCACCAGCCGGAGCCGCCGATGCCGCCGGACGGGGGCGTGTCGAAGGCAAACTTCCCCAGATACGTGACGGTCTGCCCGCTGCGGTTGGACTGGAAGCTGGATCCGTACTGGATATCTGCGGCTGCTTTCTCACTCCCCATGCCCAGATCCATGATATTATCTAAGATCAAAAAACAACAAGAAAAATAAACACATATGGTGAACAAATCATCCACGTGGTTGCACAAACATGAGCATGAAATGCGATCAGTCGGGAAGAAAAGCCTGCGAAAGTGATCGCTGTGGCACAAGTTGTTAAAAATAAAAAATAAAAAGTCTAGAAAATTCACTTTTATCGAGCTACGGGAACTTGAAGTGGCGGGTCCTCGGTTTGTCCGAAAATTTCAGCTTTTCTGCATGTCTCCGTAACAGTGTGCCATCAGGAGCCGAAAAAAATCCAAAAGGAGTCCAGCACAGTTCGTGGAGAAATGTGAGCGCTGTCGGACCTGTGAGTTCAGAGAGTGACTGCTGCGTGTGAGACAGCGTGTGTGTGTGTGTGTGTGTGTGTGTGTGTGTGTCTCTCTCTCTCGGATCCCACAAGCTCTCATAAATCAAGACCTTAAACACCCCCTTTGATCCAGTCATTGTGTCCCTCAGGAGGACAGCCAAACTCGATGGCAAGATCTGATTTCTTTACAGCGGGGAGGATTATAAAGCAGACGCCACATCTATTATACGCTCAAGGATTAAAAAAAACAAAAAAAAAAACATTTGCAGCGTAGAACATCTGCACGTGAACGGGGGTAAAAAATAAAAAAAAGTTTCCAATATCTGCATTTAGTGAGTTTAACAACATTTTTTTTTTAATGTCCTTCATATTTTAATTGTACAGAACGCTCACACACACGTGTAACTTATTCCAAAAGATGCCATATAATCCATCACATGCAGATGTGCTTTAATGTGGGGTACATGTACGTGCTTCTGAGGGTTAAACGTGAGACATTTGAACAGAATACGTTCCTGAACACAGGTTAAAGGGGACATCTCTTTTCATTCGCAGGAAATCACACACACACATGGGTGCCTAAATATCCTCTCCGGGGTAATTACAGCCTGCTGGAATTTGGCTAAAGGCAAATCATAATGAAACAAACAAAAGCTAAATTATTGCACAACAGCATTGTGAAACATGAGCTACACAAGGAGCAACGAGACTTTGTGACATTTGGAAAGCAAGCCTGAGTTGATATTAATGCATGTCTCCCCTAATTTTAATCTTCATTTTATTTCAAATTCTTCTTTTTTTTTTTTTAAGTCATTTGGACTGTGGGAGATTGTTTGTAAAAAGAATGATGGGGAATAAAATACAAGTCCTCACTCTTTTATTTTAGGTCAGTGTTGAAGAGCAAAGCACACACACACACCTGTTCCACTTGTTCAAATACAGCATGGTTCTTTTAAAAATTTAGTTTTGTATTTTTGTCCCCAAAAAAAAAAAAAAAAAAAGCATACATGCAAAAATTTAATATATGCAATTTAGAGTTTATCATATGAATTTCATCCAGATTAGAAAAAAAATGATAACAGCAACACACACATGTGCTCTGCAACATCTGTTTCTTTTCATATTCAGATTCATCTCATCAATATCTCCTGTGAAAAGTCACATATATTACATGTTGTTGCCGTGTTTATAGAGAAATGTCACGTCGCTTCTATTTAATTCACTCCTTTTTCAAAGTGAAGAAGACTTTTTTTTTTTATAAAAAAACTGGCGCTGGAGGAATTAAATAACGCAAATAAGGGGACATTTGTCGGGTTAAATTCAAACTGAGGGTGCTGTTTTTAATTTGTGAACAAAAATCCTAGGCATAACAAAAAGGATTCTTGAACAAACAGTTAAATGCACATGTCGGCCACTACATGGAGATTTAGTGTCATATATTTTGTGCAGCGTTTGACCCGTCACCTCAGAAGGTGATCCTCAACAATTAGGGATGGACTGAATGCCAACACGGAGCCGAAAACATCTTGATGTAGGCGTCTGAATTATTCAGATTAATACATGAATCTGAACTCAGCAATACACCAATCAATATCAGACCTGCGAGGCCAGTTCAGTGAGTGTAAGAGGGTCCAGGGGCCCTGCGTCTCAACATGTTTCATTTAGGGAAAAGATGCAGCCACACACACACACACACACACACACACACGCACGCTCGCTCACACACACTCGCCTACTTCAAAATCCAATCTGTGACATGTTAATAGAGTTGTGAATGAAAGTCATTGTCTAAAGTAGTTGACCCATCTCCGCGCGTGGATGTTAGATTATTAAATCTGTGGCATTTGTGCTTTGACCACATGAACTACACACATTTTTTCTCACACGCTACACATTTCAGTTTGGAGCCGAGTGCGTTTTTTAAGTGGGATTTTCTGCGTAAAACAGACTCTCAGTCTCTTTTTTTTTTCTATCTCTACGCGAGACGTTTGCTCAAACGCCCTCAGCTTTAGTGATTTAAAAATCACTACAAAAAAACGCCCGGTAGATTTGCTTAAATAGCCAAACATCTCAGCGGATGATTAAAAAAAAATAAAAAAAAGTTTTGATAGGCTACGAGTAGTTCTTTTAACACCGCATGCTGTTTTGAAATCTTGACATGCCGGCTTCACGGACACGGAAGAAAACTGAAAATGTAGCAATCACATGTTTGGGCGACCTGGAGGTGAACCATTTTTTTTAAAGGTGTATCTAATTTCGTAGTGACAAGTGTAACATCTGACCCCTGATCCAAAAAAAAAAAAGTAAGTATTCATCAGCAGGCTGTACGGGAGCGTGTGCCTTTGTGCGCAACAAGCCAGAGCGCAAACAGGTGCTCCATCCTCGGAGCGCAGAAGACACAACTAACTGTTGCCTTGCTCCGCGCAACAGCACATCGCACTTAGAACCCCTTCAATACACACACACACACACACACACACACACACACACACACACACAAAAGTAGATGAAAACAATCTTACCTGTGTTCATTTGTGAATAGTGGTTAATAGATTCCGTACTGGTGAAAATATTCATAGAGGTCGGGATGTCCTCTTCTGGGTACAGACTGTCAGGGATCGTGTTTATTAAACTGCTCATCGTAAGAGGGAGCTTCTCCGCTAGTTTCCCTGTCATAGCAGTTCGATTCAGTCCGACATTTAGACACGGACAACGCGCAGGTATCCAAGTAGTTATGCTCACACACACACACACACACACAAAACAACCAGCGTGTGTTCTCAAAGGGGAAAACACAGGTGTGGAGGGAAAGAAAAGAAGAAAAAAAAAGAGGAGGAGAGAGGAGCAGGGATGGATCCTGTTTGTTGCTGCTATCCAAGTATCCCGCGCGGGTATCTCCTCTCCTGTGCGCTCTCACAGGCTTCTTCTTCTTCTTCTTCTTCTTCTGTTATTAATGTGATCACTGTGGAAGCTGGTAGCTCTGCTTGTGGGGGAATGTGAAGTCTGTGAATCAATGGAGTAGGTGGTGGTGGTGTTGTTGGTTGCACAAGAGCAGCTCTGCTTGCTCTATTGGAGCTGGATAGGGGACTCCAGTGTGCCTGCGTTAAATAGGGGGATGGAACATTTGCGTGACGTAGATGACCATATATGGACAGAGCGCGCGGCGCCCAGGCTCTCTCCGCGCGTCAGTCTGTGGAAACTACAGTGCAGTGGAGGCAAAAGGCTCCAATACACACAGAGATAGATAGATAGATAGATAGATAGATGTAGATACAAAGTTTACAGGATCTACACGCATGCATCTCCAGCTCCGGCTGCCTGCGTCCCTCTTCGGGATCTCGTCTGTCTGTCTGTCTGTCTGTCCCTGTCCTGGTGGAAAACATTACAGAGATTCAGTAACTAACTGCTGTTGTCTTTATTTTTGTCAGGCATTATGATGATGATGTCCAGTGAGTGACTATCTATTATTATGAGGCACACTGGGAGCTTTTTGTGCAGCGTGTGTGTGTGTGTGTGTGTGTGTGTGTGTGTGTAAGAGAGAGAGAGAGAGAGAGAGAGAGAGATTTTCATATTTTTCATCCAGTTTTGGGGGTAACATTATATGAGAAAGTATAGCGAAAACAACCAAGCAGGACAGACTTTGTGTCATTGTTGATTAGGCCTTTATATTCTACCAATACTGGTCAAATCGGAAGATGTTTCTTCTTTGGCTCTTCTTTCAAACTTTTGTCCAAATAAGCTCAGACAGAAAAGGATAACTCTGACTCCCAGTTTCTCAAAGTCTAAGGGAATGTCTTCAAATGTCTTGTTAAAAAAAAAAAAAAAAAAAAAAAAGACATTCAGTTTAATATGACATGAAACAGAAAAGAGCTGGAGAACGGCATTTTCTGCCATTTTTGCTCAGAAAAGATGACTCTGGATACGTGCTTCTGCTCTTGTTGAACGCGCACGCACTTTGTGCCGTCCTGGTGTACTGCAGGACACGTGTCCGACCTCCCTTTCATGCAGCAACAGTTGACAAAGCGAGTAATTGACGGAGGTAATCGCTTGTAAATATTGCAAGGCGCGTAGTAAATCCGCAGGCTTGCATTGACTTGGAGCCCAAGTGACCGCTTAAGTGGAAACTCCATATTAGGCAGTGTCCGGCCACGCCCCTTTCTGTCTGTATTTGGACATGTGAGTTCCGGGTGAAGTACAAGTGGAAAAGTGATCAGGAAGCCACAGAGATGACAGTGGACGAAGCGTCATGGCTCGCTTTTTTAACCAATTTGCCAACTTGTGAAAAAAAAAAAAAAAAAAAAAAAAAAAGAGAGGCTACAAACAGTTGTTGCTTTATAATGTTTCTAAAAAAAAATCCCCTTTTATGATTCGGTTTGTTACACAAAAAGGTTAAGAATGACTGAGAGCTTTTGGGCTCATTCAAGTTTAGTGAGAGTCTGCTGTGCACTTGATCTTTTTCTGCTGTTGTTGCGTGGTGGAAGACGTATCCAGATCCTTTACTTTAATACTTTGTTACAAGTAAAAGTCCTGCATTGAAAATGTTACTTCAGTAAAAGTCTGTAAGTATCATCAGGAAAACGTACTTAAAGTATTAAAAGTAAAAATCCTGCCATTTTAGAAACTTGGAAACGATCCAAACTGTTCTGTCAATCAATTCAGTTTTTAATTTTCTAATCATTTCAGCTGGACTTGTAGGCCTGTATACTGTCTGGTAGCTTAATTTATAATACAACACCATATTTTATAAACTGCTATGTGTTTTGTGTGCAAAAACCTTAATTTGTAAAGTAACTAAAGCTGTCAGATGAATGTAGTGGAGTAAAAAGTACAATATTTCTCTCTGAAATGTGGCTGAGTAGAAGTAGAAAGTGGCACGAAAAGAAAAGACTACAAGTAAAGTACAAGTACCTCAACATTTGGACTTAAGTACAGTACTTGAGTAAATGTACTTAGTTACATACCACCACTGTGTGTAGCTGTAACAAAATAAAACACGCAGGCCTCTGCAAAAACTCACAGAAATTCTTTTTGAATGAAATGTCAGTGGCTGAATGTTCAGACCTGAGAAATGAATGGTACCTCAATGAAGCCGAAGTGTAAACAGAGTGTGTGGGAGCATTAGTCTGAATCATGGTCTGTGTTCAGGGGGGCTTACACACAAACAGAGCAGCCATGCAGCCATGTCGTGTGTCTCATTACAACAGGCAAGTCCTCCATGTGTGTGGGTCTCTGTGTGTTTTATGTGGGGCTGCAACCAGGGGCCTAGTACAACATTCTGGGCCCTGTAGAAAGGCATTTTCTATGAGCCCCTCCCCACATCCACAGCTACTCATTCTAGCATCTTTTTGGGCCCTCCTCACATGAGGGCCCTGGGTACTCAGTCCCCTTCCCCCTCACCCCACATTTGCACCATAACTTGATGCCGAAAATTTCACCAGATTGCAGGAAATGAAGTGTGTGATGTGTTCTAATTTTCAATTTTGCTCAAAAGTGGAGATCTCAACCCCCCCAGATTTTGCCTGTCTTCTTGTTTAATCGACAAAATAGACAACAATGATCCTGATGGACTTGATTCAAAATTCAACCCTCTTGTGTCCGACCAAAGATAGATTATGTTGACTACATCGTCTGCCTCACACTGACTCACTCCCTGTGTCACTTTTTTTTAGCCCAGTGGTCCGGGTCAAAAGGCACCACGAGTTCAAATAGTTCTTCTTACGTTTGGATAAAGGTTGTATGATGTCTATATGACAACATACAGCTAACAATTTTAGATTTCGATTTTTTGTGTCCATGTTTTTAGGCTGTGATACAGTGACTGAAATCTAACTGAAAATCAGTTTATATATGTTAAGAGGCTTCTGATGTCGGGTCATATAACTATTTGTAAAAAGACAAACATACTTTGAATGGGACATGGCAGTTCTGGACCGCTTATTTAAAGTTTCAAAAACAAATGACTATTACAATGTTCACTGATGAAATACCCTCTGAACTGACTTTAACAACAAATAACACACCTCTGGAGAGTGAATGTGTTAATTGAATTCCTTAATTGTACACAATAAAGCCAAGAATGTATTAGATACACATGGTTTGAATGAAATAACAGGAATGCCTGACAGTGAAATGTAATGCAGAACAATGCGATGACCTATGACCTCGTAAATTACGCATAAAGAATATTATAGGCTTACAAAAGGAAGTATTTATAGCAGGGTTATTGCATTACACTACATGGTGTTTGTTCCTGTAATTTTGTCCAGCTCATGAAGTTGCATGATGGTTGAGGTTCAATGCAGTTCTTTTTTTAGACTTGTTCTTTTTATGGTTTTTTTATTTATTTATATATATATATATATATACACACATATATATATATATATATATACAGTACAGGCCAAAAGTTTGGACACACCTTCTCATTCAATGAGTTTCCTTTATTTTCATGACTATTTACATTGTAGATTCTCACAATTAACCCTGACAAAGCACACCTGTGAAGGTAAAACCATTTCAGGTGACTACCTCATGAAGCTCATTGAGAGAACACCAAGGGTTTGCAGAGTTATCAAAAAAGCAAAGGGTGGCTACTTTGAAGAATCTAAAATATAAGACATGTTTTCAGTTATTTCACACTTTTTTGTTAAGTACATAATTCCATATGTGTTCATTCATAGTTTTGATGCCTTCAGTGAGAATCTACAATGTAAATAGTCATGAAAATAAAGAAACCCATTGAATGAGAAGGTGTGTCCAAACTTTTGGCCTGTACTGTATATATATATATATATATATATATATATATATATATATATATATATATATATATATATATATATATATATATTTATATACACACACACTGTAAAAAAGGGTGTTAGTATTAAAATGATATTATTATAATATATTAGATTTTCTGTAATTTCTGGCCGTAGCTGTATCCATTCTAGCCACAACCCTGTGACTCAGCAGTAAGACAGTAAGTTTAATGCAAGATAAAATCATATATTGTGCTTAAATAACGTATTATTTTCAACATGAAATGAAATTAGTACGTATTTTGTCTTTTAATGTAAAGCACTTTGAGTTCACGTGTAATGAAAGGGGCTTCATAAATCAAACTGCCAACTGCTGTGGGAGATCCACGGAAAAGGCTGCCCCAACTGTCGCGTTTTATGGATGCAAACACAAGAGAATCCCCTCAGGTCAGGTTGAGAACACAGTTGCCTATGGTGTGTCTCCTCTGCGAAAGCTTTTGTGTGGTTCTGTGGTTGGAAAGTTGGCCAGGCTGGAACACCTACCCGTTGCCGGCTTATTTCCTCGACTGTTACCTGGGTCACGTGGGGCGGTGTCTAGATCTCTTGGACTGCAGCGGCCGCTGGCTCCTTTGCATACAGGGGATTCCATGGAAGCTCGTTTTAAAGCAGAGTGGAAAACTGCCCAGGCACTGTGGATACATAGTCAAATTAGTTTTGGTTTTTCCAGGCTTCATGGGGAGGACTACAACTGTTGTTCCTTGCGGTTAGTTAGAGATCCAGAAAGATACAAATGTTCCTAATCACACCAACACACCCTGTGCATCCTTTATTTTATTTTATATTTCTTTTGTAATGTGTATGTGTACACTGCATCTGGCAGTAATGATTCTCTAATAAGTAAATAATCCCCGGAAAGACCTCGCATCTTCAACAGCCTTTCATATCAGATGACCAGCATCACACTTTGAAGTAGAGCTGCAAAGATTAATCGATTAGTTGTCAACGATTAAACTAATCATCAATCATTTTGATAATCGAGGAATCGGTTTGAGAATTGTTTTCTCTGATTCCAGCTTCTTAAATGTGAATACTTTCAACAAGACATTTAAAGGACATCATCTTGGGCTTAGGGAAACACCGATCGTCACAAAATTTGTTGATTATTTTCCTTGATTAATCGATTAGTTGTTTGGTCTCTAAAAATGTCAGAAAATGGTGAAAAATGTGGATCAGTGTTTCCCAAAAGCCCAAGATGTCCTCAAATGTCTTGTTTTGTCCACAACTCAAAGATATTCAGTTTACTGTCACAGAAGAGAGAAGACACTAGAACATATTCACATTTAAAGAAACACCAAAGCACTTTTCCTCCACTTTTTCTCTTCAGTCCCCCCCTACAGGTTGGACCGAATTGTCCATTACTGTTCTCAGTCGAACTACAGATCCGCTACCCGATCTGGCAGACGTGCATAGTGCGGTTTTAGCTGATAGACGGCCGCAAAAGCAAATGCAGAAGTGCCGTTCATCCTGTTACGAGTTGCACTGAAACGTTTTTGGAAACATTATTTCAAGGTACAAAAGAATCTTTGGTGTCGCTTTAAGAAGCTGACATCAGAGAGATTTTATTTATTTCTCATAAAAAATGACTCAAAGCGATTAATCGATTATCAAAATGAGTGGCGATTAATTTAATATTTGACAACTAATCGATTAATCTTTGCAGCTCTATGCAAGAACCAAACCAGTCTGGTGGGGTCAAACGCACAGGAAATACATGCGTAAAGTGGCCAGCAGCAGAACTGTTGACATACATTGAACAGATGTCACACTCAAATCCATCTCGCCAACCGCTCACAACAAGCGCTGAACTGCAGGAAGTCTCCAGTGAAATAAATCTTTTGCAGCAGCGAGCAAAGAAGAATGGAGACTCAAGTCATCATGCATATTAGATCACTTTGTGCCGGTTAGGCAATTGAATTGATTATACAAATTTCTTTTAATTAATGTAAGTTTGAATAAATTAAGAAAATATTAAATGCATTTCGCATATCATCAGGGGACGTGAGAATTTATTTATTTTTTATCAGAGAAGGCAATATACTGTGCACCGCTGAACTACAGCTGTCAGTTTTTCTTAATCACAATATTTCAACTCCAACTCTCCTGACATTTGGAGTAAAAATAAACATATTCAAGGAAGCCGAGTGGCAAAGCCCAGCTGTTTTGGCAGGATATCTCCGAGATATAAAGGAGGAAAAAAAAATGCAGTGTATTTGGAAGTACACATTTTGGCATTTCAATGGTGTACTGATGGATTCAAGTAGGTGGTTTTTGGAAGAATGCTCTCCCACTTGGCATGCCTCACAATGAGTGTAGAATTAGGCTGCACTTGCCAATTGTTTAAAAAATGTGATTTCATAAGTCAAATAAGATGGGTAAATCAGGGTCAAGAGCAATATTCCAACTGACGGATACTTAACATTTTGTTCAAAAGCAATGAACTGTCTGACTAACTGTGTGCTTGTGTGCATTGTTGTTGTTTGTGGACGCGGCTGCTTTGACTGCTAAGTCGGGGAAGCAAACAAAGCAGATGCAGGACAATTTGATCGATGATCTCCCAGAGTTCATCGGGAGGGCACATAGGGGTTTACCAAGGCTGGCTTAACCACCAAAGGAACAAAAACCTCCATTACCTACTCCTGCCTAGCCCACTGATGAGACACCAAATTAGGGTCAATGAAACCACCAACTAAAGATTGATCATCAGAACATCAAAGTCCCCTCATGTAAATCCAGCCTTTTCCAGACATCGGGGGTATTGATACAAACCCCTCCCAGAGGAGAGTTGCTGGTTAGAAACCAATATTCCTTATGTGGGGGCACTCTGACCCACCCTCTCTACAAAGACCCGTGGAGTCTGAAAAAGTATCTCCTCGTGAAAGGGTTGAAAAGTTTATCCGCACCATCCTCTACAGACCTGGCAGGTAGGGCCTCTTACGCAACTGTTCAAAGTTCAAAACGGGTTCAACCTCCCAAAGTTACAGTCAAGGACACTTCAACGTGTGTTAGAGCAGCTTTTACTTTGAAAAAAACAAAACAGAAACCGTAACAATCAAGGGACCTGAAAGTGCCTTAATGTTTCCAATTGCGGTGGTCAATGGAAATATGATAAACAATTTCACAAACAAGCAAGTTCCCGTTCACCCAACACACCCCAGGCCCTGCGGTCCCTCCCCCCTGACTTGTCACTCAGTAGAGTATTTTGGTTCAAGTTCCACTGCGGCATCCGGCTGTGTTGTGGTCTTGGTTTCACCTCCCACTTCCTTTTTTTGGCCCTGACGTGTTTCCGCGCCTGAATTAGAATAAACTCTTTCCACACTGAGTTGTGATATCAGGCCGTCTTCCTTCTCTTGTCGACAGTGTTCGGAAACTAATAAGAAATCCCCAGTGAGGTCAAAATCTATCTCCCAAATCCTTCGCTCCAGACCCCGAGACAGAGATAAAGAGCAACATCAAAACCAAGCAGCGTGTGTAACACAAAGAGGAAATCTCTTTCTAACTCAGCGATAAGACAGAGGCAACGAGAGCTGAACTGGTGCAAGGGAAACATTTATTATTTTATATTATTGTACTGACAGATTCTTCTTTCAGGCATCTGAGCATCCTTCAGGCTTTGTAGTTTTGGGTGAGGAACTGCACCGTGGCAACAGGCTCTCCCAGATCAAACCTTGTGATGAAGGCCCATAGATCCCATTTAGCTGTGGGAGCAGGATGAAACATCAACAATGACATGTATTAGTATTTGCAGATATTTAGAAGGGAACTTTACTTAAAGGGTAATTTCGTATTTTTCAATCTGGACCCTATTTTCATATGCATTGGGGTTTAAGTGACTAATGTGAATAAAAATCTTTGAAATTGGTCCAGTATTGAGCGAGAACGCTGCAACCGGCAGCCGTGAACCGGGCTACAATGTAATCATAAACTCCAAATGTGCATCGTCAGTTTCCGTCCACTAAAAGTTCTGTTTTTGCCACTGACAGGCTCAGATTATTATTCTAAGTGACAACATTATGGAAAGGATCTCTACAGAGATAGACCTTTTTTTTTTTTTTTTTTTTTTAATTAGAAATAGCCCCGAAATTGCCATCACCAAACCCACCAGACTCCATGTAAATAATCAGTACTTTTAGCGTGTGTAGAGCCAGCATACTTTCACATGTAAATGGGTGAATTAAGGGTTTATTTCAACCAAACCAGAGTGGTGATTGTTGGAAAAGTGGAAAGACGAACCAAGACGGCTTTTTATAATTTTATTTCATTTCTGTCAATTTTGAATGAAGTGTGTTTTACGATTATAAAATTACTGTTTATTTAAATGGAGTCTGGTGGGTTTGGTGATGGCGATTTCGGGGCTGTTTCATGTTAAACAAAAAGGATCTTACTTTTTAACAAAAAGGTCTATCTATGTAGGGATCCTTTCCATAATGTTGTCAGACACTTAGAATAATAATCTGAGTCTGTCAGCGGTAAAAACAGAACTTTTAGTGGACAGAAATTGAAGGTGCGCAATTCCCCATTAACGTTACATTGCAGCTTGTCTCGCTTAATTCTGGACAAATTTCAGAGAGTGTTGTTCCCGTCAGTCATTTAGCCTTAAAATAATTGGGAAAATAGGGTCCAGGTTGAAAACAACCTAAGTTACCCTTTAAAACACAGGTTTGTTTTCAGTCTGATACACTGTATTGCCGATAGATCAAAATAACTAAGCAGTTACCTCACACGTTTATAAGACAACATGTTTTTATCCAATATAAATTAAGTACAGGCTGAGTGCAATCTCTAGGACATTACATGAGTGTTTCTCATAACCGCTCGGTCCGTGTTTAAGGGATCTGAGGCCTAACTGAGCAGCACATGGCTCTGGGATGTGAGTCACTGAGAACAGCACTGCTGAAAATAAAACATGTTGCTGTAATGATGGAGGTGGGAACGCAAGGACGTATTGGCAAGAAGATATGATTCAATCGCCTGGCCTGTTTTTTTTTCTTCCCTCCCCTTTTCAACAAACACCAGACGGCCATCCGGCTGGTACGACAATATCACTTCTTAGATTTTGACAACCGCTGATTCCCTGCAGCTTCCCCTCCCTTTACAAAACAAAAAAAGACAAATTCACGATTCTGATTCCAAGGCAACAAAGCCCTGCGTGCTTAAAACTTGCAAACTTCCAACAGATTCTAGAGCGAGCGTCTGTCCGTCTGCGTCTTCACATGTTTGAGTGTACATACGACAATGCCGTGCTCCGCAATCTAGGGAATCGCTGACATTCTGGTATTTCCGTATGTGGAGCAACTACATTAACAGCTGCTCAAGAATAGCGTAGGAAAGTTAATCTTTTGAAAAGAAAGCCAAATATTAAAAACGGTATCTGTAGAGAGAATGGTCTCACAGTCTGACACTGCCTGGATAGAAACGTTACTGCTCTTCACCTCTCGCTGAAAGCTGCTTTACAGGCCTTCGCTGTGGCTGTTTCCTCCATCAGGGAGCCACATTTTGGTTCCTGCGGCATCACAAAGAATATCTGGGAAAAGAAATGCACTTTGCCGCCGCCGCCACGCTCATCAAGTGCACTCACCTCCCATCAATGCAGAAATAAATCAAAAGGATTCATTTACATTTCAGACAAAATGTTTTCTTCAAGGCTGTGATTTCTCAGGCAATTTTCTGAATATATTATTGTATTTAAAGTCTATCGAATCTAAGAGTATTTCTTTGCAAATTGGAAAGTTTTAAACTAGGGCTGTCAAAAGCGACACAATAATAGCGAGTTAACGCAAATTCCTTTTAACACCGCTGATTTGTTTGACGCCTGATTAACGCACACGTGTTCTGTGATTTTGGCCCCGGGATGCTTCATAGTTTGGGGAATCAGGAAGCGGTGCAGCAGTAACGTTGCGGATGTCTAGCAGAAACAAAGCTCCTTGAGCAGAAATGGATAAAGAAAAGGGTCTTTTGAACAGCAGGTTCAGTTTCAGATGGTTCTCTCCATAAGACTGAAGTTATTTGCATGTACTGTCGATGTGTACGTACGTCGAGTCTCTAATACTACTTAAGCATTAAAGGTGCAATATGTAATATTGTGTGTAATACTGGCAGCTAGCGGTTAAAATAGTTACTGCACTACCAATTCAAAATACTGGAGAGTCGTCTCCCCCGCCCCCTCCTGCCCAGACTCTAAGTTCACGGGGGTTGCCAGGCTGAGACCGCAGCATTCACAACAATGTTGCTAGACGCTTTTCTCACATAGCCAGACATTACTCCACAGCACAGCGGAGTAGCTAACGGTAGATGCTAGTCTCACATAGCCAGACATTACTCCACAGCACAGCGGAGTAGCTAACGGTTGATGCTAGTCTCTCGTGGCTTAAAATAACTCACCGTTGTCGGCTCCAGCTGCTAAACTACACGTTGTAAACAGCCATGGGCTGCCTGCCTAGTCCTCCCGGTAACGTTAGCAGTTAGCAGGGTTAGCATGGCGGCGTTAGCCAGGACCAGTCGGGATCACTTTACTGGCTGTGTCTCAATTGTTTTTGCGAGTAACCAACTCGGGTACTCTAGCTATATAATTCAATGTGAGTACACAAATGTTGAAATGACAAAAAATACCCATACCTAGTAGCTGTGATAAATTAGCCTGAAGCTAATGCTTACCTGTTCAGGAGGAAATAAGCCAACTCTGCGTCCTTTTGGGATCTAAGCTGTCTCCATCTTTCAAATACATCTCCAATATTTACCAGGGGGTTGTTACGTCTCTGGTCACGCAACTGTTAGAAACATGCTGTTTTCTTTTTTTTATGTCATGTAGAATCTATCTCCGTTGATCCTGTTCGTTTGTTTGCTGCTTTAATGGCTGTACTACCGTTACAGCTGTAGCGCGCTGGGTTTACGTTTTTACAGGTATATCTGGCAACCCGGCCTGGCTGTCAAACTGGGCCGTTGATAACAACACACAGATCAAAACATAAACAGACATTACGTCACGGAATGTAAATTTCAAAAAGAAAAAATACTGACATTAGCATTGTTGTCAGAAAAGATAGTATTTCAGTTTAACATGTTTCCTAAATATCTGATGAGGCACTGGTGTCATTTTTGGATTTATTACAGTACAAATATTACATATTGGACCTTTAAAAACTTGAAAAATATCCCTTTTAGAGTACATTTTGAACAGATAAAAAAAATTGCGAATAATCGTGAGTTAACTATGGACAATCATGGGATTTATCGCAATTCAATATTTAAATCGATTGACAGCCCTATTTTCAACACAAAGTGACAGTTACTCATACACCCTTCCTGATGCTCACTCCATGTTTAGCTTATGAGACTGACATCACTAATGGCTGTGTCCGGGTTTGCCATGAGGTCAGGTCAGGGTCTGAGCTCAGCTGGGGAAGATGATGAATAATAACCGGGAGATGAGCAGATGAGTACCTGCATCTTGCCAGGTCCCCTCTGTGAATGAGGATTGCCTGCAGAAAGGGCTCCGATAATCAAGTGAGGGCAATGGAGTCAAGTGACCTGCCTATATGATAGGGCATGGCCCCGGTGGCCCCTCTGGCCTGTGCTTCAGTGGGAGATAATGCACCGCCTCTGCAGATCCCCAAACTCCCCTGCAAGGTCCCTCACCCTTTAAGGAAAGCTGAGGGGTGAGGCAACAAATTTTGCACTGAATATAGGGATATAGTCCACAAGTCAGGAGGCAGATTTTACTCATATCAGTAATTCGTAGTACTGTATCATAGACTGTAAAAATAATGGACATAGCATAGTGACGTCACCCACTGTTTTTTGGACTGCACAAGTTTGGCCATACAGGCGTCGCAATCTTGGTTTTTTTAAACTTTATATGTGACGACTTTTATCATTACATAAGGGTGGAGGGTGAAGCTGGGGAGGATGCAGCTAAGCCAGAGTTGTTTATGGTTTTAATGGCGCTGTGCTAAACTAGGCGACCAAAATGTTCCAGTTAACTTTGATGAGGTGAAAACACACATAAACTCATTACGAAAATGTTTACTGAGGTAATAAATCAAGTGTAGGCTCATTTTCTCTTCTTCTTTTTTTATATAATTTTATTGGGCATTTTAGGCCTTTATTGTCATAGGACAGATGAAGACACGAAAGGGGAGAAAGAGGAGGAATGACATGCAGCAAAGGGCCGCAGGTCGGAGTCAAACTCGCGGCTGCTGCGTATAGGAGTAATCCTCTATATGTGGGCGCGTGCTCTACCAGGTGATCTACCCAGGCGCCCGGCTCATCTTCTCTGCTATAGAAACAGACTTCTTTTTGGAGCTAGTGGAATCGCCCCGTGCTGGAAATTAGATAGAACGCAGGATTAAGGCAATTCAGCTTTGGCTTCACTTTTCAGGCCCATAAGCTTCGTCCATTATTTTTACAGTCTATGATTAATAGCCAAACTTTCTCTTTCCCTTTTCATAAGGGAAAGATAAAGGACCTGCATTATAGTACTTTTAGACAACATTTCGGAGAATGTCACACTAAAGATCATTTTATTGTAGACTAACGATCAGACGGAGAGTCAAAACCAGGTGCAGCTTGTAATGCTTTACACAGATAATCCTGTCTAAAGCTGTGCAATCATTGGGCGCAATCCAAAGTGAGGTAAATTTATAATATCTGGTGCTATCACGCTGGCTGGTACCCTGCAAATGCCTAGACTTACAAGTGACCTTAAAATAGGCTGGTATCTGTTTGTAGTGCAGAGACGTGTTTCTGCCTCTCCCATCTGCCTGCTCATGGAAAGGACAGATAGTGTGGGACCCGAGGGCGATGTTAAAGTCTTCCTGCCTACCCTTTTGTTTCCACCTTGCTTCTCCGTCTGGGTATGGCAGGAAGATCGGGACTGCTGTGAGGTGACACAGAACTGCTACATTTAGTGGTGTGGGCGGTGTCCCTGTTAAACCTCTTACAGTGTCTCGAAAAATACTCAAAACCAAGTGATGCGGTTCAGCGCAGTATAGTGAGAGGAGTCATATCAGGGTAAGAGCTTTACTGAGGTTTATCACGTAACATTCACAGTTATAATAATGCTATCCTTATAACACGGGGGGAATTCTTTGTAGACTTCAGAGGTCAGGGGTCAGCCACAGAACAGTGCCTCTGGAGTGTCTCCCTCAGAGAGGATTCGGCAGCTGTGGAGGGACCAGGGTTGAGGAACGATACCGAACATCCTGCATTCAGTATAGCAGCCAACATTGCAGAGAGATTGCAAGATGAATCAATTAATCTCTAACTATTAAATTAATCGCCAACTATTTTGATAATCGATTAATCGTTTGAGTCATAAACATTGTCTGATTGCAGCTTGTTAAATGTGAATATTGTTCTAGTTTCTTCTCTCCTTTGTGACAGTAATCTGAATATCTTTGAGTTGTGGACAAAACAAGACCATTTTCACCATTTTCTGACATTTTACAGACCAAACAACTAATTGAAAAAACAATCAACAAATGAATTGCCTATGGAAAATAATCGCTAGTTGCAGCCCCACTGGACTGTTACCAGTGACAGTGACGCTGGTATTGGTTTCACCTTGTGAGTCTCTGTGTGTGTATGTCATCATGGCAAAATGTGGTCCTGGAGACACCTACTGTAGCGGGAACTACCACAGAGGTAGTTTTACCTACTTTGCCAGGTGTTTATATGTCTGTGGACAGATTTTGTCACAGCGTTAGCGTCACAACGGTGCAAGATGCAGTCACAAAACTTTAAAGGTGTGTAGTTGAGATCAAAATAAAAGCCAAGTTTCGAAGATGAGCACTGGAAGATGGTCTCTAGTTACCAAATGCGGTCACCTTGCCGGGGATTCCATATTCAATCTTAAAGGGGTATGTTGCACGCTGAATTATATTCGGTAACAATTTACATGAAGGAATCTACATAAGAGGGACATGACACTGTCATGAACACAGTCATCACACTGTCATGACACAGTCATGACACATGAACTCTAACCCTAACCCTAACTTGTCATGACAAAAACCGAATGACACTAAAAAAAAGCGTTATGTCATTCATGACACGTCACGACAGTGTCATGTCACTCTTATGTAGATACCTTCAAGTAAAGTGTAACCTTATATTCAGTAAATATCATAATTCACATTGCAGAAAATAAATGACCCACACAATTTATCAATTATCAGAATAGTTGCTTATTAGTTTTCTGTTGATCAACTAACTGGTTAATCAACTAATTGTTTCAGCTCTATTTTTAATATTGATTAATCATTAAATTGTGAGAAAATAGTAAAAATGCCCTTCATTATTTCCTACAGTCCGAGGTAACATCATCGAATTTCATGTTTTATCATTTACCATCACGTGTGACAAATCTAGATTCTGTAACTATGTAATATTTGGCATTTTTGTAATTTAATTCATGTAAATAATTAATCTGTGGATCGAGTAATTGTTTTATCTCTACTTTGATTATTCATTTCAGCTGTGGTAACACTATATGAAGCTATAAATTTATGTGGGGAGTTGAGGAAAAATCTAGAAACTTATCTCAACGAGTGAGAAAAAAAAAACAAAAAAAAACACAAAACAGCCAAAATTCAAAACGTCAAAGTGTTCCTTTAAGGCAGCCGACTCCTGGCTGAAACTCAGGCCTGCTGTAGCAACCAAATCCTGGCTCTGTTGACTCCACGCAGCTCTGATTAATGGTAGAGGCTGTGGGTGGGTGGTAGACATGGATCTGCCCATTACCACACTGCAACATTGCAAATGGCTTCAATTACTGTGGAGTGTGCTGAGCTGGCAGTAGGGGCTCTAGGAGGCAAGATGAGCAACGTGCACCATCCAGCAGCTAACTCCACTGTGATCCGTTCATTCACACAACATGATCGCAGAGTACATCCTCTGCCTTGTAATGTACTGCAAAAAAATGGAGGGGCAGAAAAAGATGAAAATTGATAATTTTATTTAATTTTTTTCAACTTTTGCTTTAATTTTCAGCCAATAATTCTGATGCTGTTCTTCCGGTGATCATTACCATTTTTGTTTCTGATGAATCAGAAAGTTGAGGTCGCAATTCAGGAGACTAGGGTACCAAATTCAATACTTTTTAGGCACTGACCAAATTGCCTCTTTAGAGTATCAAAAATTGCCATGTCATTCAATACCTAAGGAGTAAATCTCATCAGCATCAGTGAGCCAATAAGCATGCAGCATGCTTCTACCAAGATCTAATAATGCTGCTGATTGGCTGTCTAACGTAACGTTACACGTTGTAGAGACACGCAGGAAAAACTCTACGTTACACACAGAGACGGGGCGCATGTTGTAGGAGCTGAGAAATAAATAAAAAGATGTGTGCCATAATGTGTAATGTTGTAATATCTTTTTGTTATAATGGATTTTATAAAATTGGTATCGAAAAAAGTATCGTCCAGGAACCGATATTGAAGTCACGTTACTGGTATTGGTAACGGTATCGAACATTTTTGAACAATACCCAGACCTGGTGAACAGTGCATGCGCAAACCAGAGACTGAAAAAAAGATGGACAACACGTTACACTTCCTCCCACTGTACAAAAGTGAAGCCGAAATATCCCGGATACGGGTGCCACCATCTTGTAATTTTGGAGCCAAAAGGTATGTTTCAATTTGCATACTTCCGTGAGTACCCTTGTATAACACGGTCGTTATGCACCGACCGGACGGCTCTTCTTCTTTTTAATTGGAAATTGTAACCCGGCGGAGCATTATCGCCACCTATTGTTGCCCACCACAATATATAACAATAAGTCAGATATATTTTCTCACTATCTGACTACAGTATAGTGTTTGAAAAAAACACAAGCATAAATTACATTTGTATAGTTCAGTGTTCAGTGCACAAGTTTGAAAATATGTTGGCGGCCCCGTAGCTTCCGCTCCGTAGCAAAGATGGTGGCCATTGAGGGCGAGTAGTGTTCATCGTTCTACACTCAATGTTTTGACCGTCTTGAGTGCAGCATCCTGGTACTTGTACTGCAGGATTTAGCAATACTTTGTTAGCATGAACGCACTATGCACACAAAATAGCAAGTGTTAAGTAGAGAAGTGCATGATTTGAGACAAAGCATAAGTCTGCGCGGTAGTGATCGGGCGAAGGAGCCGCGGTATCAAGGTCCCGCCCATATACTCGCCGGACCAATCGTGAGGCAATCCTAGCTGTCAATCACGATGTTTCTGTTAGGTTTTTGTGGCTGCTGCTAGACAGCTCTCTGTCTCTGCTCTCCCCCTCCCCTCTCTGTCCTTAATTGCAGGAGTGAAGTCTTGTGTGCGGGAGTCAGGGTTCCAGCTGCAGCCCATCTACACCAATCACCTCTGCTACAAATACCTGGTCAATCTTCCACTCCTCGTCGGATCATAGTTTAGACCACATGTTAGTCTCGCTGTTGATAACGCCTCCTAGTTGCTCTTTGTGTTTTTGGCCTGTTCTTATTGTTCTTTTTTTGCTACAGTATATTGGAACCTGACTCCTGCCTCCACTTCACTCCTGCCCCCCACCAATCCTGCTTGCCATACTGGACCTCTCAACGGACTCGACACCACCACTTGGACCACACGGTATTATTCCTGCTCAGAACCCTGGACCTGTACACCTCTGTGGACCTGGACTTGTTATCCCCTTTTTGTAAAACCTGGAACCTTGAACTTGGAATAAATCTGTTAACCCTTCTCTGGCTCTGAGTTGTGTCTGCAATTGGGTTCTATTCTGTCAAAAACACAACAGTTTCAGCCCATTTTTATAGCATCAAATAATTGATAAAAACCAAACTGATCAGAAAAATGAACACTTGAACAAACATCAGCGTGATCAGAACTACCTAAAATGACAGGAAACATCTTTATGAAATTATTTGAAGTGTACTTTGATTTTTTAGTTTGGGCCATGTCCATCTGCTAAAATGGACGGGGCGGGGTTTATGACCTATACTGCAGCCAGCCACCAGGGGGTGATCCAGATATTTTAGCTTCACTTTTAAAAGTCTATGTATTAACCCCTGGTGCAAACTACCGTGCAGGCTGAAACAACACTAGATGGCCTCTCTCAAGGCCTCCGTTTCCCTACCACGGAAACGGCAACACTGCTTTGCTTGACAAACTAAACAGTAGCAGGACATATTGACGGCTTGCCAAGTGGCTGACAAGTATCACGAGGGCCTGTGTGCCCACGCCTGCCCCCGACCCTGGCACAGGGGCAGCCTCCAGTCAGGGACAGCCTTCCTCAGCCAGAGCGAAGGGGATTCCCTACGATCACGCCCCTGTGCCCGGTGCCAAGAGCGCAGCCCCCCTGTAGTTCCTTGTGTAACAAACCAGCTGTCTCCATCAGTACACTGACCCACATTCATAACCTTATCGCAGGAGGCACGGCAGACTCCCACGGTTCCGCAAAACAGCCCTACTCCACCTCTCATTGTTCACCCCCTGGACTACTCAAGTGATGGTCAGAGATGAAAAGAAAAAAAGACGACAAATTTGCAATGAAATTGAGTCAATGACTGCGCTACTGGAAGTGGAAAACGATCATTAGGAGTCTCCCACCCACGACTAAATGCTCTCCCTTCGCAAATCACATCAATTAATGTCACGGGCAATGAAAAATGCTCTCTGTGTCATACCACATGGAGGGAGGACAGACGCTAATAAGTGAACATACTTAACGGAGGAGGTGGGGAGACATGGGATTCCCTCCGTTCCTCTTGTCTGTGCGTGAATACAGCTCTCATGGCCAAGTGAAGGCCATCAATAATACAGCAGGTACACCATTGAATTCAACCAAACCATAATATCTGTAAAATTGATTTTCTTTTCTATTCATAAACCATGACTAGGCTTTTATTCTTAATATGTTGCGCAGCGTCTATTTCCATTATTACTCTCTTTACAAGGGCAGTTATCCTCTCCAGAATTGACCCATCGAATGAGACATTTGATTATCCAAGAGTGAATTTCTTAATTTAATTTCCCTTGAATAGGGAGAACAGTATGCAGGAGAGAGGAAGTGCAACAGCGGGAGTTAAACTCATCCAGTAGATTAAGGATGGGTGGATCCACTCAGTTCAATCGCTTCATAATGTGTGGGCAACTACTGTATTGGAGCTGGGTGCAGAAAACGAGTCTGCTCCAGGTTGTTTTGCACAAAAAATATATTAAAATATTCTAAATAGCAGGCTATTATTCATGCTACTATTTCTTCAGCTTAACCAATTCTGACACAATAAGTGAACACCTTAACAATATCTCCCCAATTGTGAGTTCGGATACGAAAAATACTCCAAAGTACATTTCTTTTGACATTTCTCTTTCCAGAGGTTTCAACATCAAACAGACATGAGCCTAATGTGCCGGGATTGTTTGCTGACATAGCTGTCAAAACTTCAAACAGCAGAGACTGGCAGCTTCACTCATTCACGGCCGCAGCGCTTGAAGTCTCAAACCGCCCTGATCTCCCCTCAAATCACCGGCTGTGACCCGAGTAGAACAGACAGATGGGCACGCCTCCTACGAGGTGCCGTACCGTAAATCCAAGCGCAGTTTCCCGCCCTTCAAGAGACTTTTCTTCAGGGGGAGGAAAAGTCAGAAAACCTCAACTTTAAAGAAAACAATAACTCTGCTTTCTGCAAGACAAACACTGTTTGTCTTTTGTGAGACAAACTAAGAAAGTAATCTGGAGATAATATCAACAGTAACCAAGATTATAAGTTAATGTACACCGTTCATGTGCACTGACATGGCTGATAAGGTTTTCAGATTTTAGCGGGAGGCTAACAGGACGTGGTCAGGCAGACATGTGCAGGTGTGCGTGGGAACCAACAATACTTGCCTTGACCCTGCAGGCTTTAAAACTGCAGCGGACTTGCTCACTAACCTCATTAACATTTCCCTTGTTAAGTTCAAGCACTTGGAGAAAATGATCCAAATGCTTCGATTAAATGTTCATAATTGTTGGTGAAGTAAGCAAAATGAAGTGTCCTGAGAAAACACAGCCACAAAACAAAAACCTGGGCTTAAAGGTGTTTAGATGGTGTCTGGCTGCAGTGTCTCGGGACTGTATATATAAAACAAATTACTAATAATAGCACCTAATAATACCAAATAAGGAAACGTTTCACCCTGAGAAAAGGATTAAGCCCACTCAAACAAAACAAGGCAAAACCTAAATCGATTTATAAAACGGGTAGCTCAAATAAAGCTAAGTGGTTCATAGCCGTCATATAATAACCATATACAAAGCCTATTATCAGCCGTTCATTTGCACACACACTTCCATGACACAAAGCTAAAATCGGCTAGTATCCCTTCAACTGTACGGTATATTTAGAATATTTTCACCGCTTTACCTTCTGTCAGAAGGCCCTTTACGATGGGGAACTGAAACCTTTATCTATGCTCTCTTCAAAGCCACTTTTATCCGTGGATAAAAACAGCAATTTCACCTTGCATGAAATGGGAGATGCTGGTCTGATGCTGTCTCGATGGGTTGGTTTGTTTGTGTTATTTTGTAACTTTCTTTAGCATTAAGCAAAAGAAAGTCTGCGCTAGCTGCTAGTGTAGGCTAACGTTACCTGCACTGCCTTCCATAGCAACTGCATCGGTACAGTCTGTGCAGGCAGCCAGCCTAGGAGGGCCTATTTCATTGTGAGCATGCTTAATAAAAATCTATTTAAATTGGAATGTGACTATAACTTTCACATTGGAACTCTGGGTCGAGTCGGTCCGAACACCGCCCCTTTGCTGCGATACAATCACAATGTACAATGTTGTAAAATGACAACTTCCTACTGTATGTCAAAAAATAGAATAATCTATTTGCTAATTCTTACAAAAACACCTGCAGTAGCCTATAAAGGTACCGCGAAACCCTATAATGTGGTTAATTTGAAAAGAAATGTTTGAGTCTGGAGTTTTTTAATGCCTTGGTGCCATCTTTGTATTGCTGATTCAACAGCTAACTGTTGGCAGTTGTGTTGATCAGATGGTATCTGATAGATGATACTGCAGTGGCTAACGGGACTGTGAACTCAAGGTGCTGGTGAGCGGCAGTCAATACCGGAAGATGACTTCTCCTGCTTGGTGAGGGACACCGGTGCGTCTGGGTGCTGCTCAAACAGCATGAACTGGTAGCGGTGAAAACCAGATGTCCGTGGCGGGGTTGGCCGTTGATAGTCTGCATGGAAAAATAAAAGAATCACAAACAGGAGAGCTGAGATTGGTGATATTACAAAGCAATATATTGTACACGATTAGGACAATGATGCAACTAAAATCTAACACTGGGCTAAATCTCTGAAGTTCCAGTTCTTTCCATTCTTTCATGGATTATTAGATCGAGATTACAGTAAACAAATGGTATCTGTAGATCCATGAAATTGTAACCCTTAATTCCTGGTGTTCTTCAGTCACAAGCGGGCTACAGTTTAAATTGGATAAATCCTCTTTGATCAACACCAACCCTGCAAACACACCCAACTTTACTCTATCATTGACTACAATCACATGCACATAATATTCCTTGTTTTGCACTTATTCTGTTAAAGACAATATTTCGATTAAGCTGCTTACATAGCTAATGGAAATGGCCTCCCTCTTTCATTCCTTCAACCACCTTCTTGAAAATGAATGATGAATACCAAAGTTTTTGATAATGTTTAAAAGTAGTTGTGTTTCTCCTCCTTTTATTTTGGCCGTGCAGCCCTGCAAACTGTCAGCTGATTGGTTTGTGTCCAACAACCATAGCAACGCACAGAGCTGACCGTAATCCGTAAACAGGCAAGAGGCCGTAAACTGTCACAAACTGCGGTAAAAACCCTGATTGAGACGCCAATTCTGAACGCCCTGTATACATGTCCAAAGAATGCTTCTGAAACCCAGAATAATACCGGCATATCCAACATGTCTTAATCACAAAATGCTAAATTCAGGAAACAAAGGCCTTATTCTGAATATCCAAACAGAAAATGCTGTTTACCTGACCCGTATTGCATTTGAAATATTGTCATATTCGGAATAATAGTGAAATATAAGTGTGCATGTAAACGTACTGAGTGTTCACATCTGACTCTCGGTTCTACTGTTGCTGCCGTTATTTCTGTTATACTAAAAAACAAACAATGGCAGGTAGGAACCAAAATGACCCGGAGGCAAGGGGTCATGAAGGAGCAACTTAAATGTTACACAAAAATTATACTTAAATTGTTAAGTGACATTGAAATAAAAACTGAAGAAAACTAAACTAAAAATAAAGCTTATAACTGAGTAAGATACACTTATGTAACTAAAGTGAACCAAGATATAATGAAGGGTAAATTGAAAACCATACTTACTAGTGAGAGCCGTCCCACGTATCTGCCCTTTCTTGAGTGCATCGCCCTGGTAATTCAAACACAGAGTCGGTTAGGCAAAGAATTTGGGAGATTTATGAAGAATAGTTAGGCCATAAAGCATCTAAAAATAAAAGACAATTTGACAAGAAAGAAAATACAGTGGGCCATTGCACTGCTTCATACAACACGACTAGGGCTGCAACTAACAATTATTTTCATTATTGAATAATCTGACGATTATTTTCTCGAGAAGGCCAACTCCCAGTTTATCAAATTCCAAGGTGTCCTTTAAATGTCTTGTTTTGTCAGAAGATATTCAGTTTAATATGATATAAAAACAGAACATAAATCTCCATATTTTAGAGACTGAAAAACTGCACTTTTTGCATGGAAAATTACTAACTGTTGCAGCTCTAAACACAACATGCTACTTTTCTCTCATAGTTTTGTGATCCCACAGCCAAATATTCTGCACTCGCTTAGCTCAGTGGTCTGTGCTTGAATTACCACACAACTAAAGAGAGGCCATTTAATTCCCGAGCCAGTTTTATTCGGAGCCGCTGTTGTTACCGTCTAACCTGATGAATTCTGACTACGTTAGACATATATTGTCATTTCAAGGGATTTTAGCAAGCATAGATACAATATAATAATATAATGACACTGAAACGTAGGCGATGATTAGAAAAAGACAATTATTTGTCGCTAGTAATCTAAAAATAAAAAAGACCGCTCCCAAGCAAATTAAACCACTAAGTGGATTTCCAGGTAGCAATGTCCCATATTATTAATTGTATATTAACTTCCTGTTGCCTAGAAACAGACATCAAGTTCCCCCGATGTGAAGCGCAGACCTTTGATAAGCATTTTCTGCTGTATGTTTGTCAGGTTAAACTCCCTCATCCCCAGGAAGCACAGTCAGGCACCTTACACTGCAAACTGCACACAGGAATGTTTGTTTATTAGACTTGGGTGCTTTCTGCAGGACGGCTGCATCCTCGAGTGGGAGGAAGGTGTTGTTGTCTGTGAAATGGCCCGAAACCCACTTGAGGTAAGCATGGAAGTCCCCATCACAAGCATCAGATATCAGGTCTCAGCACCTATTTCTGTCCTCCTTTTTCTCCACACACAGGCTCCCCCCACAGGGGGAAAAAAGGTACTGTGTTACTAGACAGCATGCAAAGACAAAAGACACGCAGGACAAGGGGCTTTCACCCCCCTCATCTCATTTCATCCACACAGTTTATAGTAGTGTGGAACCATTAAGCCACATCTCTCTTTGGGGATGTAGACTTTAAATACAGCACTTCCTTAAAATCAACTCACATGCACCTTTTGGACATTTTAGAAAATCTGATTTTAAACCTTCAAACTTCTACCTCTAAGTAGTTGCATTTTCTTTTACATCCTAATTGTACTAGTTTATCAAAACAAATGTCCCAATTCATGAAGTTTTAGCAGCTTTCTATTGTTGTTATGACGGTGTCGTTGCTTTTCTGTGTAGTTTTTTGTTCTTTTTTCTTGTTTTTCGTTTCTTTGTCTTTGTAACGGACTCAATGTCGTTGTAAATGAGGGTTGCCCCTCAATGATCTTTCAAGTAGAAATAAACGTTGAATGACTGAATGTGGAGTCCATTTTTTCAAATTTTGCACTCCCCAATTGTGACCTATTATTTTTTATAAAAGGGATGAAAGTAATACACTGTTGGAAAGACAGCTCGATTCCCCTATTTCAGTAATCTAATGAATAACTTATTATTAGTGTTGAGTTTATATTCTCGACAAGGCAATGGAAAGACTGTGTTGGCTTTCGGGGGTCATATGTAAGTAAGTAAGTAAGGTTTTATATACATATATATATATATATATATATATATATATATATATATATATATATATATATATATATATATATATCACTTTTCACGGATACAAAATCATAAAGGGCTTCACATTTAAAACAATTACACATTACAAGCAATAAAGAAGACAGACAGCAATGATACACAGCACAGAGCGGACAAGCTTCAAATCACAGCTGCAGCAGATAAATGAGGGCAGAGGCAAAAACACAAAATATGCGGAGCTGCTGTCGGAGTTGACCATGATACGAGAACGTGCCGATTAAAATGTTACAACGCTATAGTCAGAAGTACACAGTGTGTATTTAAATCTACGCCAGAATGACTAAGATATACTTTGTAATGAATCATGACTTTATGAATAAGAGCAAAAACAAAATGACAAAATATGTTCAAGATTCAAGATACTTTATTGTCATTGTATGGACACAACGGAATTACGTTGGTGGCAATCACTGCAGCAGCAGTAAATAAATAAATAAACAAAAGATACAAATGTGGAGATGCTGCTTGGAGTTGACCATGGTACAAAGTGCCGATTAAAATGTTACAACTCTACTGTCGACAGTACACAGTGTGTCTGTAAATCGACGCCAGAATGACTCAGATGTGCTTTGTAATGAATCATGATTTTATCATTTATATTTGACTCTCAGTAACAAAATGTAGCAGCAACAAAGCATGTGTCCTCTATTGTGCATCCTGTCATCTTTAATCCTCTAACTGCTGTTTAGGAGGTTTAGCAGTTAAGTATTCGAGTGCAGAGCATCATTGTTTAAACAGCCTGCTAAAAAATCTGAAGATTAGTTTCAACTGTGAGTATCTTCATCCACTGATCAGCGAGAAAAAAAACAAAGCTTTATTTAGAAATAGCAAGAGTCCTGCAGCCTGCAGGATCCAAACCCATTGCCATAGCAACAGGTAGTCAACATTCGAGCGTGCAACATCTTCCCACATCTCATTGCTCGGCTCTCGCTCCCTCTCCGTTGAACCCTCTGCCCTTTTAATTTCATTAGAATACACGGCGTAAAAACAACAGCAAATGAATGCAAAATTGAAATTCTGCCAAACAATAAAAAGACAAGTCAATCACACTGCAGAACGCGCACAGAATCGCATATATTAAAAAATCACAAGATATAAAAAAAAATCCAAAAAAGGATCCGTTTAGTGGTTGTGGTGGTGTATCTGTTCCTGAGCAGAGCGGGTAGTTGTGACAGGGCAGGGCTGTGTTGAGGCCGCTGACTCCTGATGTTCACTGGGGAGTGACGGACTCGCTCACACTAATCTACAGGAACCTCTCACATGGTGTGCGTCCTCCCTCAGGGACCCTTCTGTGGGGGCGGGACTCAGGGCGTGAAACGTTTCCGACCACTAGATGATTGACAGCTGCTCGCTGTGTTAATTGCGCGTTAAGAAAGGTTGAGCTGAAAGTATGGGTTTCAATGCGTGTGTCGTTTTATTCTTGCAGTCATTTTTGTCATTAGAAATACACTAGCAAAGTTTTTAATAGAACTAAACTAACGATTATTTTCATTCTCGAATTAATCGATTAGTTGTTTAGTCTATTAAGTGTCGGAAAATGGAGTAAAATGTGGATCAGTGTTCCCCAAAGCCCAAGATGACGTCCTCAAACGTCTTGTTTTGTCCACAACTCAAAGATCTTCAGTTTACTGTCACAGAGGAGAGAAGAGACTAGAAGATATTCACATTTAAGAAGCTGGAATCATACAATGTTTTCCTTCTTTTTCTCCATATAAAATAACTTAATCCGATTAATCGATTATCAAAATAGTTGACAATTGATTTAATAGTTGACAACTAATTGATTAATCTTGCCTGCTCTAGTTTATGATACATGTTGTATGGCTGAATTTGTGGACAAAGATCAAATGCAACAGCGCGTCCTGAAAATTGAAGATTCAAGTTTTACTTGAGCAGTTGGAATTCACTGTAGTTTGACATAATTAAATTCAGCTAAAGCCTCTCAACCCTGCTGAATGATTTTCTTGTCAACCCCACCCGTGCAAAATATGGGAATGATGATGTCATAAATTAGGGATTATAATGTGATTACAAGGCTCGCACAACGTCTGTCGCACCCAGCCGATTAGCTGGTGAACAAGTACAAGTTGTGTCAACTACAGTTTTGCAGCATGGATGATAGATGGCGTGGCTGCTTGCACCACGGACCGTTTTTCATTTAGGAAATCCATTACAGTTTTGTTAGAGGGAATCAAAAGCTGCATGGCGCATTGATGAAGTTAATCTTCAATCAATGATATCCTCAGATAGGATGATACTCTGAGGCTCAGGGTTAGAAAAGTCAAAAGCGTTGAGACTCCAAACCTCAGACACGGTAAAGCTCCCCAATAAAAACAAGAACAGTACACACTTTATACAGTACGGATAACTATCTTAATATTATATACTAGGGCGATATGCTTTTGTCCTGATTCGATTCTTTCACGATACATGGGTGACAGTTCAGTTTGTATTGCGATTTTCATTTATTGCGATTCGATGGAATTGATTATTGTGATGTTCTTTTCCTTCTTTCTTATCAAAAACAGAAGTTGAAGAATACAATTCTAGAAACAATATATCACGAGACATTTCTCTTAGTTATCTAAGAAGAATGCACATCACATGTCAATCATTTATTGTATTTGTAAAGAAGAACATAACATGGATTTTCTGGATTTTCTGCTTTCGCTGGAAACGATGATGATGCAGTTGCCGTCAGCGGTAAACATATAATATATATATATTTATACACACATATATATATATATATATATATATATACACACAAAACAAATCACGATACATACATACATACACTCCTAAAGGAAACCATGTCTGTCAACAATTGAAATCCCAAAAGAATATAACCTCATGGATGTAGGCATAATTTATGTAATTATGGTTTAATGATGTGTGTATGAATCTACGTAAGGGCAAGGTGGAGGGGGGGTGGTCTTGACCAACTGCCACTTTGCTCGTTTGAAAGCCATGATGTCTCTCTCTCTCTCTCTCATGGGTGGGCCAAATTATCTGGGCGGGCAAACCAGAGAAAGGGGACGTAACCTTGCTCCTTATGACCTCATAAGGAGAAGATTCCAGATTGGTCCATCTGAGCTTTCATTTTCTCAAAGGCAGAGCAGGATACCCAGGGCTCGGTTAACACCTATCACCATTTCTAGCCACTGGGGGACCATAGGCAGGCTGGGGGAATGCATATTAATGTTAAAAAACCTCATAAAGTGAAATTTTCATGGCTAAGGTGAAATCTCTGCGTGGAGCCTCCGCAGGACCTTAAATCAGTCTTAAAACTATAAACAAATCCTTTTCAACCTATATTCAATTGAATAAACTACAAAGACAAGATATTTAATGTTCAAACTGATGAAGTTTATTGTTTTTTTGGAAATATTCACTAATTTAGAATTTTATGCCTACAACACGTTCCAAAAAGCTGAGTGAATACTTGCAACAAGAAAAACAATAAAGTTCATCAATTTGAACATTACATTTTGTAAATTTGTAGTGTATTTAATTGAATATAGGTTGGAAAGGATATGCAAATCATGGTATTCTGTTTTTATTTACATTTCATTTTTTCATTTCATTTCAACGTCCGAACTTCATTGGAATTGGGGTTTGTACATCTTCCATTGCCTGTTCCTAAATGTTATCTTGTTTGTTATGTGAGCTGGCCAAAATTGAGATACATTTTTTTTTTTTATCGTCCTTTATACGAGGACATAAGGGATGTACTTTTTACTAAAATGAACTTTATTTTGATGATTTCTTCTGGCTGGATGATTACAATTTTTTTTAGTTGTACTTCAAGAAAGGAACTTGTTTGTATCAGATTTTATTTGCCAAGTTTGGGAGAGAAGACAGTAGACTTTGTTTAAGAACGAGCTGTAAAATAACCTATACTTTTGTGAAATGTAATGAAATGTTTAAAGGGTAACTACCGTTATTCAACCTGGACCCTATTGTTATGTTTTTGTGTCTAAGTGACTGATGGGAACAACAATCTTTGACATTAGTCCAGTATTAAGCGAGATCGCTGCAGTCGGCAGCGGAGAAACAAGCTACAATCTAAGTTAATAGGGTTATTGTCCAGCTTGTATTTACCTTCACAAAAGTGCTTGTTTTGCCGCTGACAGACTCAGATTATTATTATAAGAGTCTGATAACATTATTGAAAGGATTTTTAAGGAGGTCGACCTCTCTGTTAAAGAGTAAGATTGTGTTCGCTAAACCCACCAGACTCGCACGTAAATAAACAGTAATTTAAAGATCATAAAATACACTTCATTCAAAGTCGACAGAAACAAAATAAAACTCTGAAAGCCGCCTTGGGTCGTCTTTTCACTTTTCCAACCATCACAACTCTAGTTTTGGTAGAAATAAACACATAGTTTACCGATTTATATCTGAAAATATGTTGGCTCTATACACGTTAAAAGTATTGCTTTTTTAAATGGAGTCTTGTGGGTTTAGCGCTAGCGACTTCAGAGCTGTTTCTACAGAAAGGTCTCAAATAGGTTTAAAAAAGGTCTATCTCTGTAGGGATCCTTTCCAAAATGTTGTGAGACACTTTGAATATTAATCTGAGCCTGTCAGTGGCAAAACAGATCTTTTAGTGGACCAAACTGACGCTTAACATTTGCCCCAAAGGGTTACATTGCAGCCTGGTCTGCGGCTGCCAGTTACAGCGTTCACGCTTAATACTGGACCAATTTAAAAGATTGTTGTTCCTTTCAGTCACTTACACACAAAAACATAGGAAAATAGGGTCCAGGTTTAAAAAAATGGTAGTTAACCTTTAATCACTGCAACTGAAATGTTGGGTTGAGTTAAGCATTTTGTGTGGATGACAAGGAAATAAAGAACCAATCAATCAATCAATCAAAATCAAGGTTAAAGAAACAATTTTCACTTCAAGTTTTCTGCATTTGTCTCTCTGCTCTGTTCAAATGTAGGAACCAGTCACCACTTTAGACACCAGATCAAACTAATGTTAGTCCAGCTGCGGTGTTACAGATACTTCGTCCTGTTGCACATCGTTGCCCAGCTTGCCTTCATGTTTTACTGACTACATTTCATACTCTGACTCAGACAAAAGTAAGGATCCCGAACAACCTACACGTTATGAGCAATGAATAATTCTGAAAAAAAATGTGGAAAAAGCAATGCAGCAGAGCTTTTTTTGTGGGTCACGTAATAGCCTGACACTCCAACCACCAACAACTCTCGCTCTCTGTTCTACATGAAGCACAACCAAGGCTGATCCAGACCAACTCATTTATCACAATCCATACAATGAATCAGAAATAGTTCTGAGTTTATAGTGGTTTTATTACAATCATGAAGTTCTTGGAAGTGATTATTGATGGGAGTAGAGCTGTCAAGGAATATTATACATTCAAATATATATTTGAAAAAACAACAACATTTGCATATGAAAATTTATATATGTATATCATGAAAGAAAAACAGCAGTACCGCAGCTGTCTGCCCTTGCGTACTCCCCTGGGCCTAGGCCGCTGCTCCCAAAACTGGGCTTGAGCTGGTCGGGAAGAGAATTCCCAGCAAACATGTTAATGACGGGTTATCATGCAGCTTGCGCTACCAGAAGTAAACAAACAAGGGCAAAGAAAATGCCACAAAGAGGCCAAACGAAAATGCGTAACTGGACAGACGAAGAGATTCAGGTACTTCTGGTGTTAAGTGATGGTTTGGAGTAATTTCACCCTAGGGTCCTTTGCACCATAACCTCGAGCCAAACACCCCCCCAGAAGCTTTTTCCACCTGGGTCGAACACTGGACGAGTTAGCGTTATGAGCTGAATAGCTTAGTGCAGGTGCTAATGGATCCGAGAGTGTCTCTTGTACATTACCCCACTAATAATGCCTGAAATGATACCAAACTTCTACAGTAGTACAAATAGGTTATGCACTCATAAAACGATGGATTGTATAGTTTGTAAGTAACCAGAAGTTTATGTAAATAACACTAGCCTCACAGCAAGAAGGTACCGGGTTCAGACCATGGTTGTCCCGGGCCTGTGTGGAGTTTGCATGTTGTCCCCGTCTCTGCGTGGGTTTTCTCCGGGTGCTCCGGTTTCCTCCACCACTAAAAACATGTTACCCTCCCTCTCTACCAAGCTGATGTGTGGTGAGTGTCTGGTGTTGCACCAGGTGGGTGCTGAACATTGATGGTGGTAGAGAGTAGTCATGCCCTCCCCCCAAAAGCGCTTTGAGTGTCTATGATAAAGCGCTATGTAAATGTAATGATTATTATTATTAATCTAATAAAGTAGCCTGGATCTTAACTTTATGGAAATGAAGAACGGTCGACTCCACACCCCGCTTCTCGAAAGTCGCCACGGTGCTACCAGAATGCATTGCCCGGCTGCTCACATAGACAATGAATGGGGAGCGTGGAAATGACGCTGCCAGTGGACACGTACCATCAGAGGAGAAGACGAGCAGTGTGTTTGTATAATGTGTCTACATAACTTCCGCTGGGAATCCTCTGACAAGAGGTAGGAGTCCGCGAGGAGGTGGTGAGTAGGTGCAGGGGTGCGGTTTCACCAGGAATACCCACTTGCCCAACAACCCTTCTCCTTCTTTGTGTGGGTGAGTGCTTCCCTTTGTCATGTTACTCATGCACCTCCTTGTATATACACCACTTCCCTCCCCCTTTGCACACCCTGTAAACCCACACCTACGACAATCAGCACCCACGTTCCTTCTAATGCAGTTCTGAGAGCATCATTCTCCCTTTTACTTGCAGTCAGGCTAACAGACGGGGAGAGAGAGCATGACAGATGGTGTTCACAGCTCTATTTCTGAGGCTGGACTTGTACCGCTACAGCCTCAGCCCTCCCCCTCCCCCCTCCTCGCCTATTCCACTCAAGCCAAGTGCTTATGACTGCCTCCTCATCTTCGCCTCAGTAATCAGCCCATTCATTTGCGGTGCTATTGTGAATTAAAAGTCTGTGTCTCACAAGGAACTTCACCGTTTACAGGTTAAACAGTTTATTCTCCGAGAGAACATCAGACAGAATCCCATCACCGCTTCACTAGGAGACTTAGATATCTTGAGGAAGAAAATACGTTGAATTTCTGTTGGTAACGACTTCATTTCTTCTAGGATTTCAGCGTAATCTGCCACTTGTGAATTTAAAATGAGTGGGGGAAATTATTCTCTATTAAAAAGAGTGTAAAGAAACATCACCTTACTTTTGAGTTTACTAACATTAGGGATGGTGCAAAATATCGATTTGGCAATATATCGTTGTGCTTTTTGCGATATGATTATGGATACACTGGATACACTTTTTGCTTGCTGATTTTTATTACCATAAACAACAGCCCACATGTTCATCTCTGAAATTCACTGAGGAAAGGGCCATCAAACCCATATATATGGCTCTGTAACTGATGCAAAAAGGTGTGAAGAGAATGAACCAGGGGCTGAAGAACGGCATCAAAGCTCAGCTAACAGATGGCTTCATCTTTTCAGCCGCACATGCAAACCCGAGCTACATATCCCTCTGACTGGCGCTCTTCAAAAGCCAAAAGCTGGTCTGTGGCCTATGCAGGTCACCTGCTATCTTCCACAAGATGGCACACAAACAGACCTTAGCAAACCCAATGCTGCATGAAATGGGAGTAATTTCAGCCTTTATTTTATTGCAGGCAACCTTTACTTCCCGGTTGAGCAGCTGGTAGCTGTGTATGGAAGTTATAGCATGCACAAAGTATGTTTTATTCATTTTTTGCAAAGTACAAGCAGGGATGTAGTTGCTCCCCTGACTCCAGCCCATCAAAATAGGGGAAATATAAGAACAACATTGAATCAAACTTAATTATACAAGTAGATCCAACCAGCCACTCTGATTGGTCAACTAAACATTTAGAATGTGCTCAAATCAGCATGACAGCACACCAGGCTCATCACTTAAAATATTACTCCGCCTTTTCCATGTCAACATTACAGAGTTGAAAAGCAGTTTTTGAAACAATTTTATTAATTAAATAAATCAGGAACTCTCCAACGTATTTATATAAAGTGATTCATCGGATTAAACAACTAGATTTTTACAACGCTCTGGAGTTAACGCTTAATTACTAAATGTTTGGATCAGCTGAAGTTCGTGGACTTACAGGAGCTAAATCTGTCGATGGGAAAAATAGGTTTTTCAGCAGATATTTACTTAGTTACAACAAGATTACGCTAGCAAAGCAGTTCTGTGTTTATATGTGCAGAATTTATTCAATTGAAGCTAACGTTAAGGAGGGACTAGAAATCGTCTTTGTAGCTTTTTCATTTTGAGAATTTTGAATTGCCCCACAATATGAATACAGTTTGATAATAACTTTTATTTTGTTGTAACTGTTGTTGTATAACCTCAATATTACACTAAACCAGGGGTCTTCTATGTTTTTAGGCCAAGGACCCCTAAGCTGAAAGAGAGACCGAGTAGGGACCCTCTACTACATATATATGGGAAACATTGAGTTGCATAGTAAACTGGGCCGGATATATGAAAATGAAAGGATATTATATTATTTAGGCATAATGTTTTAATGTTAAACAATCCATAAGCTTAACTGTATAGCTACCATAGTGGTTACCTTAGTAAGCTTATCTTTAATGTCTAAATTAAATGTTTTTTTTCCCCACAAATATTAACCATTAAACATTGCTATGACTATGTTGGATTCATATTAATGTGTATTTTCAGATACTTTAAAAAAATTAATTATTTTTTAACATAATTTGGCGGCCCATACTCTGAGGACCCCCTAGGGGTCATGGACCCCCCCCTCCTGTTGAATATCTCTACACGAGAGGGTGTGATTTAACGGCATCACACCCTCTCGTGTAATGTTGTTTAATTAATTACATCAGTTAACACATCAAATAAATAATATTGTAGGCTATTGGTTACATTATCACACAGATGTGTTAATGTGCAGCTAGATACACATTTTAAAAAGAATAAAACTGATAACATTGACACCTATTAAAAAAACAGCCTAATAATATTTTTTGGAAGGCTCCAGTAACGGTAAATGAGCCTCTGTTGTGAAAGAGCCTAATGGGCTTTGAGTCTGGGTTGATTGGTTGGTAGAGCGACCTAATGGTGATCAGCTGAGCGGGATGGATTGGCCTCGGCAGGACAGGGTGAAAGCCAGTGGGGGAGTCACCCATGATCTGCTTCAGTGCATCAACAAATTAACCCACTTAACAATAGCCTGCTGGACTAATGGCTTTAGTAAAGAAGCTCATTTGGCTTTGGTAATGAACTGAGTTGGAAACATAAACAGTCCAGTTATTAAGTGAACTCCAGCCATCACTGACATCACCCGACACACTGCGATGCACCAAACCGGCACCACACTGGGCGTGCTCATTAGTAGGGAAGCATACTATTACTCAAATCACTGACTTAAGAAACTAGTAGCCACCCAAACTCATTATCACGCTCATCTATCCAGTCTAATTTGCATAAATTACAAATCTGCCTTAACAAAGTGGCCGTGCTGGGTTGGTCATCTCATTCTCACAGAGCAGATTGGGCCTAACCGGGCAGAGTAAAGGCCACAAGGAGAGCGTTTAAGTAAGATAATTTCATCCAACATGGGTGCTGCTTCAGGGCCCTTCCAAGCTCCTGTGTGTGCGAGTATCAAGGTAATAATAGATGTGAATTATTAATTAGTTTTTATTTAGATTTTAGTTTTGACATTTCAAATTTCATCTAAGTTTAGTTTTTAGGTTGTGCGTTTGCTAGTTTTAGTTTAGTTTCAGTTTTTCCGGAAAGGTTTAGTTTTGGTTTTGATATATTAAGTTTAAGAGTAGTTTTAGTTTTAGTTTTGTTAGGGCCAGGCAGAGATGGGGACTCCAGTTTGAGACTTGAGTCGCACTTAAGTCGGACGCGCAGGGACTTCAGACTTAACTTGGACTCGAGGTGCAGGACTTGTGAACAATCTTTATTTTTAGGAAGCATCTGATAAGCTGAATGTTATTCGCTATAACCTATAACCTATCTACAGTATGTAACACGTAACGTATCTGCTGCACACGGCCACACGTGAGAGAGGACAACAACCAAGTCGACCGCCCCGGCAGCTGCTGTGCCCTTCATCAGAAGCTTTGCCTTTGAATTTATTTATTATATATATTACGGAGAAAAATAATGAATTTTTGATTCCTCTGTATGTCTGGCACATATTGCAGAATTGACAATAAAGTTGACTTGACTTGCTTTAAAAACTTCATACAACAAGGCCCAAACAAAAGAAATGCAAAATCTGTGGTATCAAGATAAAGAATTCTGGCTCAACCACATTTTCATTTTATCAGGCACCTGAAAACGCATCCTGATAGGTTAGCAAACATGTTTAGCTCATCATTGCCCATCTAACGTTAGCGTGCTTCTTGCCTTAGTCACGACCTACGGGAGGTTAACTCTGACTGTCATCTGCTAGATGTTATTACGTGGAGCTCAGCGTAAATTCTTGCAGGAAGACTTCTAAACTTAATCACATTTCTTTCTCTTCTAAAACTGAACAGCTGTTAGAGGCTCTCACTTTTATCTAACCAATCAGAAGCGGCATTGAATTTCACGAGCCAATCACAGCATTACATCCCTCTCTCTCTCTGCCACTCAGTTGTCATTTTAGGCTAAGAGCACAACCTTCCTCCTCCCCTTGCTCCTCCGGTCTTCATCTTGCACGGCTCCTGGTTCCTCCTCCGACAAGACTGCCATCGGCTCCTCGGTTCGGTATTTGGGTTCCTCACACCACCATCAGTGTCTAGACTCCATCGGGGTATCAGCATCTGGCTTTCTAACCTCCTAAATATATATATATATCATTTCATAATGATGGAATCTAATCTCCAAAGACTTTATATGTCATATCATGCATTCGTGCAATAAATCTTTGCATATCTGCATATCTGCGGTCTCCTGACTGAAATAAAGCGATGCAGTGTTCTAAGCAGCCAGGATGAAACAACACTCGTAACCACGAGACAGGTGAGACTTGACTTGGACTCTAGCTCAGAGAGCATCTCTGGGGCCGGGTATAATGTCTCAGAAGTGTTGTTGTTCCACATACATACAGAATACATGGTCGGAGAATAGCCACGATGTTTAATGTTTAATCTTTGAGCGACTTTAGTGTCCGATTTGACGCAGTGACAGCACAGCGCCATCTCATGTCAAGTCTGTTCAATTTCTGTGGTTCAATGTCACCAGAGTGACGGAATATTCATTCGGTCTCTTTTTTTCTTCCTGTGGTGATATATTATAGCAAAAAAATTTAACAAATGATTTACATTCAGTTTTTATTTTATTAGTTTTTTTTAACCTGACAATATAGTTTCAGTTTATCAGAACAGTGTTAAAACCGAGGCACTCTTGTTGAAGAAAAAGTTAAAAAGCCTTTATTGATACGGCAAATGCATAGCAAAGAGAGAAAAAATGTGCACCAACGTGTGCACAGGCATTCTTCAGGGTGACTAAGAAGCTGCTTCATGCTTCTTGCATTCAGCGACCGCGTTGTTAGAAAATCTTGGAGGTGCCCTCCATCAGACCCTCCGCGCACAGTCGCCCAGGCCGCGTTTGCGTCATATCGTCGAACGCCCAAACACGAGAAGCATGAAACAGCTTTAGGAAGAAGGCCTGTGTGCCGCAACAACCACCAAAAAGACGCACTCCTTTTCTTTGTCTTCCCACATAGTTTCAGTTTAGTTTGTTTTTCTTAAAGGTTTTAGTTTTTATTTAGTTTCAGTTGACTAAAAATATTTTTCGATGCCATTTTGCGTTTAAGTATACTATAATAACTCTGACGCTGAGGTGCTGATGAGTCTGTACTTTAGCACTGTTGAGGGAAGCCCAAGCCTGAGTTCCCAAGGTAACAGTGGTTTTGAGTGGGGGCTGGCTGACTCATTTGAAGGGAATCCTGGAACCTGAACAAGGCTGCCCACTCGCCCCACCCCCAGCTTCATCAGCACAACAAGCAAACAAGGCGCTGACATGTCCCCGTATAGGTGCTTCCCACTGACGGGGGTGGCACTGGAAAATCCCAGCCTGAGCTCGCCTACAAAGTAGCATCAGAAGACACACACGAACACGAGGCCTCACTGCTCCATGGCTACAACAGAAATCCATGGAGATAGAAAATGAATAGGTTATAATAGAGCTGTATGCCTACTAGGGCTGCAACTAACGTTTGTTTTCATTGTCGATTAATGTGTCGATTGTTTTCTTGATTAATCGATTAGTTGTTTGGTCTATAAAATGGGGGAAAATGTGGATCAGTGTTTCCCAAAGCCCGAGATGACGTCTTCCTTTGTCCACAACTCAAAGATATTCAGTTTACTGCCGTAAAGGCCTGAAAGAAACCAGAAAATATTCACATTTAAGAAGTTGGAATCGAATAATTTTATTTACTTTTTTTCTCATGGAAAATGACTTAAACCTGTTTATCGATTATCAAAATAGTTGACGATAAATTGAATAGTTGACAACTAATCGATTCATCTTTGCTGCTCTAATGCCTACAAATACATCCAGGCACTTGCTGGATTTTGATTAATACATGAGAGGACGGGGAAATGTAAGGGGGAGGGAGAGGTAGATTAAGCTTATTAAAAACAGTCAATGGCACAGAATTAATACAGTGCGAACGGTGACACAAAATAAATGAGTATTGAAACCTTGTGGGCCTGGGCATGGAGGAGGAACGAAGAGAAGTGAGAGGAAGAGGCGGAGGACGGAGGAGGAGTAGTTGGACAAGAGAACGAACTCTTTGCCCACTCATTTAATCTAATTATTAAGAAATTAAAAGAGATCAACAGGCGTGTAATTGACCACTTAATTAGTTCAAGGTTAGTCTATTCTTTTGACTTTGGAAGAAAGGTGGGCCATGCAACTAGACAGGGACATTTTGGTGAAAATATTTAGCAATTTCCAATGATTATTGAACTAATAAACAGCCAAAAGTGTTTCCACACAGATGCGGAATCGTTTTCCAAATGTATAACTCTTTTATGTACCGTTAATCCAAAATTGTGTTATTCATAGAAAACAAAGGCAACATACCATTTGAAAACTGAACACTCATTTTAAAAAACAGTACAATCTGGCCCTCAAACAAAAACTGAACATGTAGTCAGTAATCCCGGCTGTTAAGAGTAGCCATTTGATATGCTTCTGTCCGCGGGTATATCTGTTGATAACTCCACAGTTCATTCAGTGTCTTTAGTCATTAACAACTGAGAGCTGGTACAAAGGGATTTAAGAGGCCGCATTACTGTTTTGAATTGCTGGATGTTTAATTCTTCTATTATAATTGAGGTAGGAGCGAGACAGAGGTTATGGTAACTGCTGAAAACCTGTCCCACTTCACAGAAAGGTTAATGAACCTTACAAGTCCTATGGGAGATGGAGTATGCTGTTAATTTGACAAACGTGGGAAATAAATGCTTTTATGCTTTTATTGACGGTGACCAATAGCGGCCTTTGCTGAAATGAAAGGTTTTAGTCTTTTGGGTGCTTTGCTATGAGGCAAAACAATAATGTGGAATGCATTTGTTGGAAGAAACTAAGTACATAATTGTTGGAATAGCAATTTCAGGCCAAAAAGCATCTTCATTATTAATTCCTACTTTTGGGGGACATATACTGCACAAAATGTACAGTAACCTAATTCACGTTATGAAACATCTGCCTTTTATGCTGAATACATTTGTAGCAATGAAGGATTAAAAAAAAAAGAAGAAGCTGTGTTTTAAAATCTACATATTTTCACAATCCATTTTATGCACCGTTGGTCTGGGTTGCATTTTAACAGGGCACCAAGGGTATCATACACCGACAGCTGGAGAGGAACATGTGCAACAGTGTCGGCGCTAACCTGAATTGGTCTGTGGGTTAGAGGGAATCATCGCGAAAGGTGGCTGTGATACATCTGAACAGGACAGAGGTTTATGATGTGTGCATGATTAAGAGATTAAATGGATAATCTCCTTTCAATTCAAAGAGCCTGGCGGAGGCAGGGATCTGGTTTCACAAAGATAGACTTTCACCGTAGCTTCAATTTAACCAACTGTTCAGATAAACATCCAAGTTCGTCGGTTTTTGACAATCTTAGGTAAAATAAATATGGGTATATCCAATTTTATTTCCAAGCATCTTCAACAACTCTTTGTAATTGGATTAAAAAAGATCCATTTGTATGTAAAGATATAATGGAGTAATGTCGACCTGAGCAAAGAAAGAAGTCACGCTCCTTCTGTGTGTGCTGTAACACATGCATGTTATGTGACTGTGAATAAACGTAGATATTTCACATATTTGGGAACTGTCTGTAAGAGCCGTAGGGGACAAAATATAAATTTTCATTTTCTGCTATAGGTAACAATTTGAACGCAGGGCTTAAATGTCCCATGGCATGAAAATTTCACAGAAATGGTGATAGGTGTAAACCGAGCCCTGGGTATCCTGCTCTGCCTTTGAGAAAATGAATGGTGAAATGATGGGCCGATCTGGAATCTTCTCCTTATGAGGTCATAAGGAGCAAGGTTACCTCCCCTTTCTCTGCTTTGCCCACCCAGAGAATTTGGGCCACCCATGAAAGAGAGAGAGAGACATCATGGCTTTCAAATGAGCAAAGTGACAGTTGGTCAAGGCCACACACCCACCCTCCACCTCATTTTTAAGCGGCGTTTTGAGACAAAAAAGATCTCCACAAGAGTTTTAGCTCCAGTAGCAGAACCAATCACCGTCCATATTAACACGTCTGACATCACGTATCACATGACCGTTGGCACACACTGGGCATGTGCGTACCGGTGTAAACGGGAAGCAGATTGTCTGACGTTACTCTGTGGTTGAAGATCATGGATGTAGAAGTTGAAAATACAGAAACTACTTTGGAGAAAGAACAACAAGGGTGAAAAGTAAGAGCAGGGATTTATCATCTCGGAGCGATGACGAGGTGGAGCTGTTACTGAAAGGTCTGTAAGCTACCTAAGTAATAAGTGACGGGCCTCGTTTCCAAAGGTCTCCATTTGTGTCCATCCAAAGCAAAGGAACAACGGAGTTTTCAAACCAAAACGGGGGCAGCAGTGTTTCCAAATGTCTCTGTTTTAGGGGGCTTTCACACCTGCCTCATTTAGGTTGAATCACACTAGAGTTTGTTTTCCCCCTTGATGCGGTTCGTTTGGGCAGGTGAGCAATCAAACTCGAGTGCGAACCAAAAGCGGACCAAACCAGCATAACGAGCAGCTTTCAGCGTTTCTCTCACAGAAACAGACAGCAGTCAAGCTCGCCGTCCGTCACTTGCATCTCCGTGGTCAAACCAGCCGCCGGAGACAGACACCGGGAGGGCAGAGCGAGGTCTTGGTGACCAGAGCATACGTAGTAACATCGCTGCGAAACAATGTGTGATTATTTAAATAAAATGAGCTGGTTTGACCATGGTGATGGAAGAAATATAAAAAAAAAAAACACTTCCTGTATTCCCTTTCTTGCTCCCGCCACCCAGACACAAGGTTTTAGCGTGATTTGTAATGGCGCATTTTGGTACGCTTGGGAAATCACTCCAAGTTTACTAATCAACATCAACTGATTCGGACCAAAGCAAACGAACTATAGGTGTAAAAAAGCCAGAGTAGTGTGGACGTGAGGCGCAAACGTAGTAAAAGATGTTCGATTTTAAACCAAAACGTAGTAGCGTGGATGTTGTCTATGAGCATAAGTAAGACTGTCCTGACCTTATAGACCATTCTCTTTATAAAACTGATGGTCTTGTTCTGTATGATGCCCCCCTTCTTCTTCTGAGTCAACCCCCTCTCTCAGTCTCTCACTCTTTCTTTCTCCCAGCGATACTATGGGTACTGTTTCCTGTACGCGTAATGTTTGCCAGAGGAACACACAAGAATCCAAGCTTCACAATCCCTCTTAACCTTTGACCCTGGCTTATTGTTACCTGTGAGCAGCACTGTGGCAAATACATGTTGTACAAGTACCGTACAGCCCTGCAAGCTGTTTGTGTTCTGCAAGTATGGAGGGCAGGGGAGGAGGGAAGGAAGAGAGGGAGCTATTTAATCCCCCCCAAAGGAACTCCCCTCTCAACCCGTATCGTGAACTCACAGGCAAATCGCGTTGCTGGAAGGCACACCACACACACACTGCTGTCTTTTTAATTTCATCAGCTGAAAGAAATCTATACAGCGCTTTGGAATCCGACTGAGCTGCGGAGAGAAGTGAACTATACAGCGCCCTGGAATGTAAACAGGTTTCGCACCAAGTGTAGCATAAAAATACCACATTGTAACAAAGCTCTCGGCTATGATAATGGTCAATAGTACAGATCAGAGGTCTTGGTAGATTTTATGGTTGTTAGTCGTACAGCATATCAATAAGAACAAGTTGAACAAATCCAGAGAACAATTCTGAGGAAATGCAGCAATGGTACAAATTATTCAAGTAACACGGATAAAATGTTGGCTTCAACTGAAAGCATTGTGATGATGGTGGCTTTTTCGCTTCGCTATTATGAAAAGCATTATCTCCAGAGAATATTAGCAACGCTGTTATTAAATCCCATGCAGTCAGCTGCTTGCTTAGGAACAGATATGGGCTGTAATCTGCAGAGAATGGACTCATCTCTTGTGCATTTTTTTGTAATTGTCAAGTACTGAAAAACACTCACAAACAATTATTATTTAATATTCATAAAACTGAGCAAACACCTGCATATAATTGTCAATCCTCTATCACCAAGTTTTGGTAACAATGATGACCAGACTTTTGAGCATAGCATTTAGTGCTTTGAAGATTAATTAACTGACTATTGTGATAATCGATCGGTTTGAGTCATTTTTTTTTTTAAAGAAAAGTTTCTCTGTTTCCAGCTTGTTAAATGTGAATATGTTGTAGTGTCTTCTCTCCTCTGTGACAATAAACTGAATATCTTTGAGTTGTGGACAAAACAAGACATTTGAGGACGTCATCTTGGGCTTTTGGGAAACACTGATCCTCATTTTTCACCATTTTCTGACATTTTAGAGACCAAACAACTAATCCATTAATCGACAGAATAATCATCAGATTAATTGACAATTAAAATAATCGTGAGTTGAAGAAGAAGATTTACAAAATCATGACTGCACTGTTTCTGGTATGTGAATGCACTTTATTTTATTATACACAATCTGAGATGCTATGCCAGTTCTAATTTTTTGTTCATTATACAATATACTGTAGTTCTTTGTCCTCCTGTACTACCGTTTTCTAATTTCATAGTGTTGTATAACTTTTGGAATACAAACAATCCTAATCAGTACATCGTAGAGTTAGACAGGCCACCATAATATCTGCCAACTTTGCATTCAGCTGTCACACTTAATTATCATGCCAAAGTAAAAAGAAAATACATTGGCTGCAGGAGGTCTTTTGTGAAGTCTTTGTTTTTGTGTACAATTAACTGGCAAGCATGCTATATACTTAAGTAAGGGCTATTTTAGGTGTGCATAATTGTTAGGGAGTTGTTTTTATCAGCATGCCTCACTCCCCTTCACCGCACCCTATCAGGAGACACCCCTAAGAGGAAGCGATTTCCACAGCCGCGGCCCCAGCAACCCCCACTAACCTTGACATTTGTTCATTTACCCCCCCCTCCCCCCCCTTCTGGTTTCCACGCCTGATCCCCCCCCCCCACCCCCTCTTGTCCATGTCTTTCAAAATTGACCAGTTTACAAGGGAACAGGTAGGCAGACTCCAGAAAGCCCCCCACCTGTACCCTGAAACACATGATTTGCACACGGGGCCGACTGCCAGAGATCCTGCTTTACTGACTGAAGTGGAGAGAGGGGGGGTGACAAAGACGACAGCTTGTGTGGGGGAACATTGTCTGCGGCTGCAACTAAAAATCTTTTCAGGAAAAATAGGATTTTATACACAATGGTCGTGGGTGTGAAGAAAGGGGGCACATATTAAAAGAAGCGCCTTTATGTGTGCAGAGCTACTGGTTTTAAACGGCATTTGCATGGAGAAGGTCCAATCTGTTCTTTTTTTTCCCCTACTAGGCTATAGTGTGACAGACTGGATCAAAGGGGGCTTTCCAGGTTGTCCTTGTTTTCTTGGAGACTAATCGTCACATATCCAGGACAGTGTGCAGCACACTGACACACAGTAGGCCTACTTCCTTTAGTAAAACAAATGTGTAAGAAAATGAATGTCTTTCTACCAGAGAAAGAGATTAAATTCACGTGGTAAAATCAATACAAATTTAGTTTTCTTAGAAAACCTATTAAGCAAGCAACATGTGAAAACTATAATTTATGCAGTGTTTCCCCTAGGGTTACTGCTTTAGGAGTCAAACTTTAAAGTTTCTTTACATATTTATCAGTTACTTTTTTAAAAAGAATGTGTCTCTTTCAAAGCTGGTTCGCCTCTTAACGTTAACTTAACGTAACCTTGCTTACGTTATTTCCTTACATGCAATGTTGTGTTTAAAAGGCTATGTCTTGAACAGAGTTCAACGCAGTGCTTCACTCCACAGAAAACGCTACGTTACATCACCTTCAGCAAACTTCACAGAGAACAATGAGGGCAAAACAGCCTCACTGATCTGTTTTACCTAAATATTTATCTTAATATTATTTTCGGTGCTGTTCCGGGTATCTGTAACCTGCATTTTTAAACTAAAATGATCTCTGTCCACACAAGCGTTTTAGCTCAGTAGCAGAACTAATCTAACGCATATCACATGACCATTTTAAGTGGGCATGTGCGTGCCTTAAACAGGAAGCATATTGTCTGACGTTACTCTACGGTTGAAAATCATGGATGTGTAAGTTGAAAAATATTACTAAATATTCTCTGGTCCAGGTCAGCTAAAAACACAACACAGAATTTGCAGCACGTTAGCACGTTGTTCACTACTGCGCCTGTTTGTAACCGGTAGGCTAACGACAATCGTTTCAACGGACTTAAGCATGTTTAGATAACACACTCCTCGACTGTCCTGCTGTTACAGACGTGAACTGACCACAAACAGTTGCCCCGTTCATGGACTCACGGCGGTGCATCGCTGCGGAATGAATAAAGGGGAAACACAAAATTTGTCGTTTTTTTGGGCATTCAAAAAACAAACATTTTGGGCCTGTAAAATTATAGGAGAAACACTGTTATGTATGATTGTTCCCTCGCTGCCTAAACAGCACTCACAGCTTCTGACAGGAAACCATCGCAGCTCACGTTCTTTATGCAGTGAAACCTCCTCAATCATCTCACCACGGCAACAACAGCAGGGAGGTCAGTTGTTATAGAGATAGGAAGAGGCTTGGTAGGTTATCAGCCACAGTACTGTGTGTGTGTGTGTGTGTGTGTGTGTGTGTGTGTGTTTTATGTGGACGGGGGATGGAGCTGACAATTGAGCGGAGGATTCTTATGTAATTTTCCCTTTAGGTGGCGGAGAACAGTGAGAGCAGCAGCCCACACTGAAGAAGAGCCTGTTTGTTAAATAGCTGCAAGTAAGACAAGATCAATAGTATTATTACAGGCTGTTACAGACCAGGGGAGGTCCAGATGTAGCAGAGCGATGGGGACACAGCCAGTGACAGCAAGTTCAGGTATGAAGCATGTCTTCCCACAAATCACCAGTTCCTGTTCTATTAGCCTTTTTAAAGCTCTTTCACACATAAATCTGTTTGCTTTAAAGGGTAACTTCGTTTTTTTTTGTTTTTTTTACTTGGACCCTATTTTCCAATGTTTTTGTGTCTAAGTGACTGATGAGAACAACAATCTCTGAAATTGGTCCAGTATTAAGCAAGACACAAGCTGCAATGTAACATTAATTTGCAATTGTGAATCTTCAATTTTACTTGTATGCTGGCTCGATACACGCTTAAAGTCCTGATTATTTAAATGGAGTCTGGTGGAGTCTGGTGGTGATGGTGATTTCGGAGCCGTTTCATGTTAAACAAAAAGGATCTTACTCAATAACAAATAGGTCTATCTCTGTAGGGATCCATCCCATAATGTTGTCAGACACTTAGAATAATAATCTGAGCCCGAGTGTTCTTGTTCAATACTGGACTAATTTCAAACAACGTTTTTCCCATCATTTACTTGGACACAAAAAACATGGGAAAATACGGTTTCCAGGTTGAAAAATACTAAAGTTACCCTTTAAACTCATTCACACATGCACACAAATCCACGCACGTAGATAGCACACACATGAAAGTGCACAACCTTAGAAAAAGTCAAAAAGCTAATAGGAAAAAAGAAAAAGCTGAGCAAAAGCCAAAAAACACTAGCATCCTAAATGTGGCTGAAAGGCTGCGAGGAGAGTCTGATGAGGTTTAGTGAGGGAATGACTTCCACAAGCTGAACTCCATGAAGTAGCACCTCTGACATTTGTCTGGCTGCAGCTGACAGCAGGATGAGCACCGCTCTAAATGTTAAGCACCTCCAGCTGAGCCTACATGTTAAGGGCTATTGTTGACTTGTACCGAGGGAGGTTTCGGATAGTTATGAAAAAAGAGGAACGACCCGCATGTAAACTTTGTCAGGGTCAAACTCATTCAAGCTGCAATATAAAAAGCACAATACAAAATACCAGCCGTTTTCTGACTTCTTTATAATTTACTTAAACATTTCTTTAAGTTCTGGCATAACTCTTAGTCACTTTTTTTACTTCTCATATACCATTGACAACAATCTGTTCAAATTCTTCTTCACCCAAAGAACATGTCCTTATGCTGTCAGTTTAAGTTTAAACAAAGGATGACAACAGGTGCACCGAGCGGAGTTTAGATTGGATAAAGTTGCTTCATATGACTTGGAGCCAGGAGGCACTTCTGTGTAAAAGTTTGTGAAACCATAAACAAGCAAACTGTTAACCTGGGTTATGAGCATGTTTAGCAACTTTGAAAAAAAAAAAAAAAAAAAAAAAAAGAAATCACATTAAAAAGGAAAATTGTTCAATTCCTTTGCGCCCACCCCCTTGTCATAAGATATGGATGTCCCGTAAGGTTATTTGTGTTTGCTGGGAAATGAAGTGCTCAACTGGATTAAAAACATACTGCATATGTTTGGAAATCTGTTTCCCTGGGCGTATGAGTGGAGTGAGCGAGCGTGAAGCAGCAGCTTGCGTCTCCTCCAAGAGAGAGGGCAGACACTCTCATCATTAGCTGGGCTACAATGTGCTCCTCTACCTGCTCCAATCTGCACAGCCAGGCTCCACTCTGACGCCAGACAGATGTTCCCAGCACGAGGTGCAAAGTACGGAGAGGGGTAACGAGAGTGAGCAGGAGAGAGGCAGAAGAATGGAAATATTCAGCAGGGTACACAATAAGAGTTTAATTATGAATAATACCAATGGTTCTTTGTTCTGACAATGAAGCTAGCTATGGTTTGTCTGGCCTTTGGGAAATTGTTTTTGGCTTCCATATGGGGGCAGCTGTCTGTCAAAAAAATAAACGCTTGAATCATAACATGCCACAGTAGGGATAATTACAGGATAAAGAACAATGCAATTGTGTATGTTTATTTGCAATACTGAATAGGTATTTTCCTAAAACAAACTCTAAAGCTTTTGCAGAGGTTAGAAATTGAATTTCAGCAGTCAGTAGAAATAAACTGTGACTTAACAGGATAAAGACATATACTCCAGTCACTCTAGTGTATATGCAGAATTAGGGATGGGACATGCTTGACTATTGATCTGGATGCACTTTTTGAGGATAATCTCAGTGTTACCTGATCTTGTTATTAATGAAATTATGAAAGAAAATCTCCCCAAAACAAACTAATTATTGCTAGATCAAGTATTGTCTGTTCTGCTACAACCTTATATAGTGTATTCCTCTGTGACATGAACTATTGTTGTTCCAAAAAATATGAAATGCTAATAAAAGAGCTGTATCATTTCATTGGTTGACACAGTATTTGTTCATTATAATCAAAGCTACACAAACAATACTGTTTTTTTTGGGTCGTTTGGCCTGTTGAGGGGAGAGGTTGATAATGACAAAGAGACAAAACAGCAGCAGTGTTTTCCTTTTTAGGGAAAAGCATTGAATGAAATGCAATACAGTAAGGGGTTACACGCCTAATAGTTTGCAGTTAAAGGACATCTTGAGGTGTGGAGCAGACGATCTCTGCAGGCTGCAGAATTCACAAACACAAAGCCAGCTGGTCTGATACAGTCACAATACTTCACTGTTTGTATTTGCCTGACAGCAGCAGAACACAGGCTCTGTTCCACTTTTGGGAGCTGCTACAACAGAGATGGATGTGAAAGCATGCATGTCCCTCATGCATCATAATAATGAGCAGAGCACACTGTGTGCTCAACTGTCCAACTGGCGTTCAATTAGCTAGCGAGAAGAAGTTAACAAACATATGATGGCTTCCAAACCAAGGACTGTATTGAAAAGAATGTGGAAATGAAGAATTGTACTGACTGAATGACCACAGCCTGTATCATGTATCTCTTGTAGCTTTTCGATAAGAAAACTGCTATCCCAATCCAATCAAACCCTTGCCTTAATGCTTTTGCTTCAGGTGGATAGTAGTCTGGATCAATGGAAGTACATTTCCAGGATAAAGCCGGAAGTCCGCTCTCTGTGTGTCGCCGTTCTCAAAATCCCTTCACTACGGCAAACTACAATAAACTTTGAATGTCAGCACACACTGAAAATGTCAAGTTTTGGAGAAAATTTGGATCATGCAACAAGTCAGGCCTGCTTGGTTCTTTCAGGGAATGATTGTAAAGATTTACAAAGAATATGTTTAGGGTATTTCCTCTCTAACTGGGATGTTTTGGGACCGATTGGTGGGATTGCTGTGGACGAAGTACCTACGGAGATACACTGGTAAGAGCCAATGAGGTTTAACCATGTCTCAGCTAATTTAAATAGCTCACCTTACTGTATTGTAACAGTTAACTTAATTTAATATCGTTTGTGGCGTTTTTATTTGCGGGGTGCAAATGTTCCACCAGAACAAGGTCCTTCCCGAGACTATTTAGCAGAGCCATCGTCGCTGCGTCCGGAGTTTAGCGCCACCCAAGACGATTGTGATTGGTGTAAAGAAATGCAAACAACCCAGAGTGTTTGTTTCTCCTATCCCAGAATGCATCTGTGGTGGAGCCAGACCTTACTCCACAGCGCTGTGGAGATACAGCTGGCAATGAGAGACGATGTGAGGTGGATATACACTCTACACCATACTAATACCGTGTTTGACCCTATCCTATCAATATGGGCCAACATTTCTAAAGAATGCTTCCAGCACCTCGTTGAATCAATGACACAAAGAATTAAGGCAGTTCTGAAGGCGAAAGGGATCCCCCACACCATTACACCCCCACCACCACCAGCCTGCCCAGTGGTAACAAGGCATGACCAATCCATGTTCTCATTCTGTTTACCCCAAATTCTGACTCTACCATCTGAATGTCTCAACAGAAAACGAGACTCATCAGACCAGGCAACATTTTTCCAGTCTTCAACTTCAAATTGTAGCCTCATTTTCCTATTTTTAGTGGAGATGAGTGGTACCAGGTGGGGTCTTCTGCTGGTGAAGCCCATCCTCCTCAAGGTTGTGCGTGTTGTGGCTTCACAAATGCTTTTCTGCATACCTTGGTTGTAACGAGTGGTTCATTTGAGTCAAAGTTGATCTTCTATCAGCTTGAATCACTCGGCCCATTCTCCTCTGACCTCTAGCATCAACAAGACATTTTCGCCCCCCCGGACATACTGGATGTTTTTCCTTTTTCAGACCATTCTTTGTAAACCCTAGAAATGATTGTGGGTGAAAATCCCAGTAACTGATTGTAGCAGATTGTGAAATACTCAGACCAGCCCATCTGGCACCAACAACCATGCCACGCTCAAAGTTGCTTAGATCACCTTTCTTTCCCATTTTGACATTCAGTCTGGAGTTCAGGAGATTGTCTAGACCTGGACCACACCGCTAAATGAATTGCAGCAGCTGCCACGTGATTGGTTGATTAGATAATTTAATTAAAGTGAAATTTAACAGGTGTTCCTAATAATCCTTTAGGTGAGTGTATACATACTGTGTAAATTTATGTTTTATAGAAATCATTTTACAAATAAAATAATTTGAGGCACTTTTTGAAACACTCCTGTGGTCCGTCAGTACCAAAACCTCACTCGACAAAAACAGTTTCTTCCCGACTGCAGTCGGCCTCATTAACAAGGCAAACAAATTCCTTTAAGTGTTACTTACTTGGCAATAAATCCGATTCTGATTCTGACGAACTTTCATAGAGACAAACCCTCAGCAGAGAAACTTCAAACATCATAAAAAGTTAGAAAAAATCCATGAAAACCTAAGGCTATACATTGCTATATAAATGGGATTTTACAGCGATAATGAATACCTTGGCTTTTCTCAAAGCAGCAAAGAGCTTTAGCTGGGGCACTCTTTCGCATGTTCATATTGCATCATGTTGACTCACAAACCGCCGAAAACTATAATGAGAGAATAAGTATTAACAAGCAAAAGTAAGAACCAGTGCTGCATTTATATAAGCTGCCTCTATTCAGATACTAATGATTCGCTTGTTACAGTAATTATCGCTGCGAGACCATACAGGAACATCTGCATTGATTTAGACTCTGGGTGAGCTGCGAGAGGGAGGGAGACGCTCACAATCTGGAATCCGACTTCGAGAGCTAGACAACAATCTGTTAATGGTTATTTTGGTAATTGTCCATAATTGATGTAAAACACAGAGTGTGTTGCAGAAGATTTTAAATGACTGTTTGTGTAGCTCGAAGGGTCAGTGAAAATGGGCAGTTGCAATGGAAATGCACATACAGCATCTAATAATGCGAGTTCTCAAAGAAAGTGGACAGCTGGTGGGAGAAGACAAGACACCCAGCCACACAGTTTACACTTAACTGCTGCTAAATTTTTCTTCGCAGTGAAAAGCAATGATGTAATAAGTGATACAGCCAGTTAAATAAAAGATTTGACACTAAACATAAACATCCATATATGATTGTTTTGCACGTCTAATTGGGCTGGTATTAAAGCTGGGCCATATGGAGAAAATCAAATATCCCCATATTTTTGACCAAATACCTCGATATCGATATTGTGGCGATATTTTAGGGTTGACAATTGGTGCTTTCACAAAATATGCACACAATGCATATTATATTATATATTATTTTGAAATTCCCACTTCACATTTACTCTTGTAATAAAATTGTCAAATCATATTTTTGTTGTTTTTTGTGAGTGGGTATAAATGTAACCGATTGTGCTAAACGGGCATTAATGATATTGTCTTATACTGAATCGAAACGAGATCGTATCATGGCAGACTTTGTGATATCAGCAAATATTGTATCATTGTCCAAAGAATCAATATATTGTGTCGTGATAAAACTTGTGATTTACACCCCTACAGCCCACACAGACTTATAAGACACCAAAAAGTACTGTTTCAGTTCTGCTTACTAAGCCAGAAATGTCGTAGTTACAAATTAAGTTGATTATTTATTGTTGCAAAGTAATCAGTCATTAGACCCTCTATACACAGTCCCTCTGAAAACTTCTTATCTTTGGGTTTTCTCTGGTTGCTCTCCGTCTTTTTAGGGCAGATTTGTACATATATACAGTACAAGACCATAAATTACCAATACACCTGCCTGTTTTTGTAGCTAATGTTAAATTCTGCTTCACATAAGGCTCCACGCTGTAGTTGTGGATGAATATTATAAGTAGGGCTGTGCAAATAATCAAATTTTGATTGCGATTTTGACTCCTAAGGATCACAAAAACAATGGAATTGTTGTTATTTTGCACATTATTTTTTGCAAGTAAACACTTATTTTGTCTTGGGTTCTTAAGGGGAATTCAAAAAGTTCAACGGTAAAAGTATTAACCCACTGAGCCCGGGCTCATCGTATACGACAAAAAACGGCATCTCGGATTCATAACTTCAACATTTAATAACCATAGTAGAAACATACCATTTCATTCAGCTAAGAGCTAACACTTGCGCCGCTCGGCTGATGTCTTTGGCATCTTCGTAGCCCTTACAGAAGGTTTTGTAGCCAGCCTGGAGTTTTTCGGATTATTTGTGCAATAAATCCAAACGGTTGCATCCAAAATTAAGGGAAATTTCACAGTTCAATGTGTTTTCACTGTTGATTTGTTTGTGTCTTTTTAGGTTCAATAAATGCAACATCTTTCCAAAAGTCAATGAGTCAAATCGTGTTAAATAATTGTGATTTCAATATTGACCAAAATAATTGTGATTATGATTTTTTCCATAATCGAGCAGCCTTAACTATAACTATGTGAGACACTGTACAAACACTCTCTCTGTGTTTAAAAAGGGTTTTGGCACGGCTGACACACAGTGAGGAGAGCACATCTGTGAAGAGCTAGCTACATAATTCCGCTCAAAGCAAGGTGAGTGATGAGTCTGTAATACACGGGGTAGTCCAGCGTGTCCTTGTTGTGTTGCCATCGCTTCTCTAATGAGACCTCGGCTGGAAGAATCAGTGGAAATCTACGCCGCTGTGTTGCTCAGCCCAGCCTGACCTCACTTCACTCTCGGCTGAATTAAGGAAATCTTTTACCTTCTTAACTGTGGCGATTGATAAAGAATACACACTAATTATGGAAACATCTACAAACTAGGGCAAGACTGCATGACCTTGGACTAATGAATATATATATGAAAAGAATATGGCTGCTGCATCTCATGCTGTTTGACGAGCGAGGGTCAAAAACTGATCCGTTTGACATTTGAAAGCACGACCCTTGACCTAAACTAAAGAAACTCCTTTGCTTTACAAATAATCTAGCATCAAAACACATTGCCAGAAATAGCTATTTAAATGCCAAACATGTTATTGTACAGTAATTCACTCTCTTGACTCCAAAGAAACAGAAATTACAGAGAACGAATTAAGCATTTCTCAATCATTGCTCACTATTGAATTGTATATTGAAAAGTATAACATATAAATTAGCTAGTTGTCTTGAAAAAGCCTGGGAGAAGAGAAGAAAAAGCTCTTTACCGAGAAGATCTGGAGATATTTGTTTGTACTTGTTTTTTTTTGTTTTTTTTGGTCATTCATGTATTTCTCCACATGATTTGTACATGCGAGACCAGAAGACGTCTGTCTGAATAGTGGTGTCTTGTAATTCCATAACTATATTAAGGGTGTCCTGATTTTGATTTTATATCAAAAAACCATTGAAATGAGTTTTCGATTTCGAACCGAAAAACAATAGATTTTGATCGAAATCCAAAGAAGGATCAATTTAATTCAATTTTATTTACAGTATCAAATCATGAAGAGAGTTATCTCAAGACAATTTACAGATAGAGTAGGTCTAGACCACACTCTATAATTTACAAAGACCCAACAATTCCAGTAATTCCCCCAAGAGCAAGCATTTAGTGCGACAGTGGCGAGGAAAAACTCCCTTTTAGGGAGAAACCTTGGGTGGTGAGGAAAACTTCCTTTTAGGGAGAAACCTTGGGTGGTGAGGAAAACTTCCTTTTAGGGAGAAACCTGGGATAGACCCAGGCTCTTGGTAGGCGGTGTCTGACGGGGCCGGTTGGGGGTGTGATGAACAGTGGCAATAATAGTCACATTAAAGATAATGGAACTATGACTAGAAATAGTAGGTGTAGTAGTTCATGGCATAGCAGGGCACTGCTGGGCGTAGCTGGGCGATTAGTATGCATATTGGAAAAAACAAAACTGAGGTTATGTGATTTCACCCAGCAGTGTATATATGTATATATATGTATAAATACATATACAGATTTTGTCAACTAATCAATTCGTTAATTTAATTGACAGATCTGTTAAACTGACAAAGAATCATACAAAAACAGCAATTTATATTATATCATAATTTTCTTGTAAATAAATTAAGCATGAAAAAACATTTAAAAAATGACTAATCGACTCAAGAAATCTTAGTCGACTAAGACCAAAACTAATCCACAAAAGAGGGGGCGGCCCTATTATATATGCTTTAATTCATTAATTGACCTACATTGCCGTCAAAATCACAACTGCCTTGAAACAAAATCCAACACACTCGCATCGACATTTAAAAAAAAAAAAAAAAAAAAAAAAAGGTGTGTGATGTCACCCAGCCACCCTGTTCAATTAAACACCTCCCACTACAGGTTGGCATCACTCAAAAGGCTCATTAACCCTTCTGACCAACCACCAGTCGCAATCAGAAAAACATCCCGTCACATTGGCCAATCCCTACACGGGCAACGCAGGTCAACTCCCACACAAGTGACAGGAAATTGAATTGCTGGAGAGAACGAGGTCCGTCTGAGCACTTGAAAGACATTTGTTTATTTACAACTGGTCACACGGCCAGACAGACTTCCATGGGCTTAAAAAGTAAGAAGCAAAGGTGATATCCTAATGCAATTTCATGAAGTGGAAATTACTTGTTTTTTTTGTACATCGTTGATATATGCGAGTGATATGAGGTAAATATTCCTACAGGCAAGCAGGAATGTGGTTGAATAAATCATCTCTAAAGCCGAGCACCGATGAGCTGAATCACAAAATTCTCAAAGCATGAAAAGGTTTACTAAAATATATATATCCCAGATACATCACATTTGGATCTATGAATCAATGTGGCATTTACTTTAGTGTGCAACTACGCCTTATGAAACAAAACGGGAGCAGTGATACATTACCGAAGCGTCTTTGTGTGGTTGTTTTTTCAGACCACTAGTCTTAATCTACTGGGTTGATCTCGCGGTTCCCGCGGGATTATAAAATATCTGCAAACCTCCAAATATTTGAGGCAACCAACAACTCAACACGCATTTGGCGTTGGGATGCAAGAATGTGAAAACACACAAACGAACGGATAAAAAAGGAGTGAAATATGAAGAGAAATAAGGGGATCGGAGCGGTGCCCATTTCGGGGGTGTAAAATATGGAGAAGTGTGGATCATTGGGGGAGCTGCTCTGCCTGGGGGAACAGATGAAGGGAGGACACTCTGCCAAGATCTCTCCACTGGAGGGGGAGCTGAGGGACTGGAGCTCTATGGGAGAAAGAGTGTGCGCCTCGCATGCTGCTCTCCTCAATCTCAGTCTCACACGCCTGCATTGACATGTCCCAGGCTCTCTGCAGCGGAGGGAAATTGCTGCTGACAGGGCCTTGCAAACTTTCACAGCCATTTAGAAAGACTTACTCCCACACTTTTGTCACAGGCATTTATTGCACAAGATACATGATATGAAAAATTTACATTTTTTTGAACTTGGCATCCTTTTTTTTAACCAAGTTAGGCTTAAAAAACCATTCATAATTTTTCAGCCCTGCGATCGGCCCTGGTGCAAATGTAAACACACGACACGCCAAGTGAGACCCCGAGATTATGAAAATGCACAATATTCAAGAAAAAAAAAAATCCAAACGCTACTTCATGAATTTGTAACATATGAGCTCCTAATCCAATCGCAAATGTGATCTGTGTCACCATCACCCAAACACACTAGGCTGTTTTTAAGTGAGAGCAGAGGTTATTGCAGACTTATATCCCTTTCCCACTGGCCAAAAATTCCACCTACACCCACTAGATCTGGCTTGTGGGAAAGGTTACAATCGGCATTCACTCCCGGGACAAATTACTCTGCAGTAGGCACAGGTATTATTCGGCTCCAGCTCCGATCGGCAACAATGAAAACAGGACACCCGGGTAAAGTAGATACGCAAATTTTTCGTCCCTTTTACGGTGCAATGCTGTGACACGTGTCGGCTCCGTCAGTGACCTTTGGCATCTCAGCCACAAATTCCGTCCATGCAGCACTTGAACATCAAATTAGTCGGCACCGATTTTGAAAGAGAGACTTAATAAGTAACAGATACGGAAAAAAAGAGTAACCACCGTAACATTTTCACTGGCCTCCTCTTTCTACTGTTTACTAACCCTGTGTTGTAAGAGTAACATATTTATTTAGAGGAAGAGCAGAGCCAGTGCGTTTGTGCACCTTATCGGAAAGCTGTAGCAGGAAAAGTTAACAACACCTGTTTTCGGCTATTTTTAGCAGGTTTACAGGTTTTTAAGAAACCAGCATATACACTCAAATGTTGGTGGAAAAAGGGTGTTACTGTACTGTACCTGCACGTCCACGACCAGCCAGTGCCTCCAGTAAGCAGCCTTTGGTTGGGCGTGGCTTGGAGCATCCGGATCAACCATCACCAGAACATACATCTGATTCTGCAAACAGAAGGGGATTCATATATCATTATTTTTAATACAGAGAAAGCTTAAGCTTTACTACAGTACCACACACATTGCGATTGGCCCCAAAGGCAGTTCCTGTAACAGTGGTACCTGATCTCTTTCACTTTCTAAATGTGCCGTTTGTGCATCACAATGCCCAAGGCTCGAAAGCCATCTCTGCGGCTTACAACAGTTGATTTAAATACTTTAAAACCAAATGCTTCACTCTACTTTCTTAACTTTTTTTAACTTAAAATGCAGCAACGTGCAGGGCTGCTCGATTATGGGGGAAAAAAATCATAATCACGATTATTTTGGTCAATATTGAAATCACGATTATTGAAAGATGTTGCAATTATGGAATTAATTACAAACAGTGAAACAGTTTAACAAATCAACAGTGAAAACACCTTGAACTGCAACATTTCCTTTAATACTTGTTCCCGTTTTAACTTTTTGAATTCCCCTTCAGAACACACGACAAAATAAGAGTTTACTTGCAAAATGTGCAAAATAATTGTTTTTCTCGATTACGTTGTTTTTCTGAGCCAAAATCTTAATTGTGATTAAAATGTGGTTAATTACACAGCCCTAGCAACGTGTGAATTTTATTTTATTCATTTTGTGACGTCCACAAAGCAGACAAACACAGTTCATACCCGAAGGTTGGGTTTGCCTTTTGTTGGTTTGACACATAATTTTAACAGTCTTACTTCAGCTGTCAAGGCCCAAATGGTGCTTAGAAAACAAAGTATTACATGACTATATTGTTGTAAAAAACATGAAATAAACTGTTATAAAAAGGCAACAATAAATATGAGATTATGTTCCGTTGCCATGCTAATCACTGACTGCAGTACACTCTTATAGCTGTCACTTCTCGGTTATTCCTTAAACTTAATATCATTACTGTGACATCAATAAAAATGACAACATTTTGGATCCGATACCAAATCCTCTCGTTAACATATTCACAGTAACTTTCTGCCACTTACACAGTATCTTTGTACCCCTCAATCTGTCAATACATAAAGTGAGAGAAAAAGCATCTTAACTAACACTTGATCACAGTTATTGGACGTTGACTTGGCGGCTTAACTGCCGGAAAATTTCATTCTGTCTGTCCCTAAAAGTTAGAGAATTATGAGAGCAGATTGAATTATTGCGAGAGCACATTTGTCATCCCTGGTTCTGCGCCCAAAATCTGCCAGACCATATGATGGGCTTTTTTTTATTTTGTTCACTTCCTCTACAAACAGAGACATTAATCGGGGCTGTTTCAATGTTACAATCCACGATGTCTTCTTTTACTGTATATGTACTTTCAACTGAAGCGAGACCATGATGATATTGGCTTTAAGTATTTAAAACAGATGTGTTTCTTACAATCTTACACTAACTGCCAAACAACACTGTCTGTCTGTGCTGCAGTGAAACACTTCACAGAATCAAATGCTCGTTAACATAAACCCTAAATGCCTGTTTGTTGTTTCCTATCAAGACATTCTTAAAAGGCCTCTGAAAATTATCGTAAGCCGATGTACTTGAACGAGATAAAGAGGTAGTCATGTATTTTCCTGCAGATGCTCATTTTCAGAAGGATTCTCTGCCTACCTGACAAGCAGTAATAAGCGTAAACAACTAAGCCTAATAATAGGATAATACTGTAGTCTCCGCGATAGTGCCTGCAGGTAACATCCAGACACACCGGCAACAATAGAGCCTCCTCCACAGCCTGTCAAAAGTGACTCTATATCAGTGACCCCCCCGGGCAGCTTACCAACCATGACCTGTTGCCTTCTCAAGAGTTGTAATCCTCATTTGTACATGTTTGCTACCAGGCAAAAAATAAAACACTGTGATAATGTAGTTACACTAATATTTAAGTCAGACCCTGATGCATTGAGAAATAGCATGGTTTCAAACAACAACAACAACAACTACAACACACACACACACACACACACACACACACACACACACACACACACACAGGCAATTTAAGCATTTAAATAAAAAATGACCTCCAGTCACAATTATCATTGAAAGAAATAGAACTTTATCGGTTATTTCACGAACGTTACCATGGATGGAAAATACACTGTATAGGGCAGGCTTAGTTCTCCTGAAGCCAAATTTAGAACAACATTAAGAACATTTCAGGAATTTCCAAGTATAACAACTAAAAACAGCGCCTGTTTATGGTGGCCTGGGCACCAGATTTCAATTATTTCTGCGCATATTTAGTCTCTACCTGTAAGAATCTGGCTGGTCCAGCTGGCACGAGCAGCAAATAATACAAGAGGCTCCCTCCGTGCTTGCACTTCACACATTGTGGCATGTACCCCTCTCTCTTACAAGGACACTTTTTTTTTTTTTTGTCCATCTGTCAAAATCCACATTAATTACGCACAGATATGTGTGAAAGACTCCAGGGAAAAACAGATGCATATTCTGCCATCTGAAATAATTTATCAGGGCTCGAACAAACTAAATGTACAGTATATGAAAATGTGTTTTAACACGGCTAATTCTCATGGCTGGATACTGGAAGGAACACAGTTTCCAAAAATATGTTATCAGTATTACCCACTAATACTATACTAATAAGGAAACGTTACATTTGAGCCTTGATGATAACTTGAAACTCTCTCTCTTTCATTTTCTATATTTTGGAGGACACACAAAGCAATTTTTTATTAGTATTATTATTTATTACTAAAGAATTCCACTTGTTTTAATGGTTCTGTGTTTAATAAAGCAATATTACGCCAAAGTCCTTAGACATAACCAAAGTGCCTATAACATGACGTTAAATCACACCCTCTAGTGTAATATTGCAATTATACAATGGTTACCAACAATATTAAAGTTATAATCAAACTGTAATCATATTGTGAGGCAATTCAAAATAAAAAAAAGCAACCGAGACGATTTTTAGTCCCTCCCTGTTTAGTCAGCTAGCTAACATAAGCTAACGTTAGCTTTGTAGGGATCATGGGAACACTGAATAACAGAATAAATTCCACGCATATAAACACAAAATTGCTTTGCAAGCTCAATCTTGTTATAACTAACACATCTGACGAAAAAAAAAAAGTTTTTCCCTCGACAGATTTAGCTCCTGTATGTCCACGAACTTCACATGTAGCAGCTGTTTTTAACATAGCGCCGAGTCATCGGCACAGCTGATGTGATCCAAACATTTCCAGTAACCGTTAACTCCAGAAGGTTGCAAAAAAATTAGTCTTTTATTTCGATTAATATCCATCCATCCATCCATCCATCCATCCATCCATCCATCTTCGTCCGCTTATCCGGTGTCGGGTCGCGGGGGGAGCAGCTCCAGCAGGGGACCCCAAACTTCCCTTTCCCAAGCAACATTAACCAGCTCCAACTGGGGGATCCCGAGGCATTCCCAGGCCAGGTTGGAGATATAATCCCTCCACCTAGTCCTGGGTCTTCCCCGAGGCCTCCTCCCAGCTGGACGTGCCTGGAACACCTCCCTAGGGAGGCGCCCAGGGGGCATCCTTACCAGATGCCCGAACCACCTCAACTGGCTCCTTTCGACGCAAAGGAGCAGCGGCTCTACTCCGAGCTCCTCACGGATGACTGAGCTTCTCACCCTATCTCTAAGGGAGACGCTCCTGAGGAAACCCATTTCGGCCGCTTGTACCCTGGATCTCGTTCTTTCGGTCATGACCCAGCCTTCATGACCATAGGTGAGGGTAGGAACAAAAACTGTCCGGTAGGTCTGTCCAGAGTCTTCCCCCACCCCCTGACCCAACTCACCACCAGATGGTGATCAGTTGACAGCTCTGCCCCTCTCTTCACCCGAGTGTCCAAAACATACGGCCTCAGATCAGATGAAACGATTATGAAATCGATCATTGACCTTCGGCCTAGGGTGCTCTGGTACCAGGTACACTTATGAGCATCCCTATGTTCGAACATGGTGTTCGTTATAGACAATCCATGACTAGCACAGAAGTCCAACAACAAACAACCACTCTGGTTTAGATCAGGAGGCCGTTCCTCCCAATCACGCCCTCCAGGTGTCTCCATCATTGCCCACGTGTGCGTTGAAGTCCCCAGCAGAACAATGGAGTCCCCACTGGAGCCCCATGCAGGACTCCACTCAAGGTCTCCAAGAAGGCCGAATACTCCGAACTCCTGTTTGGTGCACATGCACAAACAACAGTCAGAGTTTTCCCCCACAACCCGCAGGCGAGGGAGGCGACCCTCTCGTCCACCGGGGTAAACTCCAACGTAGCGGCGCTCAGCCGGGGGCTTGTGAGTATCCCCACATCCGCCCGGTGCCTCACACCCTGGGCAACTCCGGTGAAGAAAAGAGTCCAACCCCTATCCAGGAGTACGGTTCCAGAACCAAGACTGTGCGTAGAGGTAAGCCCCACCAGATCTAACCGGTAGCGCTCCACCTCCCGCACCAGTTCCGGCTCCTTCCCCCACAGAGAGGTGACGTTCCACGTCCCCAGAGCCAGCGTCTGCTGCCCGGGTCTGGTCCGTCGAGGCCCCTGACCTTCACTGCCACCCATGTGGCAGCGCACCCGACCCCAGCGGCCCATGGGCCCACCACCTGTGGTTTTTTATTTCAATTAATAACTTTATATAAATATGTTGGAGAGTGTCTGTGTGTTCCACTGTTGTTCCTGATTTATTTAATGAAAACAAATGTTTTAAAACAGTTTTTGACTCAACTCCGTAACGTCGACATGGAAATGGCGGAGTATTTAGTAGTATTTCATTATTTAGTGATGAGCCTGGTGTGCTGTCATGCTGATTTGAGCACGTTCTAAATGTCTAGTTGAACATTCAGATTGGCTGGTCGGATCTACTTGTTGTATAATCTTTTTCATTTAGTTTAATGTAAATGATTGTAAAAGAGATGAGAGGTCAGCTGCCCACTCTGTTATACTCAGTAATGGTGTCTAAATGACTTTGAAAATGCCAGAATAATCTGAGAGCTCAGAGCAGAAGTGAAATATGGGTAGGTGTCGTCCACACACCACAGAACATCATCGGGCCTTATACAGGCTGGAGGTGGGGGGATATTGAGCCTGCTTTCTCTTGGGATTAACCTCCCACGTCCTGCTGTGATCACAGCAAAACGGCCCAATGGGACCACACCTCGGACCGCCAGGCGGCTGGAATACACCCTGCAGCCGACGTCTGGGCGTCTCTGTCACGGCTACTGGTCGGGGGCAGAGAGGAAAGGGGAACCGGGAGGTACTTTTGATCAGTGACATATACAGAGTTTGAGGGGGAAGTCACTCATTGAGAAAGTTTACATGCACACTAATATTCCAAATTGCAAAATCGATACAGGTCATGTAAACAGCATTTTCTGTTGGGATATTTCCGACTATAGAATTTTTTGGCAGTGAAATTGTATTTTGCATTCAAACGAACAGTGCTCTCTAGCGCCTCGCTTTTTCAAATGCGTGTTGCAACTACGGTAGCCATTATGTACCAAGAAGCTATGACAACATGTCTTCCAATTTTTGCTTTTTTGGCGACGAGGATTCCTTCTGGCGTGGCTCGGTATAAGTACGATCCTCCATTATGAACTAAAGTGCAGTGCAGCCTTTCAAATTAGCCGGGGCGGTGACAAGTGCCTCTCACTGATCTCCTTCTCCGTTTCAGCTGGTTTCAGTCACGTGATGCTGGCTCTGAAGGCTAGCGCTCTACGTCCCTCTCAGCGATTATAGTTGTTCAAAATGGCGGAACGACATGGAAGCCTCCTTGAACTTGCCTGTCCAATGCCAATACAGATAATAAATTATTCAATTACGAGGATAAGTCAGATCATTGGCAGAGGTAAGCTGGTTGAAGGAAAGAAAGAGGGACACTGTGTTCACACGGTCCAACAAGTCCACCACCAATTGAAAACTTTATTTTTTTTTAAAACCTATTTTGCACTGCTGCATGTAAACGAGAACATTAATGGAATATTCACTTTCATTACCCATGTAAACAGCTTAGTCGGAAAATTGACTATTTCAAGGGCAAAAAACGGAATATTATGTAAACGTAGTCACTGAATACTTGAACTAAATACCTCTTCATGATTATATATCATGGATATGCAGGTGTAGTTTTTCTTTTCTTTTTTAAATAGATTTTTATATTGTTGTATTTTCAAAAGATGACATGAAACTCCCACTCCATGCCAGTAGCATCGAGGAGATTGAGCCTGCTTTCTCTTGGGATTTACCTCCCACTTCCTGCTATGATCACAGCAAAACGGCCCAATGGGACCACACCTCGGACCGTCTGGGCGTCTCTGTCACGGCTACTGGTCAGGGACAGAGAGGAAAGGGGAAGGTGCTTTCTTCAGTGACATCTATAGGTTTTTGAGCAGGGAGTCACCTAAATCCATGAACTCAATACCTCTGTATGATTATTTATCATGGTTTACAGGTGTAGTTATTTTTTTTGTATGGTTATATTTTCAAGAGATGACATAAAACTCCCACTCCATGCCAAAAGCATCGAGGAGATACACTATTTGCAAAACAGAAGACGTTGGGAGAACAAAGGCAGAGGAATACCAGCGTCTCTGAGGATGTAAACTACTGGCTTACCTTTGAGTGAACTCTGCTGGGGATGAGAATCAGAGAGATGTCTAATCGCTGCTCTCGTAGAGCTGCCTGGGCTATCGAGCCCAGCTCTGCTAACTGATGACACCACGAAGGGCGAGAATGAGTTAGCGAAGAGGGAGGGAGGGAGGGAGGAAGGAGAGGCCCCTCTGTGAGTTTACAAGTTCATGCTTTATCCCTGACCCAATACCAAACAGTGTCATCCGTGCAGCTGCCTATTAATATACCCGTTGCTTTATCCTCCCTGCTTCATCTCCTTCAGCCTCGGCGCACAGAACCCGCAACGTTTCATTAAATGGTCAACTGCGCTCACCGCTCCGCCCGGCCAAATCAACGCATCGATCTCAAATCCCTGTTTAAGTAGCAAAAATACTTGAACTCGTTTGGTAATTAACAGGTATCTGTGTTGTGATTAAGACAAGGCGGTGGCTTAACAACCATCGACTGCGGCTTAGAACAAGGTTGAAAGATCAATCTGTAAATACGGAAAAACAGAAACTATAAAAACACGACCGCAGAGGTACATTTTTCAGATGATGCATAATAATTTCATAGTTTTAAAGTATTTCAAAAGATTTTGAAATTGAACTTAATATACAATCTAGTGTCATGTGAATTTATAGAGCAAAGATGTGTGGACTTTTTAACTAACGACAAAATAATAAGGTCTCATTTCGGAGCCAGGATAGCAGTGAGAGAGGCAGAAAGAGCAAGTGATGGGGATGGGTAACAGTGGACCGCTGTCGGGGTCAGAGAAGGAGGGTCGTCCCGTTGGAGGGGAGGTCAAGGGTCAGCCAGGCAGCCGTAATCGAATCCTGACGAGAGAGTGTGGGGGGGCGTAGACCCAAAAATGAGATGGAGATAGAAGGGGGGGGGGCGCTGTGGCGCTCACCTAGAGGTCCCCCCCCACCTGTCATCTCCAGAAGCTTTGAAAGCTCACTATTCCTCACTGCAAGCAGCATTCGATCGGTAATCTGCCACAGAGGAACATGGTGAGAAAGAAACGGTGCATTTCTGGGGAATCATGTCATTACTCTAGTGTATGAATACGGAGACATGAATTAGGCCTGGGTATCGCCACCGATTTCCTGAATCGATTCCGATTCACAAGGCTCCGATTCGATTGCCGATTCGATTCTATGTTGCTTTGATTAGGGATATGTCAGTTACCATACCAATTTAGCTTGGATATGAGAGGTACTCAGAGAACGTATGCTGTAAATTGTACAAGGAACCCTCTAACCTGCTGCATTAATAAATGTTGCCGTTAATAATTGACCCCAAAGCAGTTACATAGAGACAGAAATTTTTTTACAAGTGCATGTGAAAATAGCCGTGCCAGTGGCCGGGTTGGATCAGTGGGTAGAGCAGGGGCACATATACTTGGAGGTTTATGCCTCGACGCAGAGGTCCAGCGTTCAAAGTCGACCTGTGAGGATTTCCTGCATGTCTTCAGCTTTTCTCTCTCCCCTTTCTCACCTAGCTGCCCTGTCAAAATTAAAGGCGGAAAAGACCAAAAAATAATCCTTAAAATAAATAAAAAACTAGCCGTGCCGTTATTTAGCTTGACATGGGTTCTTAGATTGTCTAGTTTCCTATGATACTAATATCTTCACACTCTACAACAAACTACAAAACTCACATCATTTCAATGTATTTCTCTATGAAAATAAGAATAATGACGCAAAAATTATCATTCTCTCCAATACTGTAAATAATATCGCAATATCAGTCAAAATAATTGCAGTAACAAACGTTTCTCGTATCGAATGACATGCAGCAAAGGGCCACAGGTCGGAGTTGAACCCACGGCTGCTGTGGCGAGGAGTTAACCTCTGTACGTGGGCGTGTGCTCTATCAGGTGAGCTACCAAGGTGGCCTAACATTTATTATTAAACTCCATAACACATCATCTCGGTGCTTCTTGCCACTTTAGTGCAACTTGAGTGCTACGGATGCTTTTAAGACTATTATGCAAGACGATTTTGGCCGGTAACAACTACAGTTACTGGTTTAACACTCAGATTGATTATTGACACGTATAAATTATATGCAAAGAGAATGCCAATACTCCTCAGCGTGTTCTTAAGCGCCTCACACAGTGCGGGCTGCTCACTACCTCCAAACCAGCCTATTTTTAACTCAGCCTCCCTCCCACACAGGAGTGGAGTGTGAAGTGGCTTATAAATCCACACTTGGAGGAGCCACATGGTCAAAGGAAAGTCACATGTGGATACAAACGCATATTCAAGGCCCAAAGAAAACACAGCTACTAGATCCCCGCTGGGTAGCCAAACAGAGAAGTGAGGCAGCAGTTCAAGGGGAATCACAGAGGACTATAAAACAAAAGTTTACATAATTACATAATCACTTTTTTTCAGTCTGAACAAAAAAACATGGATTACAATGTTACATTTTAATCAAATAAACACATCACAGAAAGTAAAATATAGGAAATATTTTTTATAGACTATAGTAGGGCTGCAACTATTGGTTATTTTTTATTGTCAATTAATCTGTCGTTTTTTTTCTCGATTAATCGATTAGTTGTTTGGTGAAAACAGTGAAAAATGTCGATCAGCGATTATCAAAGCCCAAGATGACGTCCTAAACAGAGCTGTAAAGATTAATCAATTAGTTGTCAACTATTAAATTAATCTGCAACTATTTTTTATAATTGATTAATTGGTTTGAGTAATTTTTTATGAAAATAAAGTAAAACTTCTGTGATTCCAGCTTGTTAAATGTGAATATTTTTGTAGTTTCTTCACTCCTCTGTGACAGTAAACTGAATATCTTTCACAAGACATTTGAGGACGTTATTTTGGGCTTTAGGAAACACTGAGCGACCATTTTCTGACATTTTGTAAGTGATTAATTGAGAAAATAATCTACAGATTATCAGATACTAAAATAATCGTTAATTGCAGGCCTAGTCCTACAATTTCTTGTTTTGTCCACAACTCACTAAATTTAGTTTACTATCAGAGGAGAGAAAAAAAATTATAAAATATTCACATTTAAGAAGCTGCAATCAGAGAAATTTGACATTTTTTTCATAAAAAAATGCCTCAAACCGATTATCAAAATAGTGAATAATTTATTAGTTGACAACTAATCGATTAATCTTTGCAGCTCTAGCCTATATATTCTGCACAATATCAATATACTGTAAATATTCTCTGTCTGTGTGTAACATATCCATTACCTTGGCCAATAAAGCCACAAATGAAACGACAAAGTAGTAGACGTGTTTGTATGCAGTCTGTGCTGAACTCTGTTTGCAAAGCCTTGTACTTTCGTGGTGCAGTTTGGAACAGCTACGAAGCCATAGCTAACAGAGAGATGGTTCACAGTCTGATTGAAGCTTGAGGGGGGTGAAGGAATTAGTAGCAGCCTAGGGAGCCATTTCTGCATTTCTCTCAACATTGAAGACCTCTTTCACCGCGCCATGCTTGCGAACACAGCCGTGCTCATGTTAAGCTTATTAGTCACCCTGGATGCGATCTTGCTAGCTGAGGCTTTCAACACTTTCTAGTGGTGGCTTTACACACATACACCTACTCACTGCCATGAAAGCATTTCTGCAAATGCACATGCTCAAACACAGTAACTACCACTAACAGGTACTCAGAAGTAGCATGCAGCCAGGCTAAATGAGGCAAGAGGGAAATATTTTTGCCATGTAGTTTGGCTGCTAAGAACACAACACAGTCAAATTACAGCACTGGACTCATATCCATAATTACTCTGTCAAGCATGTCAAACACTGAGAGTCATAGATCTGCTTGCACCACCAAGTGCAGCCTAGAAAGGTTTATGGTGAGCACATTGTAATTACTTCACCAGGATTTGGGAATCTGAATAAACTATTTGATTCTAAAAGTACTAAGGGAATAATTTGGGAGATAAAGAGAAATAATTAATATGGATCTATTGGGATTAGCGGATGCTTTGGTTAGTGGACTGTATGTGCAACTGAAAACAAGCAAGTTGACATGAGATTTAAAAGCTGTAAACACCTAAAGCTCAAATTGAACATGTGTTCAAACAAATTAACTATCTGGGTCATTACATTTAATGTTGGCAGCTATTTTATTCATGTGGAAACCAATTGTTCCATTTTTTATTTGGAGTGAGAAGAGTGAAAGCTTGAGCTACATTATCAGTCTGGTTTATTTTAAAGGGTAATTTTGTGTAGTTTTTTTCAACCTGGGCCCTATTTTAGTCTCTATCTAAGTGACTAATGTGAACAAAAATCTTTGAAATTGGTCCAGTATTGAGCGAGAACGCTGTAACCGGCAGCCGTAAACCGGGCTGCAATGTAACCCTACAGGGCAAATGTGCATCGTCAATTTCCGTCCACTAAAAGTTCAGTTTTTCTGTTTCTGACAGGCTCGGATTATTATTCTAAGTGTCTGAAACATTATGGAAAGGAGCCCTACAGAGATAGACCTTTTTATTAAAGAGTAAGATCCTTTATGTTCAACATGAAACAGCCCCGAAATCACCATCGTTAAAGTCGACATAAACAAATAAAACTCCCAAAAGCCGTCTTGGTTCGTCTTTCCACTGGTCCAACAATCACCACTCTGGTTTGGATGAAATAAACCCTTAACTCACCCATTTACATGTGGAGATATGCTGGCTCTAAACACGCTAAAAGTCCTGATTATTTAAATGGGAGTCTGGTGGAGTTTGGTGATGGTGATTTTGGGGCTGTTTCATGTAAAACAAAAAAAATCGTACTCTTTAACAAAAAGGTCTATCTCTGTAGGGATCCTTTCCATAATGTTGTCAGACACTTAGAATAATAACCTGAGCCTGTCAGCACTTTTAGTGGACGGAAACTGATGATGCGCAACTGCCCATTAACGTTACACTGCAGCTTGTTTCCCCAGCGGTCTTGCTTAATACTTGACCAATGTCAAGGATTGTTGTTCCCATCAGTCATTTGGACACAAAAACATGGGAAAATAAATCCAGGTTGAAAAGAAAAAAAAGTTACCCTTTAATAAAAGAGTAATTGCTATTTTTGCACCTATTTTGACACTTGGTGCCACATTTTTAAGGACTGTCTATAATATAATATCTGAAAGGCTTACAACAGTTACACTTCATGGAGAACCATCATGCAGCAAACACACTTCTGAAGACGATGGGATAAATGCTGCCATGACGGGAGCTTAGTTGTAAGCACTCTGACACTCATTCCTATTTGGCCATCGGAGCTGTTAAAGGTGTCAGGCCTGTTCACAGGCACTGTGTGTCTCACCAGCCAAGATGGCTTCCACATTTTTTCTATCATGATTAATTATGGTTTCTGATGGTAGTACAGTGAGAAAGTGTAAATTATTCCCACATTTCCTTGTGCCCTCCGTTCAGTCACTGTTGTGTAGGAAGATGCTATTGACGCCATCCATGGATGGCGACCAAAAGGCTTCTACATGGGGTGGCAAACTCTAGTGCCTATTAAGGGGTGGAATTTGTGGTGGTGGGGGGGTTGCTTGGCGTGTGGGCTGAACCTAGTCAAGACTGCCAGTTGACAGGGCCAGATTTTCCAGTATGGAAGAGTCTTGTTTCAGTGGGCGAAGCTGGGTGTTGGGAGACTGGGAGAGAGGACTGCCCAGGGCTTGGAAGCTCGAAAGAGAATATTTCAAACAGACAAGCACCGTCTGTGTTCCAGTGTCACCAGCCCACCCGTCTGACAATCAGGGCTATGTCATCGCACGGGCTCTGAGTAATTCACGGAGCACTCTTATCACCTTAGAAGATGTGGCAATCTCAGACGTCAGAGCAGTCTGAGGGCCCAGCAGCAGAAAAAGCGTTAAACGATACACAGCACAGAGTGTGGAAGACAAAAAAGAACAGTTAAAATGTTCACCTGCAGGCAAAACATTAAGAGCATGAACAGCAAAGCTTGGAGAAATGCAACCACAATACTGCGCTGTAATTTTGAATCCTTAGCAACAATGTGTCCTCAAAAACACACGCTTTGCATGCAGCACTGAAAATCCTTAGTTTTGGAGAACTGGCTGGAATAAAATAATTTGTCTGACAGATCATTTTGTGTATGTTGATATATTTAGCGCTGTCAGAGGGGACATCACGGAGAATGGCACTTATATCACAATGCAAAAACTGTTATCACAGGAGGTACAGGTTTATGGTTCAAGGGCTCGTCCATTCAAAGAAAACAAGCTCAGCCTCTCTGCCTGACACACTGATAAAGACAGCACAAATAAAACAGCTCCACAGCTCCATCTTTGCCTCTCCCCAAGGGAATAATATATCACCCATCTGAATGTGGCACATATTGAATCATTTCCAGCGTTGATGATTCATTTGAATAAATCAGCCTTTTTTATTTTGCCAACTTGAACTGATACTGAAATAAGAAAAAAAACGGAGTCACATTGTTAGATGTGAGGAAGGACAGGTGTTAAAGTGCTCTATAGGACTGGTAATCCTAATCCCCTTTCAAGCAACAATTAATGACTACAGCAATAATCTTCGCATATATGTTGTTGCAATTCCTTTTTGACTGTCAACCATAACCTGCCTAACTCACATACACCAAATCCAGGGGGATATGTCGCTGCAGGCAGATAGGATCTTATCCTGGATTTGCATAGATAAATGCACAGCAATAATTCAAGTAGCACTCGGGACAGACGCAGTTTTGACCTGAGATATGTCTTTAATCTGACCATACGCTATTGACAAGACCTGCTCTCAGGAGCTTAATTTTCATACACAGTTGATCCAGAGAAAAAGATCCACTTGTTATCTGCATTTGCTCTCAACAGATATCAAACATTTCATGGAAAGAAAATGTAATATGGAAGATTGTCTGAAACAAAAAACTTTCAATGTCTTCTGCAAGAAGCTACGGATGCACAGGATCAGCCTATCGGCAAATTTGAAAAATCAGCAGCTTGTGCAATGAAAGGGTTACATCCGCATTCAAGCTAAGAGACATACTCTAACATACACAGACACAAATCCTGTTGAGCTGAGCCGAGCAGAGATACCCTACCAGCCCTCCAAGGCACAATTAGGATTTCACGGGGGGAAGAAATCTACATTCCTGCACACATGAAAAAAAGTCCTTTCTCCCTCTCCACAACAATATCAACTTTTTACTCAAGGAAAAACCTGAAGCACCACTCGATAGGATTTGGACAAAGAAATAAAAAAACAAAGCCAGAAAAAAAAAGAAAAATCTAAATTTAAGCTGCAGTTGTTAAAGAAAAAATATTATGGTTGAGGAAAATCCAGTCCTAAGCCTCCCAGTTCCAATCAATTTCTCCTATTCTCTGTGATATGAAAAGAAGCAACCACTCATAGTTTGTTTGAAGTGCTCGACTGCGTGGAGCTGTGCTGCGTTCAACAACACTTTGTATGGACAGCCTCAGTGTATGATTTTAACACTTGTCAGACATTCAGTCCAAGTGCAAGAGGGGAAGTACTTGACAGCTGGATAAGAGAAGGGATGGAGCAACATTTCATTTTATGAGGTATCCTGATAAGTGGGCAGAAACACATCAGAGTTAAATCATTATGGTACAGCACATATAGGGCGGAGATACATATCCGCGAGAGCAAGTCATCATTGTGTGCTGTCACACTCGTCTTAGCAGTTATATTGTTTGCATCAGATACATTTCCTTATACAAAAACATAGCTATGCAGAGTAAATGATCTTGTCTGCTTCTTAGGTTTGGAACATTATTGATAATGACAAACTGGTACATTCATTGATGCACAACTTTCTTGTACATAGAGAAATACAATTAAATGATTTGTTTTCATTATTCACAGGGTTTTTATTACCATAATAACTCTTAGGCGCCTCCGTGTTGTTGTTTTATTGGTTGATTGGCCCATATTCGCGGTACGAAGCTCAGAAAAATCAGCATTGTTTCAAGATTAAGTGGCTCCGCTTAATATTCCAGTGTGGAACTACTTATGACAAAAACAACTATTCGAAAAAATATATTAAAAACTATTTGGACAAATATATCTGAAATGTGAAATATTGTAATATTGAAAAGAAAGCCCCCCTGGTGTGTAAAGGACTTAATACTTCAGCAACAATCGAGCCAAAGACTGGAAAAAAGTGAGAAAACCTGTGACCAATGAACAGCTAGGTGGCGAGTAAGCTTCTGAGCACATTACACATTGAACGTGGATATTTGGCTTGTCAAAATGATTGCTGTCTTAATTTGGTGGCTGATATAACAGTCCCGCCAAAACTCGTCTTCATTTGTGAGAAAAAAAACATTCATCTATGAAATAAAACAAATGAAAACTACTTTCCAGAGTAAGTTTAAAGAGGCCATTTATTTTAGGCAGCTCTTTAAACTCTTATCCAAAGAAAATTAATTATGCTTGTAGCACGGACACATTGACTTTGACCCCATCATGTCTGATTTAACTTTGACAGACATTAAGCTAAATACCATGAAGGCAATACATTGACTGAGGCTTCATCTACAATGACTGTTTTCAAGTTTAAATTTACAGTTTTACTGATGCGATCTGGCAAAACTAATGCCCTGAAGCACATCCATAGAGCATTATGCCATATAAAGGCATTAGCAGCACTTGAGTTTGAACAAGACCTTTTAGCTGCCCGGCCTGTGAAGTGGTGTTTTAAGGAAAAACACATTGTAACCGTCACTACTCATTCTCAGATTTGGGTTGCGTCTGAAGAAAAGGTTAAGCACATCATCTATCTGAACATGCCCAGATCTGCAGTCAGGCATAAAGTTGGCTCCCAGATACATCGTGCAATCACTGTTGGGCATCGTTTTGATTTTAATAATTCTGATTCCAATTCTGATTCTTCCTTTCAATTCCACTTCTTATCGATTCTGGATTCACGCTATTTCACAGATAAAAAAGGAAAATGTTATTTTGTTTCAGTGGTGATTCACAGTTTTCCCTGGCTTTTTCCAACGTAAAATCAAGCCACACTTTAGAACGCTGCTTGCTGTGCTCCGTGGCTGCAACACAACAAGCGCCTGGAATTGCGCTGGTCGCTACGTAAACCAAAACTTGCGCTTGTTAAATTTTGAACCAATGATCGGATTCGAAACCAAATTTTCCAAATGATTCCAATAAAAAAAAAAAATGAATCCAAGTTGGAATCGGTTCCCTATACCCAATCCTAATCACTGTGCGTCAGCTTTCTCATTATCCATACCTCTCATGACATTCATAGAAAGAAACAAAGCATCCTGCCAACACCTACTCTGCGAGAGAGCTCTTTCAGTTCAGCTCAAAAGCTGAGAGCTCCCAAACCTCCACACCACAGTGTGGGCAGTTCTGGCAGAGCCATGTGCCTAAGAACACTGACTGAGTGCAACAGTTGGACTAATAACAGTACAAAATAGAATAAAATGGACGCACGGCTTGGACAGCTCCACAGCTGAAAAGCAGGTCGAATTCGGCCCACCTCTGTCTTATTCAAGAGCGAAAGATGTCCACAATACATCTCAGGTCTTAGTGCCATGAGGGGCGTTGAGCTTGCAGCTTCAGCCACTTCAGGGTAAAGCAAATCACTTTAATATGTTAAGAAGATTAAGCTGGATAAATGTCTAGATACATTTTTTGAAAAGCCACGTAAATCTGTAGTGTTTTTATTTGGGGAGGGGCGGTATGTGAGTCAGTTGAGATGATCAACACAAGCCCACCGAAATGCAAAGCGATTGGCTAGGGGAAATTGGGCTTATTTTGAGATTTTGCATTTTTAAGCTTCTTGAATCTAAGACCATCCCACCTCTTTCTTATTATTTTTAACACCAACCTTTGGGACAACAAAACTATAGAGAGAAATAAATATATAAAAACGCTGGTCACAGTTTCATGTGCCCCTGCTCTCCGGCTTAGATTTAAGACTGAAACACAAAGAAGAGAAAGAGGTTAAAGTTGAAGGTTTTTAAAGTGAAGTACTCAAAGGGCTTTCAGGTATATCATTCAAGTCAAATTAATTGATTGAAGCAAGTATATTCTAAATACATGGCTGACTTTTTTTTTTTCTATCTTAAGAATTAGCAATCTGAGGGTGTCCGCCTGTCAGCTCGCTGTGCTAGAAATTGAGTGTGAAAGCGAAAGGGAGAAATGGAACAAATAATGTAAAGGGATTAAAAAATCATTTGCATAACATTTTCTCTGATTTTCTCTGCTTCCAAACTACAGGATCGGGAAAAAAATGACAAGGAAGGCAGTTTAATCATCCCCCTGTTCTCAGATCAATCAAGCATCAATTGACCTGATTGCTACTACTATTAGCGACAGCCTTTTAATGTCAAAAGCATAATAAATCGCTGGTAAAATATCCTAGAGAATGGTTTTAAAAAACCGACCCACGAGGTAACTAAACAAGTTGGGAAATGCAAGAATCATCTGATGAAAAGCATTCTCCAAAGAAAAACTTGAATAGGGTGCATTTGTGAAAAGATACTTTACTTTCACCGTGCCAAACGTGTATTAACCTGTTTTTTTTCTCAACACTCTGTCGCTCCATCCAGAGTTAAGACAATAAGACCACTGAGGAGATGAAGGGGATGGCATTATGGGGAGTTAAGCATTATGAGCAGCCCTGAAGCTGTTCCTAAAGAAGGTGAATCAGAGGATTGGGACACAACTGTAACTAAACCCTGTACCGGACCACAAATGAGAAGCACAAAACATTTTGGGCAAAATGCCACTAAGCCAAGCATCTGGGTCTTAAGTAAACTTCCAATCATCACTCTTAACTTTGTAATTACTTAGTTCTAAAAGAGAAGAGGCTGTCAAGGAAAAAAAAAGGAAAATATATGTCCATTTGAAACAAAAGCACAACAATAAGTGCTCAAGTGTTAAAACTATTATTTATTTAAGATAAATTATAGAATCTAAAAGAAAGTTTACATTTCAACTACAATAAGTCCTCCAAATCATACGGCAATATGTTGTTTAATCTTCCCTCTAATACGACCCACAGGAGCGTTTTTGTTCCCATATCTAAACCAGAGAAAGTGATTTTAAAACAAGTCATTAAACTAGTGAAACTAGTTGGTGACGTTATAAACACTTCTTATAGTGGGGCGGCATTGCTCAACAAATTGTTCATTTTGTAGTAAAAGCCCCCAAATTGGCAGATATATTGACGGATACATGGGGAACAAAACTGGATATTGGGCCATCGCAAACTCACACCCTGGTTGCCGTGAATGGCTGCCAGCGGTTGGTCAAAATGTCCTATCCCATTGGAACAACATGCAATAACAGACATTATCTACATCCTAGTAACCCTGAAAACTAAATAAAATACTTACTCACAATTATATGTAATCATATAATTTCATTATATTATAATTTTATTATATAGTGCCGTGAATCCGTAAAAACGGTTCCCGTACACAGTTCTCAGTGGGTGAAGTGGGACAGTAAAGCTTCATAATTTTTATCTGTACATGTATATACTGCCATAATCAACACTGAGCTAATCATAAGCAAGTAGGAGATTACAAAATATAGATTATGTGGTTATGACACTACTCCCGGGGGCGTGGCACACCATATGCAGACACAGAGAAGGTAAGTTAAATGAGTGTTCTCAGATGAATAATGTTAAGGTAACAAAAACAAAACTGATGGATAATGAACAATAGGTTAGCTATGCCGCCCCACTATTAGTTAATTTTAGTTAAACATCGTTGTTTGGTTTCAAATCAGACGTTACTTCACTTTTGGTTACGCATGTGAGGCTGAATGTCACTTAGCTCCGTTTGTTTCGTAAAAAAACCCTCACCTTTTACTTTTATTTTTAAACAGGAAACAAACCCTGGTCTTCTGGGTTAAAGTCTTGTATTTGTTCTACCCATCCACCACCCCAACCTGCGTCCTTGCTTGGCTAATTTGGCGCTCTCATACAAAAGGCTGCAGATGTCTCCCTGCTGGACAGATCACATTAATAAAATGTACAAGTTTCTTACTGTGCCAAAGTGCGACTGAGTCTTCTTCCAGATCTTACAATGATTACCTGGTAAATGTTAGGTTTCTGTGGCTCGTATAAATAGAAATTTAATCTTGTATGTTTGTCTAAGTATCCATAGCAGCAGATGCACTTCCCATGCAGATTATGAATCTCTGTTTAAATAGATCTTGCCGTCAATGTATATGAACTGACAAGATAGAATTTCTGTGTGAATACTGAATAATAATCAGGAGGCACAGGTTCAGGTTTTTTATTAAAGACCTGCTCCTTTCCTAAGTCTTTACTATTGCCTTTGTGCTGAAGCAGGCATGTGTGGTCTCGTGTTGGAAAAATGTGCACCCGATTCCAACATTTGTACATATCGCTACGAAAAGTAATGCATTGTAATTTGTATGTATTCCATGTATTTATTTATGTATGCGCCACATTGACCCGCTGCTGTATAAGACCGCCCTGGTCTGCGTAGGGAGGCAGTTGGAGTGGATGGATAGTTCATAAAACACAGCTTTCAAGCGGGGGAGCGGAGTTTGTGTCCTGGAAGAAATTAAGGGGAAAACGCAAGACTTTCACCAAGGAAACGCGTGTTTGTGTCCCGTGATTGCTTCCTAAGTGGACTGCTGTTTTAACCCAAGCCAAAATCTTTTTTCAAATCTTAACGACTCGTTTTGGTGTCTACACTTAAAGGTCCCACACTGTAAAAACGGATTTTGGAGGGTTGTAAATACAACACATGCAAATTGTTTAAATTTTACTGCAAATATATTAGTCAGCAAGCAAATATACAATAATGGGTAAATTATACCTACATTACATATTTTATAACAGTAACATTTGCAGCCTAAACAAATATAATAAAATCTACCCCAAAATGATAAGTCTGCAGTTCAAAGTGCACATGCGTCAGTGCTGGTTCTTGGCCAAGATCTATCGTTTCACTGGCGGGACACTGGAGTCAAGCTGTTCGGTTTAGCTAAGGTAAGATTCCTTTTTAACAGGTTGCTGTGTGTAATAAACTTATTTAATGGATGGTTTAGAGTGTATATTTGGCTTGCTTCTCTAGGCTGTTAACAACAGTTTGTGCTTTGCAAGTTGAGGCAGGTGAAATGCCGTTGTGGCTCCGTAGGAAACAGCTTATGGCCAATTATTGGATAAATTTAAAAGGCCATGATGACTGGCATCCTACAAAGAGGGTATTGGAGAATTGCTGGGAGAGGGGTAAAGAGCGAAAAGCAAGTTTTGGATGGATAGGTGAGGAAATAGCAGAGCAGATGAAAGTCCAGGAAATTGAATTTTGCTCAACTGTTCTGTGGCCTGTGATGCCAGCCTGGATGCTGAATATTGCTTGTGTAGACCTGGAGTTGCTGAATATTAAGCGCAAGAATAAGACAGTTGACATAGTTCAAGAATATTACGATTATAGATATATAAATTATGGTGGGTATGTACAGGTTTTTACTGATGGATTGAAAGATTTACTGACAGCGGCAACGGGGGCTGCAGTGGTGATTCCCTTTTATCAGACTGGAGTCAGTAGGAGAACCTCAGACTATTTAAGTGTATATGCTGTTGAATTGTTAGGTATTTTGTTAGCTGTACAATGGGTGGAAGAGGTGATGATGCGCAATGTACTCATTTGTAGTGACTCAGTGTCAGCGCTGTCGAGTCTCAAATCAGGATCAGCCAGGAATCACCAAGAAATTGTGTATGAAATTTTGTTTACAAATTCAAGGTTTGTTGATCAGGGTGTGAATGTGGTGTTCATGTGGGTTCCTGCTCATGCAGGAATACCAGGTAATGAGCGAGTGGATAAATTGGCAAAGGAGGCGGTTAAGAAGGGTGCTGTGGAACTGAATACTAAACTATCAAAGTCAGAGGGGAAAAGCATTGTGTGGGAAGAAATTTCCAGACAGTGGCAGCAGTATTGGGATGGTGGAAATAAGGGGAGGAAATTGCATATGATTCAGGCTAAGGTAGGCCAAGGAGGGATGAGTTACAGTGGGTTTAACCGACAAGAACAAGTAATTGTCAGTAGACTGAGAATAGGTCACAGTAGATTAAATGGTACACTTTTTATATTAGGGAAACATACGACTGGCCTGTGCAATGTATGTGAGGTAATGGAGACAGTGGAGCATGTATTGATGTCATGCAGGAATTATGTCCGAGAAAGAGGGGTTATGTTTGCTGGACTACGGAAATTAGGTTTAGGTGAACTCAGGATTACAGATGTCCTTGAAAGTGGTATTATTATGAATGGAAGGAAATATCTATTTGCGTTTTTGAAAGGTACTGGTGTTTTTAGGAAATTGTAGTGTATTGGTCTGAATAAATAGATATTGAGAAATTGTCAATAGGAGGCAGTAATGCAACGACTTGGATGCCAACTGCCGTTAAACTCTAAAGAAGAAGAAGAAGAAGGCTGTTAACAAGTTACTCAATGGCAGTCTGTCATTAAAAGTTAGCAAGCTACCGAGTGCCAGCTAGCTAGCTAATGCCAGAGTTGAAAGGCTAACGTTAGCTTCTAATGTTACTAAAACGTAGCAATGTGGAGATTGTTGGAAAGATGTTGTTAGTTACGTTACTTCAAACTAGCTAACGTTACCTGTCGTGGCATTTGACAGTGTCACAATGTAACGTTATTGCTTTCACGGCTGAACCATGTAGGCTCTAAATGTAAGCTAACTGTTAGCTAACATTACAGGTAATGTCACCTAACGTTAGCTAGGTAGCCGGATAGATACAGTAAGGTTACCTAATAGTATTGATAAGCCCCGACATTACCTGCTTTTGAGAAAATATATTTTAGGCCAACCTTAGCTACATAAAGTTTGGCTTACTCAGCTTTCATCTTACCAAATCCGTTTGTTATTTAATATACAATACAAATGAGATAGGGGTGGATAAAAAAGGGTGAACTCAACTGTGAGGGCAGTGCAACAACCGGTCAATCTCTGTTACACGCATACGCTAACTACAATACACAAATACACTGTAAATGAGTGTGTGTGTGTGTGTGTGTGTGTGTGTGTGTGTGTGTGTGTATATATATATATATATATATATATATATATATATATATATATATATACAGGCCAAAAGTTTGGACACACCTAATGATTCAATGTGTTTGCTTTATTTTCATGACTATTTGCATCGTAGATTCTCACTGAAGGCATCAAAACTATGAATAAACACATATGAAATTATGTACTTAACAAAAAAGTGTGAAATAACTGAAAACATGTCTTATATTTTAGATTCTTCAAAGTAGCCACCCTTTGCTTTTTTTGATAACTCTGCAAACCCTTGGTGTTCTCTCAATGAGCTTCATGAGGTAGTCACCTGAAATGGTTTTCACTTCACAGGTGTGCTTTGTCAGGGTTAATTAGTGGAATTTGTTCCCTTATTAATAAAAAAGCAAAGGGTGGCTACTTTGAAGAATCTAAAATATAAGACATGTTTTCAGTTATTTCACACTTTATTGTTAACTACATAATTCCATATGTATTCATTCATAGTTGTGATGCCTTCAGTGATAATCTACAATGTAAAAAGGAAACGCATTGAATGAGAAGGTGTGTCCAAACTTTTGGCCTGTACTATATATATATATATATATATATATATATATATATATATATATATATTTTTTTTTTTTCACTAATAAGTGTGAAGAATTTGTAGAAATAAGTTAATCACTAAATGCATCTATTCACAGTCCCAATGTGTCGAGAGAGAAAAAGGGATGCAGTTGTTTGACGCCTCATTGAGTACCTTGGGGAACATCAAGAAGATTTCATCCAAGATTGCTAGGTATGTTATTAAATGATCGATCAATTCAAGGTATTACATTACACATAGGGTTGCCCTGATACAATTGTTTAATTTCCGATAACACACACACACACACACACACACACACACACAGTACATAGAAACTGTGGATACTTGGCACAGCCACCATTATGGGACAGGCATGCCACCCCTTCTAATGTCAGTTTAGTTTGTAATGAGGCAGGAGGTCTATCCACAATTAAAACCATAATGTAACTTGGTTATATTAATAATGCAGGTTTTTAAACCAACATACTTTATGCAAACTTTCTCACATTACTGCTAATCAGTTACTAAAATAGGGTTTTAAAAACATTTGAGGTGAGAAATAGGCAATAAAGTCAGTTTTAATTTGTCACTGAATTGTATTGAAGTGCTGATTATTAAAAACAAACTCTACTTGGGTTGATTTGGCTTAACCAAGAAAACATGATCAATAAATGTATTGGGATAGTATCTTGTTATTGTCCTTAACTTAAAAGTGCATATTTTTGTTTCTTTTTTTAACATGGAGGATGAAAATGAGGACAACATGGACTAAACCATGAAGGTGCTTGTGATCCATAATCCTGCAGCCAAGGAGCATACAGCAGATGTGTCGATTGCGATGGAGGGAAACAAAGTGCTGAACGTGTGTGGAAACCAAACCAAGGCATGTGTGCTGTTGATGGGATTGATCTACGCTCTCAAACTATATTCTAAGAAGCTTGAGTATACTTAAAGTATTTCAGAAACTCTTTTGGTGCTTGACAGAGCAAAGCTGCTCAAGAAGGTCCAGAGCCTCAAAAGTAAGCTAATGATGAACTGTTTGTCACCGTATTCAGGCACAGACTGTTTCCTGGGAACTTACTGTTGGTGCTGAAGAATGCTCACTGTACAATGCAATCAGACAATTTCATCTCCCAAAGAGCAGTGTCACATTGAAATTCACTACATTTAAATAATGCATATCATCTCATGGATCAATGTTATTCAAAAGATACATATTGGTTGAGCAAGGACTGAACTCAGTGTGTTCCTGACTGGTACTAGGCTGTCAATTCATTTAACCAAAGGGACACGGTGTTGAGATGTGGAAAATGCTGTTTTTTGTTCAGGCACAGACTGACTGGTTATCTTCAACAATCCCATAAGGCTTTGCAAATATCTGCATATGTTCCTCAAACATATAAAAAAATGTAAGATGTTCATGTTTGGTATAACAAACAATTTGGAATCCACATATGAAGGGTTTAAGAAACTTGTTTCAGTTGAATATGCAGAGTGGAGAGGGTTCTTTTGTACCTCCTCCTGTCCTTATTTTTTTGAACATTTCATTGATTAAAAGAAATTGACATGATCAAATATCTCCTGTGTCTGACAATAATTTTTTTAAAGTAAAGTTTACCTTCCCTGAATAAGTTATGATTAATTACTCATACTGTTCAATAATTAACAATTATTAAGTATTAAGTGCTTACAATCAAGAGGTAATGTTACTTACTTTTTATAAGTAATCAGTTGTGTAATTTATTGAGAAATATTAGGTAGACTTTACCTAATTTCTTTTAGTGTATCATAGCTGTTAAACCTAGATACGCTTCACTCAAAACATGTGGTGAAATCTACCCAAACAGACTGAGTGCAAATTGTTACCTCACATTTATGGAGTAGATTCTATAGGTTGCTTTTTACAGTGCATGACATGCTGCTTTTTGGATGCTGTATATAGGCGTCAGTGGTCCCCTAATACTGTATCTGAAGTCTCTTTTATATAGACCTTAGTGGTCCCCTAATACTGTATCTGAAGTCTCTTTTATATAGACCTTAGTGGTCCCCTAATACTGTATCTGAAGTATCTTTTATATAGGCCTTAGTGGTCCCCTAATACTGTATCTGAAGTCTCTTTTATATAGACCTTAGTGGTCCCCTAATACTGTATCTGAAGTCTCTTTTATATAGGCCTTAGTGGTCGCCTAATACTGTATCTGAAGTCTCTTTTATATAGACCTTAGTGGTCCCCTAATACTGTATCTGAAGTCTCTTTTATATAGGCCTTAGTGGTCTCCTAATACTGTATCTTAAGTCTTGTTCCTGAAATTTAGCCTTGGTACAGAATTACAGCCACTAGAGCCAGTCCCACAATGAGCTTTCCTTAGAATGTGCCATTTCTGTGTCTGTAGCTTGAAATGCTATTGAAGATGAGAAAGAGGGGGGCAAGGTGGAGGGTGGGGGTGTGGTCTTGACCAACTGCCACTTTGCTTGTTTTCAAGCCATGATGTCTCTCGCTTTCTCATGGGTGGGCCAAATTCTCTGGGCAGGCAAAGCAGAGAAAGGGGAGGTAACCTTGCTCCTTATGACCTCATAAGGAGAAGATTCCTGATTGGTCCATCTGAGCTTTCATTTTCTCAAAGGCAGAGCAGGATACCCAGGGCTCGGTTTACACCTATCACCATTTCTAGCCACTGGGGGACATAGGCAGGCTGGGGGAACGCATATTAATGTTAAAAAACCTCAAAAGTGAAATTTCCGTGCCATGGGTCCTTTAAAGGCAGGATTGGAAACTAATTTAGCCAATTTAGTTGGAGGAGATGCTACTTTCAAATCTTGCTAGCTTTTCAACATTACCAACCATGCCTTTAACTGTTGTTGCCGTCAACTTCTGTCAGCTTAACTTAACTGTAACGGCCCCAGAAAGGACCAGCACTGCTCTGTGCTCTGTACCCGGCTCACAGTAACCTTTTCCCGGCTAAATTTAACTGTAAAGACGGCTAACCTTAACTGCCATGTGACCGGTCATCATGGGACCTACGGGTCGCCATAATATCGTAGGATATTGCATACATTTTTGTACGATATCATATGAACCCGTTCATGAGAATGGGTTGCAGACATTAACTTTTGCACGTTCTTTCAACAATGGACGGTTACATTTTAAGACTTTGATAGTTTGCTATGTAAGTAAAGTTGACCTCTCTATCAACACTAAAAACGTTCCCATGTATTGAAGCAAATAAACTAGTCTTAAGAACATCAGGGTCGGTTGAATCGGCTTTGCATGTTGAATCACCTCCTTTAGTCAGAGCTTTTGCCAAACACTGAAAATCATTTTCTCCAATACTGCTGCCTGCATAGAAACCTGACCATTGTCATCTGTAAGAGCATCCCAGAGCTTCCTTAATCTGTTCTTATCCTCCCATTGATAATACAATACATTTTTATGGTAATTGAAATCACATTTTACTCGCAGCCACAGAGTAAAAAGTATTGCTGTCTGCCTACGCTCTTCAACCAAATGTAAGGTGAAGGAATACCATGCTGCAACAGCAGGGGTACAAAAAGGGTTGCTCCAAAAAATAAAATAGACTGTTAGCTGTCTGTTAACTGTTAGTTATAAGCGAATGCATGGGTGGAGTGGAGGGGAGAAGAAAACAGGAAGAGGAGATGAGAGAAATAACAAGGCAGGGCTGTGCAATTAATCAAATTTTGATCGCAATTTTTATTTCGGCTCCTAACGATCACAAAAACAATGTAATTGAGAAAAACGATTATTTTGCCCATTACGTTTTGCAAGTAAACTTTTATTTTGTCTTGTGTTCTGAAGGGGAATTCAAAAAGTTCAATGGGAAAAGTATGAAGGGAAATTTCACAGTTCAATGTGTTTTCACTGTTGATTTGTTTAATCGTTTTGGATGTTTTTTTAAGTTCAATAAATGCAACATCTTTTCAAAAGTCAATGAGGAATCCCGTTAAATAATCATCATTTCAATATTGACCAAAAATAATTGTGATTATGATTAATTCCATAATCAAGCTTCCCTATAAGAATAAGAAGGTATAAAAATATTGGTCATGAGATATACAGTAGATGTGTCAGGTGCATGAGAGACGCAATATCCTTGTGAGTACTTCTGCTTGCACCTAGCGGTCCACGTGCCGCAGCGTTGCTTCATAAAGTGCAAATTATTATTCTTCTGTGTGGAAAGGTGGTTTAGGTTTATTGCCTCTCTTCATTCCACTGAATATGCATAATCAATCCAGCGCTCCTGCTAGCAGAAGGTTGTAAATCTTTCCTCTTCAGGAAGCTTGCATGAATCATATATGTTGTGTAGTAGTGGGCAATGACTGAATGAAGCGGGACACGGGTCAGCTTAACAGGGTGTTATAATGACAAAGCGGAACATTAGCTAAGGAAATAAAGTCACTGAATCTCGGCCAAACGCGCTTATTTAATCCAGCAGAGCCAAAAACACCCACCTGATGACACTGAATATGCAATTAGATGGATATTACAAAACATGTTTCACTTGTTGACCCTCAAAGGATCAAGTAAGGGCCTTGTCTGTTCATCTAAATATATATCCTTGACTCTCAGCTGACTGAGACCATTGCCTACTGAAAATAAAACCCCTGTCTTTGCACTCTCACATCCCCAACATGAAGACCTATCAGGAATCCTGCATGGGTGGACATGTAGGCTTTCCTAGGAATGACATGGTCTGCTAAAGAGGAACCCCACCCTCGCTTTCTCCGGCATGCCAACACAGAGGAGAGTGGGCAGCGCTGAGACGGCAGCCTGCCGTGGGCACTGCCAGGCTTAAAGCTGCCCTGTCGTCATCAGAGGCTTGCAGAAAAGAACGCTGAGATTCACAAAAAAAAAGAAAAAAAAGAAGAAAAAAAAGAGGAGGGGGATCGTTGCATTTAAATCCTCTCACAACGCCCCCACATGTTTTAGCAAAGCATAAAAATCATTCACAGAGAGAGAGAAAGCGAAAAAGAAAAAGATAGAGGGAAATAGAGAGGAAACAGCTATTAGCAGCAGTAAGCAAGCTCAAGAGATCATAGTGAGGCAGCTCTAATCGCAGTAATGGTTTAAACCCTCATTCCATCCACCAGATGCAAGAAATGTCTACCAAAAAAACAAGGCTTTGAAAATCCCCCATGTCTAAGAATGTGCCCTGTGGCTATGGTCCTTACTAAAAATGAAAAAAAGAAAACTCCAACTCAACTTTTGGACTAACTATGAGGTAAACATAGCTTCTGTGGCCTGTGATGTTTACAACGACTACATCGAGGAATGATGAGAATGTCTGTATCAAAATAAAGGCACAAAACTATTTTTAAATTATCTGTAGCATACATTAATGTCAAACATAAGAATGCTCTAGTGGATGCACATAAGACCAAACTCTCTGCCCTCTAATATAAGTTCATTATTTAGTTAGTGATAAAAAAGAAACAAGAGACAGCACTTTTCATTGAGTTGACTTACTTTCCAATAAACCAGAGCATGTTTTCCTCCCATCCCTGAATGCTATTTGGAGTAGCCAGACCCTCCTTCAGCGTGCTTTGGAGGAGGACCTGGCAAAGTGAGGCTATGTCTAACTAGACTAAAATATTTGACAACACACCTAACTTGAGAAACCATATTTCACGTTTCTTGTATTAATCATCTGTTCATTGGATCATTACAAATATGATATGTTTTAAAAGTAGCATGTAGTCACACGGCAAGAAAAAATAAATCACGTAGATCAAGGCTGCCCAGTCTGGGGCCCGCGGGCCAAGTGTGGCCCGTGCTGCCTCTTTGTTTTGGCCCGCCATGGATTTGACATGCTCATGCTTATTCTCCTCTTATTTTAAAAGAAATGACTACAAAACATACATTTTATGCAGTTAAAAAGTACGTAATCTGAGTTTAACGGCAATGTAAAGCACAGTGCTGGTAAACTTCCCATTTAAATTACATACATACGTTTTATCTACGGAGAATGGCAAGAATTACGGAATTCTTCAACATCGACATTTATTTTTGGCCCGTGGCCTTCCATCCAGATACATTTTGGCCCTTCATATGAAAGAATTTGGGCACCTCTAATGTAGATAAATAAAAAATGTTGATGCATTGATAATCGTTTTATAACCGCATGGTAGCCGTCTGAGTCACGAGGTGCCTATAGATTCTCATCCTTATTAAAATCCTGTCATCAAGCTGTTCACAGAGTACATTAAAAGCTCAATCAAACACAAAGTTCACGATGGTTTAAGAAGGTGAAAGCTCACTTAAACATTAGTTGCACACCTGGATGAGCTGACATGTAACCAAATATATACACAGCGTTTTAATCCTTTCTAGTTCAGAGTTATTTGGTTATTTTTGGAATCTTCTTAATTTCCACTTTTCTTTTATGATGTTCTGCAGGCAAAGCTTTATCTGTTTTCTGTCATGTAGCCAAGTTGTTTGGTTTTTCAAAGAGCTTCTACTAACATGAGAAACTCATGTAGCCCTTTATCTCTGTGAAAACAAATCCTAAAAGCATTTTGGCACTTACAGCAGATATTGCTGTTGAACTGAGACACTATGAGCGTATATTTTTAACAGGAAAGGTGTTACAGTAATACATCATTTTGACATTTAGAAACGACTTTCAGCAGTCCATCAGGAATCTGCATCTTTATAAAACAATTAATAAATCAACAGTAATGTTGCTGCAGTCTAATGTAGAAAAATATCTTTTGTACAGGTATATCAGGATTTTACTAAAAGTGAAATTGGATGATGACCAGTGCCAAGCATCTTCTTTGTTTACATGATTCATCAGGGAGCTGACTTTCTGACACAAGAGAGTGATTTTAACTTCTAACTGAAGATATTTATCTTGTGAACCTAGAAGATGTTGGGTCCAATAACAGCTTTGGCTCCTCACCTCTAGAAGTGTCTTTAAAAGACTGAAGTTAACAGATATTTCTGTCTCTTACTGAGAAAAGTCATCAGGTTTTGAGACTGGAGCAAGAAGCTGGGTTTTTCAGCTCAAACATTGACCTTAAAGGGTAACCACCAATCCTATGTTTTTGTGTGTAAGTGACTGATGGAAACAACGATCTTTGACATTGTTCCAGTATTAAGCAAGATCGCTGAAGTTGGCAGCGGCAAAACAAGCTACAAGCTGCCCTATTAACAAGCTAAGTTAATAGGGCAGCTTGTATTTACCTTCACAAAAGTGCTCATTTTGCCACGACAGATCTCAGATTAATATTATAGTGTCTGACAACATTATGGGAAGGATCCCTACAGAGATAGACCTTTAAAACCTCTTTGAGACCTTTCTGTTTAACCAGAAACAGCTCTGAAGTCGCTAGCGCTAAACCCACCAGACTCCATTTAAAAAACAATACTTTTAGCGTGTATAGAGCCAACATATTTTCACATGTAAATCGGTAAACTATGTGTTTATTTCAACCCAAACTAAAGTTGTGATGGTTGGAAAAGTGAAAAGACGACCCAAAACGGATTTTCATAGTTTTATTTTGTTTCTGTTGACTTTGAATGAAGTGTATTTTACAATGCTTAAATTACTGTTTATTTACATGGAGTCTGGTGGCTTTAGCGAACGCAATCTCGTGGATGTTTTTATGTTTAAAAAAAGGATCTAACTCTTTAACTGAGAGGTCGACCTCCTTAGAAATCCTTTCCATAATGTTGTCAGACACTTAATTTAATTATTAATCTGAGCATGTCAGCGGCAAAACAAGCACTTTTGTGAAGGTAAATACAAGCTGCCCTATTAACTTATATTGTAGCTTATTTCGTCGCTGCCGACTGCAGCGACCTTGCTTAATGCTGGACCAGTTTCAAAGATTGTTGTTTCCATCAGTAACTTAGACACACACACACACAAAAAAAACAGTAGTTACCCTTTAATTTCCACAAAGACACTTTTCATGAGGTCGCTGTTCTATGTCATTTTGGATATTACAATTAGGACTACAGGTCAAGAAAAGCTGGTGAACATTTGTTGCTCTGCTTGGGTATGACCCATTTAATTGGTGTTTAATCTTCAGAGAATTCATTGGCATTTACCATTTATTGTAAATAAATTCTAATCAGACTCATATTATGCATTCCCCTTTGAAACACTAGCTGTATCCTTAAACTTTAAGCCTGTAGTTATTGTACAAACATGGCACAGTATTTCAAACCTTCACCAGGAAATGAAAACAAATGCTTTATCTTCCACAGAATTCTAGTGTTGCAGAGTTCAGAGGTTCATTTATTAATTACACTAAGTGAATTAAAGTGCATGTCTTTAAAAACTTACATGGCAACCTTCAGCATTCTGTACTTTAAACTAATTACAATATTTTCAAAACATGTTCCCATGAAATAATATGGTCAGGTCTGTTTCATTTCCAATCCGTTTTACCACTTTGAACTTTATTTATGAGACTAATTGTAACCAAGTCATGTTGTAACAGTTTAGTCCCATTAGCCAATACATGTCCCACTTGCTTTTGAGGCTTCGGAGTATAATTAGGATTTCTAAAAATGCTTCACATACACACACACAAGCCAGCTTTAGCTAACACATAAGTTTGAGTGTTGAATCACAGTTTGAACACAGAAATCTGCAGTTTCTGTGGCCCTTTGCTTTTGTTTTTGGTTATGAGCACCTATTTAGAGGCGAGTTTATGGGACTACTGCCCATTGCGCCCCATTACAGTTACTCAGCAGGCATGCATCCCGTCGCAGTAATGAAGTGGGTGTTGCAGTGGGTGGATTAGAAACTGAGCGGCCACTATTCTGTATTCTTGCTACTGGATACAAGGGCTGAGTGGCAGAGAATAGCAGCAGCGCTGGCAGCATGGCACAGGGACAGAAAGCGTGGTGGACAAGCGGACCAACCACAGAACCAACGGCAACAATATGATCCTTCAACAGTGTGCGCTTACTTAAGTGTCAGGAGAAATGGAGAATTACATTTCAAAGCCCAGTAAATAAAGTTGGTATTGATTTAATCTAACGTGTAATCTGTTTTGGTGTCTGACACGGATTCTGGCAATAAAAGAGAATCATGTAAGACAGCATTATAGATAATACGACCATAGATCAAATGGAGTTTGGGCAAGAGAAGGGCAATAGATCATGTTCAAGCCAGACTGCTTAGCTCTGGAATTCATAAACTACTTCCTAAATCGAGGTGGCTTTCAATTTAAGTTTTCAATTTACAGATATAGGATTTGGTGCGCGCTTGATGCAATTTCATTGTCAACTTCAATAGAGGTTCTATAGATTGGGAGCTGCGTCTCTCTCAATTTGCTTCTCAACAATAAAAGAACATGATCCACTGAAAAATACACATATAGATAAATTAATCTTACACATCTTAATGAAGCTCTGTGATAATTTTTATATCTGGCATGATGAGAGTAGGTATTTTTATAAGAACATACTACACGTTAGGGCTGCTCACTGTATTAGTGATTGTTAGGAGCCGAAATCAAAATTGCGATAAAAATTTGATAAACTGCACTTCGGTGCGTGTTTAGGTGTCCTTTTCTCAAGAAAATGTCACCTTTTTCAATTTATTTATTTTTAAACTGCAATTTTCCCATACATTTTGTGTCTCTTGGTGGATTTTTACGTCTCCTTGTAGTCGTGTTGCGTCTCTTTTTGGTCATTTTTGTTTTCTTTGGGGTTGTTTTGTCTCTCTGTGGTCATTTGGCATCTCTTTGTAGTCGGTTTGTGTCTCTTTGTGGTAGTTTTGCGTCTCTTTATCACATCATTTTTGGACCATTATTATCTCCATATCTGTGTCTAAAACATTGGAAAAGCTAGAGCAGATAATAAATAAATACCACTCAAAAAGTTTAAAGTCAAAACTTGCAAAAGAAGTCCAACTACAATCATTAGATCTGAGAAAATTCTTTCAGTGACATTCATTTACCTTGTGCCCAAAAACGGCTCGGGTGCTGCACCTAAACATTTTAATGGCAGGAAAACCCTGCTATATGTCTTTGAGCCCTACCTGATTGACTGTCGACCCATTTCCCAAACATGTTTCTCTTTTCAGTTTATGCGGTATAAAAGTTATTTGAGCTGTAATGTTAATGCCATTCTCTTCTCAAAAGCATTTCTTTTGTTTTATCATCACCAAATGTCATTCTGACATTGCAGTTTATATATTCTTAAATCATATTTAGCACAAGCATAGTATGGATGTCTTATCTAAATCTAATATGGCACTCAAGCTTCAAACTGTAGTGTTATTGCTTTACTTTCAATTACAGCCTACTCTTTAAGATAAATTAAATACATACGCTATATATATTTTAATCTCAGGGTCATGGTTTTCTCTTCAGTCTTTATATAAATAAGTAATTAATTTAATAAACCACTGAAGAATACTGATTTATACACTGGTGCTCTAAAGCGCACACAGCTTTGTGTTCTGTCTGCTGTAATTTAATTTAATAACTGTAATGACACCAAACTGAGGATGGAAATGTCTAAACAGAGATTACAGAGATTTATCAGTCAAAATAAGTCACTGAATTATGAACGTTAATGACAGTATTAGCTTCTCTACAATGTATGTTATCTGACGTTCTGGATAGTATAAATTGTGGATAGGACATTACTTTGGTTTATCAGTGGTTCAGCTAAAGACTTACAAGTATGATGTGCTAGCACCACCCTCTGGTGACAGAGATTACTACAGTGTATCAGTAATCAGAACAGGTAATGCAGATAATACAAAGTGGCACAGAAGCTCAAAGCTAGAGAGAATGGACTGATATTTTAAAGGGCTCATGTTATGCTCATTTTCAGGTTTATAAGGTTATATCAGATTAGGTTTACATGGTTTAATTTTTAAAAAACACCATCATTTTATTGTACTGCACATTGCTGCAGCTCCTCTTTTCACCCTGTGTGTTGAGCTCTCTGTGTTAGCTACAGAGTGGGACATCTCACTTCTGTTACGTCTTTGTTGGGAGTCGCACATACGCAGTACCTAAGTAAGGACTACTAGCCAGTCAGAAGCAAAGTATGAGGTCGTGCCCTGACAGTACCTAGGTAAGGACTACTAGCCAGTCAGAAGCAGAGTATGAGGGCGTGCCCTGACAGTACCTAGGTAAGGACTACTAGCCCGTCAGAAGCAGAGTATGAGGGCGTGCCCTGACAGTACCTAGTTAAGGACTACTAGCCAGTCAGAAGCAGAGTATGAGGGCGTGCCCTGACAGTACTTAGTTAAGGACTACTAGCCAGTCAGAAGCAGAGTATGAGGGCGTGCCCTGACAGTACCTAGTTAAGGACTACTAGCCAGTCAGAAGCAGAGTATGAGGGCGTGCCCTGACAGTACCTAGTTAAGGACTACTAGCCAGTCAGAAGCAGAGTATGAGGGCGTGCCCTGACAGTACCTAGTTAAGGACTACTAGCCAGTCAGAAGCAGAGTATGAGGATGTACCATGCTAGCGGCTAGGTGAGCATTATAACGTGTGTTACAAAGTGACCACGTTGGTCTCTGAAGTAAAGGCTGGACTACAATAGAGCTGTTTGGAGCAGTTGGTGAACAGTGTTTTCTGTTGGAGATGGTAAGTCCCTTTGGAGGGGACTTTGGGCTTTTTCACTTAGGAAAGCCTATAACGTGCACAAAAAAAGATATATAACACAATAAAGGAAAGGGAAAAAGCCAGAACGCATAATATGAGCACTTTAGACATCTTTATTAATTAATTAACGCTTATACTTTTAAAGAAAAACGCTGTTGACCTTTTGTTTCTTTTGACAGTAACATAAAGCCTGTTCTGTTGAGGTAGAGATGCAACTGGTTTGATCTATCACTGCACTCTAGTGTTAACAATAAGCATGTGCATGTTTGCCAAATAACAGAATATACACAAAGACAACATTTCACACTTAGTAAAATGTCGAAAGTATCTTTGTCTGAGTTTCTTTGTTTGATGAGAAAGACCTTTAACATTAACCTTTTAAAATCAAGTAAAAAAGGTGTTAAACACTGTAAACATTTAGCAGATCAGACCATTTCTGACAGTTAATGCCGGCAAGATGTTTTTACACTCGATATTTTCTTGCATTGAGTATTGTTGTACTGACCGGTCACTTACATATATAAAACACTTTAACAAATAGAATTACCGTATTTTCCGGACTATAAGTCACACTTTTTTTTCCTACTTTGGCTGGTCCTGCAACTTATAGCCAGGTGCGACTTATATATCAAAATATATATAATTTAACATGTTTTTAAATGTTAATTGATACTGAAAACATTACCGTCTACACCCGCGAGAGGGCGCTCTAGGCTTGTGACAACTAGAATGCTGCTGCTAAAGACAACTGAGAAAGAAAAGAGATAAACTGCAGGTAGTAAAATATGCAGCCGAAAACGGTAATCGAGCAGCAGAAAGAAAGTTTAAAATGAGGGAGAAAAGTGTGAGGGACTGGCGAAAAGGTGACTCTTACTGCAATGAAGAAAACAAAGAAAGCTAATCGGCTAATTGCGGGCTGAAAGCGAGATGGCCAGAGCTGGAGGAACAAGTCTGGAGGGGCTGGTCAACGGTGCAGTTACTGTACGTCTCCACGCCTTTTAATACATCCATGCTCCACGCCCTGGTAGCTAGTTGTTCTGTGTGCTATTGTATAGTTGAATAACTGTTAATGTGTTACGTTAACAAATCGGACACCTACCGTATTCAGCCTGTTGTGTTGTGTGCTATTGTGTAGTTGACAGATGAAGAAAACAAAAATTCTAAATAAATGGGACTTATAGTCCGGTGCGACTTATAGTCCGGAAAATACAGTACTATTCAAGAAAGCTATAAAAGTGTTTGATAATTAAAAAAACTCACATTTCATCATCATAACATTCTAAAAAATATAATTTCTTAAGCTTTGAGAATTTTTAAATATTCTTGTTTTTTAAGGCTTTGTATGGGTGTGATTACAGGGGACAGAGAGTTGTCATATAAATTTAGTAGACCACATTTGGACAAACTGTGCTGTCAGTAAAGAGAAGTAAATATTGGAATAGCCGAGCACGTGCAGTAAGGGAGTGCCCTCCATATCCTACTTTTAAGACTCATCTCAAACAATGGCTCAAAGCAAAACAAGAACTGTGCTCACTTTTTACTTGACATGTTGCATAATGTATTTTGTCCTCTTCTATTTGTCTATTGTATCTATATCTTGCTAGATGTTAATTAGCATTCTTGCTAACTCTGCTAATGTTGACATCTTGAATTTCTACTAATGTTCATTAAAGTGCTCTGCTCTCTTAATTCCTCTGTTCTATCAAAGAAAGAAAGAAACAAAAAAGGCAGACACAAAGAGATGAGGATTTCCTTTTAAGAACTGTAAATCTGATGTCAGTTTAGAATCTATCAAATATATTTCTGTTCTGTGACAGTTCGGTCAACTATTTAATAAGAAAAAAGTGGAAACTGTTCTCTTATTTAATAACCCACAGTTGTTTAATTATAATAACTGTGCATGTAAATGCCGGCCTACTAGAACTATTTGATTACTCTGACACGCCACAACACAAACAACACACACACACACACACACACACACACACACACACACACACATCTTACTATTTGTGCTCCAGGGAAGTATACATTTGGTGCATTCCAAACTGTGCTCATCTTTTCTCGAAGGTCCTTTGGAATTACGAGGCACTCATCAACATCCAGTTCTGGATAGACGACCTCTAGTCCACCCCTTTATTGAAAAGACATAAAAGATTAAACTCAGGCTGTGGTTTTGTATTACATTCTGTATCGAGGGCAAAGTGAACAGAATCACACCTTCAGATAAACATATTTAACTTATTATTCAACTTATTTAAAAAGGTTCCCATACTGCCATTAACAGATGCTTCAGTGCAACATTAAGTGAGCAAATAAAGCTTCAGTTCAAACCCTTCCGTCTTTACCGGGTTACTTTTATGTATGGTAAACCTATCATTGTAATGTCACTATGATCACAGCTCCCTGATGCATTATGGGCTACTTACTGACAGAAAGAAGCATCCAGAGAGCTCAGGGCGTCTGGTGTTGCTTCCACACCACGGTAAAGCCCCAAAACACAGGCACATAAGACCAGAAACGGCAGCGGCACAGCCTGCAGAACAACAGTGTTCGCAATTAGTCAAGGAGTACGGCTGCACGATATGATTAAAATGTCTAATTGTGATTATTTTTGACTGATATTGCAATTGTGATACGATTCCCGATATTGGTGGGAATGACATTGTTCATTATTCTCATTTTTTATTTATATCTCATAATCATTTATTGTGATTTTGATAAAATTGCAATTAATTGTGAGGCCCTATCAAGGAGTCATTATTTTCAATAGACAAATGAGTTGTGTTTGTTTAAATATGTTAGATTTAAATAGTGCAGCCCTTTGCCAAGCAATACAGTCCGACTGACACACAGCTAAGTACGTCCTGACAGTCATGCTCAAAGGAGGTTGTTCACACTAGTCGTGTGTCCATCTAATTGTCAAGCAAATTTTTAAAATGTTGCAAAAAAGTAAAATGCGAATTAGAAGCGTTTCCATCAACTGGTTTAAAGCAAATAAACTAGACTACGCAAAGCGTAGTTTCGTCACAAGTTGACGTTATGCGTGGTTGGAGATTGCAAGCCGTTTTGCTAAATCAAAGAGTTCAGAAGCTAAGTTCTTTGGCTAAATGGAGAGAGGTAACATTGTACACGTTGTCCACCTGTGCCGAATACGGGGTTGTGGCAGAGCCATTTGGTGTCAGCAAGACAACCGTTCACCGACGAGCGGTGTGGAGAAAATCAGATATCACGATATTCTTGACCAAATACCTCGATATCGATATTGCGGTGATATTCTAGGGTTGAGAATTGGGGCTTTAACAAAATATCTTCACACTTAGATTTTAGATAAATAATCATCAGTAATGTGGACATAATGTCTAAGTGGGCAAAAGGCAGTTAATAATAATAGAACAGCTAGAACACTCTGATAAGTTCAGAAAAGTACATCACTTTACTGTAATGCAGCCTTTAAAACCAGGAAAAGACAACACTTGTCATATCACGATATGACGATATCCAAAATCTAAGACGATATCTAGTCTCATATCACGATATTGATATGATATCGATATATTGCCCAGCCCTAGTCACACTTTAGTCTTTTCAAAGTCTTCTAGTGTCATCTAGTGTATTCTAGGCATAAACTGACACAAATTAGACCAGCAACCCCCATTTGTCTCCAAGATTATGTCCCAGGGTCTGCCGTCTGATAGGGTTTCTGCTTTTGGATATTTAATTACATCGTGTACAGTACAGTACAGTATGAAACCCTTGACCAACATAGCCACACAATATGTCATTGTGTTACTTATGGATGGATTAATAATGTCAGTGACAATGAATTATTCCCCTTTTTGCTGGGATCACCCTGGAATCCCCTCATGACCCTTCGGGGGTCCCCGGACCCCACTTTGGGAACCACTGGACTAGACAACACATCAGCTGCACTACTCTGCAGTGATGAGAAGAATCCTAGTTTACTTAACAACAATGGCTCTTAATTGGTCAATGTCACTGTTAAATTACAATATTCAAAAATGTGTCACGCGCGTTAATTTACTCCAACTGAAGGGGACACGCGGCAAGACATGTATTACGTGCTGCTAATGCGTTTCTATATTTAAAGTTAAACTTAATAGTAACATTTGGCTAACTTCCTCCTGCAACAAGAGAGGGGCACACAGCGCCCTTTCGTATTACTTTCAGTTTATTTTTATTCCATGGTAACTAAATTGTCTATACTTATATTGAAATGACACAAGAAGACTTTAGACAATTTTAGACGTAGCACATTACACAAATTAGCTTAAAGTTAGCCTGCACCTGCTTTTAGCTTGTTTATGATATGCAGTGTTAGTGTAACCTATCACTTTAACGTTACACGTCGAGACGTTCAATGTTTTCAATGTTTCAAGTGTCAGTTGAGACGGAGAGCAGACTTTAAATTAAATATCACTGCATACAAACTACAGTCTTCGTACGGTAGCTACATTCATTTTTTAAATAACATTACCATATCTCAGAAGAAGTTGTCCACTTGTGTTTTGCTGCAGGTTTCCTCTTCTGGTTCACGCGCAGTTGCTGCTGCAGCCTCTGCGCAGCGCACGAGCCTATAACATTACCTACTGACCTGTGTTGTAAAAGTCAAAGAGTTTAGGAGGGGGGGGGGCAACTTGTGGTTAAGTGCCTTGCTCAGAGACACATTGGTTGATGTATCGCAGTGGGAATTGAACCCAGATCTCCCACACCAAATTGGCATGTGTCATATCCACTGGGGCCATCACCCACCCAATAGATAGTATTGTAGCTGAATTTGTAGAATGCTGTGTGGACTAGCCAGACCCTCCTCCGCAGCGCTGTGGAGGAAGATCTGGCAACGCGAGACTGTAAGATCAGCAATGCTCAAACTGGTGGCCCTGAGATTTTATTGCCAGCTATTATTTGGCCATATTGCTTCATTAATTCGGTTAAAAAAATGTTGGGAGAAATTTGAGTTTCTCTGCTGACTCAAACAGTAAGTAGGCTAAGTAAGTAACATTTTGATTCAAAAGTCAGTTAACCTAAAAAGTTTTGAACAATGTGATGTTTTGTTAACGAATAGCTACAGGCATATGTTTGTTGCATGTCATTTGTGAGAATTGTGAGAAAAGCTACAGGCTAGCTAACTGACGTTTTAGCTAGCAATAAATACAGGCTTAATAGAGGATCTTTGGGCTAACTACTGACCTGTTAAAGGTCCAATGTGTAGGAATTTCGCCCATCTAGCGTTGAGATCATATATCGCAATCAACTCTCTCTGCACCACGCAGTTCAAAGTAGGTATTACAGCTGCGATAGCCTTCACGCTTGAAAAAGCCGGTCTCTTGCTCTTTTCAATCTCCTTTTTCTTTTTATGGGCAAAGAAGAAGAAATTTGGATTTTGAATATGTGTGGTCCTCCATGTTTCCTCCTGGGAAGCTACGATACCCATTAGCAGCATTAGCAGCTGTGAGTTTATCATGTGACAGCGAAAACGTGAAAGGTGGAGCAGTATGTCCTGTATGTCCATTACCGGCTAACGTATTTCAAGATGGAGCATGGATATGGAGCGTCTACCCCAGTTCATGCAAATGCAAATGCAACATTTCAAGCCAAAAGGAATACTTGGAATTGATGGTGGAGGTAAATATTCATGAAAAGGACAAGTTTGTGAACGGGCAACACAGATTTTGATAATGAACAACTAAACACGTTACACACTGGACCTTTAAAGTGCGCTTATTATGCTCATTTTCAGGTTCATAGTTGTATTTAGAGGTTGTACCATGATAGGTTTACATGGTTTAATTTAAAAAAAAAACACCATATTTTTGTTGTACTGCACATTGCTGCAGCTCCTCTTTTCACCCTGTGTGTTGAGCGCTCTGTTTTAGCTACAGAGTGAGACCTCTCACTTCTATTCCATCTTTGTTGGGAGTTGCACATGAGCAGTACCTAGGTAAGGACTACTAGCCAGTCAGAAGCAGAATATTAGGGCGTGCCCTGACAGTACCTAGGTAAGGACTACTAGCCAGTCAGAAGCAGAGTATGAGGGCGTGCCCTGACAGTACCTAGGTAAGGACTACTAGCCAGTCAGAAGCAGAGTATGAGGGGCGTGCCCTGACAGTACCTACACTACCGGTCAAAAGTTTGGGGTCACTTAGAAATTTCCATTCCACTCCATTTCAGACAGAATACCAGCTGAGATCAGTTGTATTGTTTTTTTTAATCAGGGCAGCAGTTTTCAGATTACATTATGTGCTTACATAATTGCAAAATGGTTCTCGATTGTTGTAGACAGAAGTGGCTGAAAAAATGCTTGAAATTCCATGCTTTTTGGTATAAACGTCATACCCAAATTAAAAGTGGTACAGCTCCCATATACTTTGACACTTAGGGGTGTGCCTGATATCATTGGAAAGAAAACCATCTCAAGTTTTTTTTACAAGTGTCAGGGTGATTCTAGGTCTTACTGACACAGAGTTACAGAGGCTAGAATGGAGATTTTTTATTTCTGTCCAAGTCATAAATCTGTAAAATTATTAAAATACACTGCTGTAAACACATCTGACAGGTGGCAGACAACACAGCATTAGCCACGTCTCAGCTTACTACAGAAAACCAGCTAAAAGACTCAAAAATGGATTTTATATGAATTCTTTTCTACAAATATGTCTGTGCGTTTTTTTATTTTTATTTGAAAAGTGCAGATAAAAAAGCCAAAAAACTACAAAATACAACACTTCTCAAATACACAAACAAACCCACATCAATCACCTTTCCAATGATATCAGGCACACCCCTGAGTGTCAAAGTATATGGGAGCTGTACCACTTTTAATTTGGGTATGACGTTTAGACCAAAAAGCATGAATTTCAAGTGTTTCTTCAGCCACTTCTTTCTACAACAGTCGAGAACCCTTTTGCAATTATGTAAGCAAATAATGTAATCTGAAAACTGCTGCCCTGGTTAAAAAAAACAATGCAACTGATCTCAGCAGGTATTGTGTCTGGAATGGAGTGGAATGGAAATTTCTAAGTGACCCCAAACTTTTGACCGGTAGTGTAGGTAAGGACTACTAGCCAGTCAGAAGCAGAGTATGAGGGCATACCCTGACAGTAGCTAGGTAACTTCACGTTTGTCTCTGAAGTAAAGGCTGGACTACAATAGAGCTGTTTGGAGCAGTTTGTGAACAGTGTTTTCTATTGTAGATGGTAAGTCCCTTTGGGGTGGACTTTGGGCTTTTTCACTTTGTAAACCTATAACGTGCACAAAAATGATATAGAACACAATAAAGGAAAGGGAAAATCCAAAAAGCATAATATGAGCACTTTAAGGAATAGCTGCAGGCTAACTAACTGACTTTTTAGCTAGCTAGTAAACAATTAATTTTAAATGTTTCATTAAAAAAGACTGACACGATTTCACACATTGCTCCTTTTTTATTTAGTAAATATTATTTACACATTTTCAAGAACACATGCTACAGAATTCCAGATGTACAGCTCCTAAACAATAAAAACAGCTCTTGAGAACAAAAATACCTGACGACGAAGGAAAATGTCATACAGGCTTTGAACACTGAGAAAACATTCAAGTTTTTTTCTTTATGTGTTTATTTATATCTAATTTTTTTCATTTTTTTAACCATTTCTGAACAAGGCCTCTTAAACTATGCAGTAGTGATTGTGCAGCATATTTAATATATTCCTGGTGCTGCTAAAGCTCTCCCTTTGGTTTGTGCTTCTCTGTAGCCGTGAAATTAGCACCCAAACGTATGGAAAAGGGCCCCAGTGACAACTCCTTTGTAATTTAATATCTAATTCTTTATTTATTCTTTTTACCTGATGTTGTCTACATATCTAATAATGGTGCTGCTATACCATCTAATGTAATTTTAATAGAACCTGGTGCTACAAAGCAGTGCAAGTTTGTAATTTCAAAGTCAGACATTTCAGTATGCATAGTACAAAAACATTATTCATTATATGTCTATATGTTGCTATGCCAAGTTTAAATTACAAGTCATCGCACAATTTCTATTTACACGTTTGAGTTACAGCTAACTTCCAATAGCCACCCTGTCTCGGCATTTTGTAATTATGCAGACTCCAAAAATCGGATATCATTAGCATAAAGCTTCTTTTAAAATAATGGAACAGATTTAAATCCCTGCATTCATTTCATGGTTAATGTCAGAAATTGATGTGTTGTCGTGATGTCAGTCTAGTGCGGCCTTGATGGTCCGAGTCTTTAATTAGTTTTGGGTTTACGGCTTTGAAAAGCACATTAACCCTCCGCAGTGTTCAAACTAAAGCACACTCATCGATCAAACCAATTATGGATTTATGTACATTTACAGAGACGCACACAACCTAGAGAGCACCATGGTAACTGAACAGAGAGAAAACAAACTAGTAACCACAGTAACACTAGTTTACATTTTCGATACCACGCTGTACATTAAGGCATGAGGTGTTGTTGATGCAAAACATCAGCAGAAGAATCATTGAAAAAAAATGCAATGCACTCACACCACTAAGGCAAATAATAACACTATAGACTCTCCTGCTGTTAATGATTATATTAAACTATATTTTGTGTGAAAACTGGACATTATTATTTATAAGACCGACAGTCTAATAAATGAAAACATTCAGAATTAGGATAAAGCTGGCTCTAAAAGAGGCTCATCCTTCTATCGGCCTGATGTCTGACCACGTGTGCCAAAAGATTTGATTGATTAAGATATTTAAAATGACAGATCAGTTTACTCATCAATAGACACAAGTTAATGTAATTGACAACAATTTAAAGCTACTGCTTAGAGCACCAGCACCACTACTCTATAGCTATATCTTACACTTTAAATGACAATTAATAAACTTTATCTATTTTGGCGAGCCCTGTTCATGCAGTCTAGGTATTAGATCAGGAGTTAATATAAGCAAGAAATAAATTTTTTCACTGAATGGATTCAAAACACTTAACCGTCTAAACTGTTTGTTGAGCTCTAAATATATGTTTTAGGATTAAAGCTAGCCTTTCTTGAACATATGGTGCCATCAGAAATGACTTTTTTGCTAACAATGGCATGTTTTATGGTTGCACCCAGGCTGTTCTCATGAACCATTCTTAACGTATGTATTCCACGTATTACGGTATGCGCCACGATGACTGCCGATGTAGAACAGCGCGAATAATCCGCATTCGGGGTGGATGGGTGGGACATAAAACACAGGGCTTTCAAGCAGGGGAGTGGAGTTCGTGTCCCGGAAGAAGTTAATGGGAAAACACAAGACGTTCGCCCAGGAAATGGGTGTTCGTATCCCGGGAGAACTACTTAAAAGGGCCTCTATTTTAACCCAAACCACAATCTTTTTTTTCTAATCTTAACTAGTTGTTTTGGTGTCTAAACTTAACTGCCATCGCCACATGACGGTCACCTTTTATCGGTTAAACTAAACCGCAACGGCCGCTTAAAAGACCGCTAAACTCAACTGTCATGTTACCAAAGTCCCTGTAACCATAATATCATACGAATTGTTGTGCATAGGTTTTCGAACGCTATCATATGAACCCGTTCATGAGAACGCCTTGGTGTACCACAAGTCTTTATAATGTCATTTAGATAAACATTTGTCTACTTTACTTTGCGCTCTAATCTTTTTTTTTTTACTATTAGCCAAAATTATAAGTTAGTTTGAACTGCCTGTAATTTGCTTGGAAACTACAATATATAATAGCTGTAACTGGAGGTCAGCACAATGAGCGTTTGAGTTTTTCTTTGTTCCCCAACAAGAGTTTGTATAGCTGCACAGAAACTAAATGCAAGTCAAGTGTATATTCACTTCATGTGTTACTCAGTAATACTTCAATTCTGCTCACTGCCTGCAGTGCACAACATTAGGTAAAACAGCACATTAAAGTGATGCCAGTTACTTGTAGTTCGTCTGACATTTTGTACAATTGACAATACCACCCATCTACACTGAGCACCATGCTTACAAATCCAAATGACGCTGCAGCGCATACTACAATCAACAATCAACGGTAGATGACATTCTTGAACATTTACTGTGAGCTGTGCAAAACAAATCAATGATCCGATCTAAACCTCTTCACAATCTTTTTTTTGAAACGTTTAAAATATCATGGTCTTGTATTCTCCACAGTTTTTTTTGTGTTTTTTTTTTTTAATTTGCAGCAGTGTGTCATGATGACACCATACTGTCTTTAGTGCCGCTCACCAGGATGCTGCTACTGGAGGTTCTTGTGTGTCCAAAAAGAGAAGAGAAGAGTCCAAAAAGTGCTTAAGGTGTATAGAAGAGTATGGATGTCTTCACCCAGGCATGAGGAAGCCTCCTGCATGTACAAGTCTTTACACAGCCAACTGGAGACGGTCCATCCTCTGATCCACTAAAAGAAATCTCTAAAAAGGCCAAATGAGCATGATGTGTATATGATGAACATGTGGACGCCTCAGCTCTGGAAACGCTGCTGTCGACTCGGAGATGCATTATGTGTTGCTTTCCACTGGACAGTGATCAAGGTGATTGAATCATTCAATGTAAAACTGAGGGACTCAGGAAACGTGTGTGCTAACAAGCCTCATCAAGCAACACATCTTCACAATCTGGTTCATTTTTGCTGGCTTTTTTACAGAAAATACAGATATTTTCCTTGATTTGGGATCTATTGTGTCTCTTGTGGACACTGAATGCATGTAAACCAAAGCCCTTTGGTGACAAGACGCCACAAATATCAAATACAAGATCACAATACGTTAACGCTGAGCGTTTATGGGAACATAGACTGTGTATAAAGATGGACGACACGTCTCCACTTCCTCCCGTTGTACAAAAGTGAAGCCAAAAGTATCCCGGATATGGGCACCGTCATCTTGTAATTTTGGAGCTAGAGTATGCACCGTAGTGATTGGGCGGTGGAGCCGCGGTATCGGAGTCCAGCCCGGAACAATTGCGAGTCAATCCCAGCTGTTAACCATAACGTTTAACCTATCAAATAACTAATAAAAACCAAACTTATCAGAAAAATAAACACTTGAACAAACATCAGCGTGATCAGCAGGGTCACACGGAATCTGCTGACGCTAATTCCTTGCAGATTTGAAACAAATAAAAATGTTGTTAACCATGTCCACCTCATGCGGAGAATAAGAGGCGGTTAAATTCCGCAGATTTTCATTCTAGATCACCGCTGAAAACGGTAAAAATAAAAACTACCTAGAATGACAGAAACCTTTGGCAAAAAATTATTTGACATGTTGATTTTTTTTAGTTTGCCCCATGTCCAGTCGTTAACGGGGCATATGATCTGTACTGCAGCCAGCCACCAGGGGGCAATCCAGATATGATGGCTTCACTTTTACATTCTACGCGTCAACCACTGGTCCAGACTCACATCACTTTTAGCGGTGCTAGCCGTGCACAAACTATCAACAATAGAATGACTGTACATAGATAAACAAGAGTGGAACTTGACAACATTTTCCTTTATGCTTACACGATCATAATCAGCAGGTTAGAGTTCAATGCGACTTCAATAATGGATTCCTGGCAGGGCATACTATCGTTGCATCCTGTTTATGAGATCATACTGTACACACAGTTTGGTAGATAGATTGTACAAACACTTAAGGGCAAAGTGTTATATCTCTGAGACTGAGTAGTTGAGTGTGTTGAGTTGCTGGTTGTTGCAGCTGATAAGCAGCACTTGGTAATCACTTCAGGTTAATTGATGATAATTATGATCACAGGTGGAAAGTTCTGTGCCAGCAGAGTCCTATAAATTTGAAACTTAAAAACTCAGTGGAACATACAACCATCAATATGTGTATGTCAGTGAAGTTCATACCACTGAGGTTTGAGTTTTCTTGTACACCAAGCTAAAAATCTAAGGAACAATTACTTTAACCGCCAGATAGAGCTGACCGTGCAGACCTGGAGGAGTGCTGTTTGACTGCAGCGGCAAACAAACGGGACAAGAGAATGAGTGCCTGAATAATTGGGGCGTACCTAGCCAGCAGTGTTAACCTTCTTTTGTATCTTTAACAACTCGCCACCACACTGAAGTGCATCAGTGTGGACCTGGCCCTACCGCTGGGTCAGATGACAGCGGATGAGCCAGAAGAAGGAGAGTTTGAGTTAGGGGAGGAAGGAATGTTCCAGAAGAGCCACTTGCGTTTACATTGCCGTCTCTGGTACAGGTAGTCCTCCTTGTCGCGCTCTTTGCGTGCTCTTTGGTAGTGGTCATCCTCTTTCAGATACCACACAGGTGGCCAGCGATGTTTCTCAAAGTAATCTTGGTTCTCTGCATCAGAATAAACTGTCTTAGGGATTTGAAAAGGCTACGTAGGAATTTCAATTGTCCATTTTCAATAGTCCATTCCCCCTACATTAGTTTTTGCATTTCAACATGGTCATAACACAAAATGCTGCACATACTGTACTATATAAGTAGGAAGAAACAGATCTGAAGTGATATTTGCATATTTTTCACAATAATAATTGTGCTAGAAAACATTACAGAGGAAATCTTATACCGTATAGTGTATACATTGTTAAAACTATATTTTACATAAACAGCCTTAACCCCCATCATGTCTTAAAGTCAAAAATAACAACATTCATGAAGGAAAAGGAAACTTAAGAAGCTGTTGTATAGGCCTACTGTAGTTACTGTATCTGCTTTAAAATATTTTTGTTTCCATTGGCCATCTTTGCTTTGGCCAAAGAGTAACTTCAGTATTTAAACTTGGACCATATTTTCCAATGTTTTTGTGTCTAAGTGACTGATGGGAACAACAATATTTGAAATTGGTCCAGTATTGAGCGAGATTGCTGCAGTCAGCAGCTGCGAAACAAGCTGCAATGTAACATTAATGGGCAACTGTGCACCTTCAGTTTCCGTCCACTAAAAGTTCTGTTTTTGCCACTGACTGACTCAGATTATTATTCTAAGTGTCTGACAACATTATGGAAAGGATCCCTACAGAGATAGACCTTTTTATTAAAGAGTAAGATCCTTTTAGTTTAACATGAAACAGCCCCGAAATCACCATCACCAAACTCCACCAGACTCCATGTAAATAATCAGGCCTTCTATCATCATAAAACACACTTCATTCAAAGTTGACAGAAACATAATAAAACTACCAAAAGCTGTCTTGGTTCATCTTTCCACTGGTCCAACAATCACCACTCTGGTTTGGTTGAAATAAACCCTTAATTCACTCATACATGTGGAAATATGCTGGCTCTATACACGCTAAAAGTCCTGATTATTTACATGGAGTCTGGTGGGTTTGGAGATGGCGATTTCGGGTTGGTTTCATGTTAAACAAAAAGGATCTTACTCTTTAACAAAAAGGTCTCTCTCTATAGGGATCCTTTCCATAATGTTGTCAGACACTTAGAATAATAATCTCAACCTGTCAGTGGCAAAAACTGAACTTTTAGTGGATGCAAACTGACGTTTGCATTGCAGCTTGGTTCGCAGATGCCGGTTACAGCGTTCTCCCTAAATACTGGACCAATTTCAAAGGTTTTTGTTTCACATTCATCACTTAGATACGAATGCATGGGAAAATAGGGTCTAAATTGGAAATAACGAAATTCTCCATTAAAGCCTGTTAAACATGTTATCTCACAATGCTCAAAATGGCCAAACAAGACACTCAAGTTTGTATCCATACTGTAGGTCAGGTTAGTGTTTAGTACAAATGAAAGGGCATTAAACCAGATCACGTGTGTGTTACCTGTAGATTTGGCCTTCATCTCTCTGGTAAACTTGCGGCAGACGCTGTTGTAGTTGGTGCAGATGTGGTGAAGACACCAGCCAGTGAGCTGTTGGGCGCCGTGGAACTGTCAACATACAAATCACCATTAACAACAAAATTAAAAAAAGTCCCTAGCATGCTGGCATTAGCATGGCATCTGAAAAACTACACACATGACCTAGACCTCTTCCATTTCATTGTATATCTTATTTTTGTGCTTTAGTGGTGCATATTACAGGAGAAATGAACGATGGTTTCCGAGCAACTTTGTCTGGTTGGGAATCCAGCCTTGTATATAAGACTGAAGAGCTTGAGCTGAGGCTGAAATACAGCTGAGTTATGAGATGAGCTAAAGTGCTGAGCCTGACTCCGACGGTACATCTTAAATGCCAACTGCCCCAAAGATCCAGGCGCCATTAGTTATACCAAAAAGCTGACTTGCACTCTGAAAAAACGGAGTTCCTTTGGCTCCACCTTGGAGGAGTAAAGATTATTTCAGCCTTTCGGAGCAGCACTCCCTGAGAAATGCCCTCAATAATAAAACTCCACTTTGCCAAAGCATTATATAAGAGCTTTAAGTGCCGTCTCTGTTTGCGGATGATTGACAGCTCATACAACCTGAGCCATATCCAAGTACACCAGTACGTCTCCATCAATGTCGGCCCCCATCATCGCTGCCTCCGTCAACACGGTTACTGTGTAGAGCTCTGAAAAGGAACAGAAAAGCTAGTCACTGTATGCATTAGCACAATGGCTTTGTGTAATACAATCCTGTGGTTTACAGGGTAATAACTATACCAAAATACTACCTGTAAGTGCAACCAGATGGGGGAGGCACAGACGATTGGCAAGGACAATAAGCTCCATTGCATCCAGATCAGACCGAGAACAAAACCGCCCCGTGTAGAGATATTCTAGCACAGCTCTCATACAGCTGCGAGTTGTGTTTGGAAACAACACCTAACAAACAGGAACATGGCACGGTCACACGTAAAAATAATAATAATGAACTTAGTAATTCAGCACTTTTCATATAGACAGTGTAGCTCAAAGTGCTTTACAACAAAGTGAGAAACCAGAAAACAAACAAAATCACGCAGAGTTTGAGATGCTTCCGTCTGGCCGTTGATTCAGGGTCCCGAGGACGAGCCGGAATATAACTTAACCGACCTCCTTTCCACCTGCTGCTACTGCTGTTTTCTGTTCATTGCACAATTGTTGTTGTATTTCAGTTTTGAAGAAGCCAAAGACAAATTTCTACTAAGGTGGATGATAAAGTCTAATCTAATCTAGTCCAAATTAAACAAGTGCAGACACTTGTGTGATAAAGCAAAAACTATCAAATGATTAACAAGGAACAGAGGCAGCATATATATCAAGAACAGGTATGCCAAGAACAACAGAATATGTAAAAGATCAAAATAAAACAAGGGGAAAGCATAGGAACAACAAAACAGACTCATGACTTAAGGGCCAAAGGATTTTGCAGTGTTTTGATTTAATAGGAAACTGAAAGAAATGTACTTTTTAGGGCTTGAGCATGAAAATGCCAACAGTCCCTGGCACTGAAAGTGCATGGAACCTAGTGTTTATGAAATAATTATTAGTTTTCTACTGTGCAATCGCATTTTTGAGGGACTTGGGATGCTCGAAGTGATTGGGTCAGCAGTGATTGGGCCTGTGCGTAGGCAGCTGGCTCCAAAGCCCCCACAAAAAAGCACACAAGAGTTGGGATAAAAAAACTTTCTTTGACATTCACGAAATTTGGTGGGAACATTGTTCTCATCTTTAGGAACATACAGAATTTTTTTCACCTGACAGGTAGCCAGCCATCGCTGCTTGCAGCTTTAATCTCTTTAGTATGTTTATGATGCAATGAAAATCTAAATAAAGAAGCTGATGGAGCAACAACAATAGTCCCAAAACATCATGAAATGTCTCAAAGCTGACGATTGGTCAGTAAAAAAAAAAAAAAAAAAAAAAAGCTTTTTTTTTCTACCTGCAGAATTATTCCTTACACGTTCTGGTAAGGTAGAAAAACAAACTGAGCTCACAGAACTACAGTATGTTTGGGTCACGGAAGCCGGCGTAATTGTATTACAACAGCAATCCTCTAATTAAATAATCTGTTGTTCGCAGACCACATAGGTCACTGGTGCTCTACTTTATCAGTACATGCAATGATCTTTGCTGCACCAGTGTGCTTCGTGTAACTATAAAGTAATTACATTTTAAATGCTACTGCTTTATAAATCAACTGGCAATAAGAATGCCACCGGGAATTACTGACTTTGGTTTGTACTTGAGCTCTGTTGGTCTTATTTCACAGCCCAATGAGCCACTGATGTATTACCTCTTTGGTGCAGCTCTCCACAAAAGGCCCACCAAACATAGCTGCCATCCAATCACAACTCGAGATGAGTAAAGGCTTGTGGGCCATGATGGTGCCGTCATCAAGCTTGAATACTACATCTGAAATACAGAAATGACACACAAATAACACCTTACATGCTCAGGCTGTTCTCATGAACCATTTGTACATATTCGTCATCTTAACACGTTCATTACTCTTCTAGCTGTATCACTACCAGGTATGCGGTACCATTTGTGCCAAATTTATATCACATGTCGACTGAAGATGTCACGAAACATTTGTCTGTGTCTACTTGACTTCAGTCGTCTTGTTCAGGCTGTTCTCTTGAACCATTCATATAGCTACAAAAAGTAAAATACTGTAATTCGTATGCATTCCACGTATTTATTACTGTACTGTACTGCACCACATTGACTGCTGCTGTTTTAAGAGTACAAAGATCCACATACAGAGTTGGTCAGGGTGGATGTTTGGCTCCTAAAACACGGGGCTTTCAAGCAGGGGAGTGGAGTTTGTGTCCCGGAAGAAGTTAAGAAGAAGATTATTTTTGGGGCTTTTTTGGCCTTTATTTGATGAGATAGCTGAAGACAGAAAAGAGAGAGCGGAGGACGACATGCAGCAAAGGGCCACAGGTCATACTCAAACCTGCATCACCACGGTAAGGAGTCTCAGCATATGGGGTGCACACTCAACCAGGTGAGCTACCTCACGTAGTATTTCACCCAGGAAACAGGTGTTCTTGTCTGGTCTTGGGACTACTTGAGGAGGCTGGTGTTTTAACACAAACCACAATCTTTTTTCTATTCTTAACTAGTTGTTTTTATGCCCAAACGTAACTGTCGTCACTGCACGGCAGTCACCTTTTTTTGGATAAACTCAACTGCAACGTCCGCTAAAAAGACAGTGACCTCACAATGCCTTGTACCCAGCTCACAGTCACCTTTTTTTGGGCTAAATTTAACTGTAAAGATCGCTAAACTTTGAACAAAGTCAAATGACCATTGTTCTGCTTAAGTTTTCATAAAACATCATACAAACCCGTTCATGAGAATGCGTTGCCTTACTTACACCTGCATCCACTCCATTCAGGCAGAACACATGAACAAATACAAATTCATTATTTCCACTCACCAGAAAACGTGCCTTTGGCCAAGCATTCTTTGACTCGGTTTGTGCGCCGTACATGGAAGGCTTTGGTGATTTCTTGGTTCATGAAGGCTTCATTGTTAAGCACGTTTGCCACCATCATGCGCAGGTCAAAGACCTCCAGCAGCTCAGCAATGTGTGCAATGTGCATTAGCTCTTTCTCATTCTCGTCCAGCTGACCGGTGTACAGGTAGCGAAGCACTGATCGGAAAGGTCCGAGCTGCATGGACTGGTCCATGTGCACGACAGTGATGGGCCTGGGGCTGTACGTGACCGGGTCATCTACCACCTCCTCCTGGATGCTGATGAAGGCCCGGCTCCACGAAGAGAGCACTCTGCCCCGTCGGGCCCCCTCAGAGTCTTTCAGAGTCCCGTCACTAGTGCAGGCCCTCAGGTTGGCCCTGTCCCCGTCGTCGCTGCTTTCGCAAACATCGAAGCTAGCAGCACGCATCAGCAGCTCCCTGCCGGAGAGAGGGCCCCGAGACGGCCTTTCAGTCTCCTCGTTGCGCGTGTCCATGATAAAGAGGTCGTAGAACTTTGAAGAGGATGTTGCCAAGTATATCTTGTGTGCAAAGATTTTCTGTCGCTCCTGCAGCACCAGGATGACGTCGGCACAGTGCGGGTCCTCCAGGAGACCGACTGGATGCTCCTCCGTGGTGGTTGGCGGAGGAGGCACAGTGATTATTGGTGGGGGAGGTTTCGGTGGCAGGAAGGGCGCCTGAAGGAGAGGCCGCTGGACATTTCTGAGGTGAGATTTCCAAAACTGCAGGTGTCGGCGTGAGATCAGCGCAGCTCGGATGGCATTATCAAAGACGTCCTTGACTCCAAATTGAGCAACAACGCTGGTTTCATAATATGGCACCCCCAACTCTTTGGCCACCTCCCGGCCTCTCTCTGGAGGAAGAATCTCATTAGATTTAATCGGTCTGAAAAACAAGAAAATAGATCAAAATCTATTCTGGCACTAGAAAAGAGTAAATCTCACAAACAACCTCTTTAAAACTTAAACCACAGACTGTAAAAATAGTGGACGTAGCAGCAGTGACGTCACCCACTGGTTTGTGCACTGCCATTTTGAAGCCTCGAGTTTGGCAATTTCGCCATTGCGACCTTGGTTTTTTGAAAACTTTGTTATTTTTAACAAGAGTGGAGATGGGCAAGATGACGCGGCCAAGCCAGTGTTGTTTATGGTTGCAATGGTGCTGCACTAAGCTAAACGATAAAGAGGGAAAGTTGCCAATTTTCAACCCTTCTGAGGTGAGTCATCCAGCGGAGATTTACTGCCGGATAAACACAGACCTCCTGGTACTGGTACCGTTCATCTGCACGTACAGCAGGACAGAAAATCTGCAAACATTCCCTTAAGTTAACAGCTAACGCCAGCGCTAGCTATCTAGCTTGGTTGGCAGAACAAGATATTTTTCTTTGATGGAGTGAAAACACACAGTGAGAGGGTCACAGTTTAACATAAAAACACAGACAACAGCCAAAAACAAGTTGAGGTCTGTTTTAATGTCCACAGAGTTAGCATGGTTAGCATTGCTAAGCCTCTGTCCTGATTGGCAGGTCCTAAAGCACCCCCTGCTTTATTGTCTAATTTAAAATAAATGGGACCATAATTTATTAAATGAACATCATGCTGTGTTGAAGGAGACTTGAAACTAGCAATTGAGACCATAAACTCATTATGAAAATGTTTACTGAGGTAATAAATCAAGTGAGAAGTAGGCTCATTTTCTCATAGACTTCTATAGAAACAGACTTCTTCTTGGAGCCAGTGGAGTCGCCGCCCCCTGCTGGAAATTAGATAGATGCGCAGCTTTAAGGAGCTTCAGCGTTGGCTTCACTTCTCAAACCAGGAAGCTTTGTCCATTATGTTTTACGGTCTGTGGTTAAAACAAGTCTCAGTACCTAGCTAGAGGTCTCCGTGCCCTGTTCACTGCCTCCAGGTCTGCATAGCGCAGGTCCAGCTGACAGCCCACCAGGATGACAGGAGCGCGGGGGCAGAAGTGCTTGATCTCAGGGTACCACATGGTCTTCACATGGTATAGAGAGTTGGGGTTGGCGATTGAGAAGCACAGCACCACCACATCAGACCTGAAACGAAGGCGCAGGACAGATTTAAGAAACTCAAGAAGCACCAGAACACATACTGGAAGACTTACATTGAACTTTACTAGAGCTGCAAATTACTCGATTAATGGATTAGATGTCAACGATTAAATTAATTGCCAATTATTTTGATAATCGATTAATTGGTTTGAATAAAAATGATATGATTCCAGCTTGCTAAATGTGAATATGTTCTAGTTTCTTCTCTCCTCTGTGACAGTAAACTGAATATCTTCGAGTTGTGGACAAAAGAAGACATCTGAAGATGTTAGTTGCAGCCCTAAATTTTTACAACATCTCACCTGCCGTATGCAAAACGCCGGTCCTTATGATGGTCTCCAAAAGTATCCCAGAGACGAAGGGACACGCTGACATCATCCACCACATCTCTGGAGCGCTCTAATACCTAGCAAGCGATGACACATTCAGGGATGTTTAATTTCTGTAAGTCACTAGTGTGAATGCTTACGGCTAATTGGGCAAATTAGGCACGGTTACGATACAAAACCATTTAATCGTGATTGTTTTGTGGTTGGTATCAAATCATCTACTGGCTTGACCTCTGCGAGTTGATTCTGAAAGCGGTTACGAGCTCAGAGAACAAAGTGAAATGAAGCAAGGTTCAGTTCACAATGTTCTAAAGACGCACAAGAATTTAAACATTGATCGTTTCCAACAATCGCTCCATTTACGGAGCCGAAAAACACTCCCAGAGGTTGTTTACACAAGCAGCAATTACAAACCATATTTACGTTTACAGTGGCGGCGCCCTCAAGTGGCCGTAGTAGTTATGACGGGAGCAAAGCAGGAAGTAAGGTGACGAAGTTTAAGAGAGCCACATTTCCGTGTAAGGATGCAGGTTGGGGTGGTGGATGGGACAAACAAACACAGGACTTCCCCCCAGGAGACCGGGGTTCCTGTCCCGTTTGAAAGTAAAAGTAAACGGCTTTTACTTTTTCTAAATAAGTAGTTTTGGTGCCTAAACATGACCAAACTTTGATCGTTTCACAACCTTAACGCGTTTAAAATCGTGACAGTTTCGTTCAAAATCACGACCGTTACGTTCTCCTGTTTAGATATGACAACGAAAAACAACCATATTTTACTAAACTTAACTAGTTTTGGTGCCTAAACCTTACCAAACTAGGACCGTTTCACAACCTTAACGTGTTTAAAATCGTGACCCTTACATTCAAAACGACGACCGATGTTCTCTGATTTAGATATTAAGGTTGTATTTCCTGCCACCGTTAGGGGCGCTAATTTATGATATGCTCCTGTGGGTCGTATTAGAAGGTAGGAGCACACGACTCACATCATACGGTTTGGAGGACTTGTTGTTACTTCGATGACGGTAGAAAGATAAGAAAGGGGCACCAGAGGAAATTAGGATTTGTTAAAGGTAGATCCATGCAGATAAATCAGCAGGGAGAAAAGCAGTGTAACAATTTATGATACAAATGTATGATACCAATTAAAACAGATGACAGAGGCTTGTGTTCAGAGTTTTTACAGAATGTAATATATTCACAACAGGCACATGTTGTATTGTATTCATGTACAGATATAGTTTGAGTCACAAGAGATTTCAATCCTCAAAAACCTCACACACTCGGCACACCCGAGGCACTCGTTGATGTGTGCCTTGGATTTTTTCTTGATGCTCACTGCGTATGTTCATGCCCCCTTATTTTCTTAAGAATAGTTCAAAGAAGCTCTCCAGTTCTTCGGTTTTACATCTTTTGCGTACTCACCTCCTGGCATACTCTGTACTGGTCGATTGCCCAGACTGTGGGCACATGTGTGGCGAGTAACTGGTACTGAGTCAGCGTGGCGTTGCAGGCCCGGGCGCAGATAAGGCGGGTCTTTCCGACTGCATTGTCTCCCACCACCACACACTTGATAGTTTCAACGTTTGGCCTCTCATAGTCCATATCAGAATCTGTCAGCTGGGACCTGTTACAACACAAAGAAGCAGAGGAAGCTGCATCAGCATCTGAAACCCTAAACTATTGTCCTGAACAGAACAGGAACATTGATCGGTACGGCTATTAGACACCGGGACTACTCCTCATCTGCACTGCTCGCTCTGTCTGCAGAGATATCAATGGATGGTCTCGTGACTTCCCTGGGCCCATTCACAAGTCTCCTGTCCTTGCTCTCTCCTGATGTAGAGAAAGATTTAAAGGGACAAGCAAACAAAAGAAGGAGTATTTTCTATTTTATTTTTAAATCCATAGAGTTTGCAACACGCCCAGTACTGCAAATTGTGTTTTGATTTCACCTTTATTATTACAGGCAAGTCATTAAGAACAGGTTTTTATTTACAGTGGCGGCCTGACAAGTGACAAAGCCACTTAGGGGACGGATAGGAGGGCTGGTAAATAAAGTACATTAGATACAGTACAAGAAATTCATAAAGTACATTAAATACATAGTTTTATTGTTCGTTTACACGTACCCGTGTATATTAGGGGTGTGAGAAAAAAATCAATACACTTGAGTATGGCGATATTTTATTTTGCAATACTGTATCGATTTTCAAAAAGGCAATATCGATAATTTTTTTATTAAAAAAATCATTATTAATATTTTAATTTTTTTAAACATTCAAAAATATTCATGTAAGACAGTGGTTCACTTTTATGTTGTGATTAAACCCCCTAACGCTAGATGGCTATGCTGAGACACACCACTAGTGTTCTTGCCTAACAGTGCCTAACAGAGCCTAACAGTGCCTAACAGAGCCTAACAGAGCCTAACAGTGCCTAACAGTGCCTAACAGTGCCTGACTTTTTGTTAGAAGCTAACAATGTAGCTATGGCTGAACTTTGGCCAACTTTAGCATATCAACATTAGCTCACTAAGGACTTGTGAACCACAATCCCAAACTGGTAGTTTGCTTTTCTGTGTACTGAATTGTTTACCTAAAGTAAACTTCTTTGACTTCTATGAACATCATGTCTTTTTTAAAATATTAGTTTTCTAAAATTATACTTTTAAAAAATCCCAATATATCACCTTACGCACCATATCGAAATATATTGCAATATATTGAATCATGACCCATGTATCGTGATACGTATCGTATCACCAGATTCTTGCCAATACACAGTCCTAGTGTGTATATATATATATATATATATATATATATATATATATATATGTCGTAAATGCCGTCAAGAGCATGCCAAACCTGTAGGTGGCAGTTTAATGAGAAGCTCAAGCCCACGTTAGCCAATCAGAATCCCGAAAATAGCAACAACAGCAACGAATCACTTCTCTCACCTCTTTCTCGCACTCGGCTGCCTAAACCTCCGTTGGTCTCAGTTTACGTGCAAACGTGCAAACAAAGTTTTCCAAAATCTCCACTCTGGTCGGAGTTTTTTAGAAAGAATCGTTTTCAGAGGAGAATTCTCCGTTTGCGTGTAAACAAAGGGCACAAACGAAGGGAAATGTCTCAGTTTTTCAGAATAACCATGAACATCAACATTTATTCATCACGCCCTTTACAGCATCCAGCAGGTTGTAGCCAAAGCACAGAATAAAACATTACACACAGTTAAATCAGAGAAGGATACATAAAAGCAGGAGGAAGAAAGGAAAAGGTCACTGCGGTACTAAAACTCAAAACTTATTTATTTAGGGGGGGTACAGATCACCCGACAGCTTGCACCTCGGCTTTGGGACTTCTAAAAGAAGTTGATTGGATGACTGCAATGTTTGTCTACGACGGGTTAAAAAAAGGTTGATACAAATCTAAGCAGATATTTCTGTAATCCCATCAACCATCTGCAAGCCTATAATACCTTTTCCCTGTTTACGGGACTTATATAACAACCCAAACCTTACTGGTTCATAACAAGGAGTACTAAAAATCTGACATGCCCAAATACACCTTCATTAAATGAAATGGAGGGACTATTTCTGTCTCTTGAAAATGTTTCTGATGATTTACGTAGCTGGACTGGTTTCCAAGGGAACTGTAGCCCCTGTCTCTGTGTGTCAGACAGTTTTCCATCCATCTATTACTGATCATGCATCAACAGCAGTATATAGACATGGCAGTTATAACCACTGTGGAACGCTACTGTCATGCTAGCGTTGCTGCCTTACTTTAGCTCTTACTAGTACCCTAACAGCACACAGGACATCACAATCTGTGTTCTGTAATGTCCGAGCGTTGTCAAATCAAGGACCAGATCTATACTTAGTCTATGTGCTCAAATGCCAAAAATCACCATCCGAGTTTCTTCCCAGCAGCATCTTCCCGCTTGTAAGATTTTCTGCACTGGGAAGGACAACCTTTGATCAGAAGAGTCATTCATATTTAGACTCTCAGATGGTGCTCACTTCTTATGAATGAGGTCAGATGCTCCTGGTGTTCCCGTCCCTGCCTGGACCCAGAGGACCAAAAACTGGCTGCCTCCCTATAAAGCTTCACTTTTGGTCACCATACACTAAAGCTGCAAAGATAAATTGATAACTTGTCAACTATTATATTAATCACACACAAAAAAAAGTCTACATTTTCTGTTTCCAGCTTGTGTAAATGTGAACATGTTCTAGTTTCTTCTCTCCTCTGTGACAGTAAACTGAATATCTTTTGAGTTGTGGACAAAAAAATTTGAGGACGTCATCTTGGGCTTTGGGGAACACTGATCCACATTTTTTTCCATTTTCGAGACCAGACAACTAATCGATTAATCGACAATGAAAACAATCGTTAGGTGCAGCCCTAATATACACTACAACCACATGTCTGGTGCTCTGGGATGACAATCAGAAACCGTATGTTATCATATATCAGAATATTTTGATGTAGCTTACTTGTATGCAATGCCCTCGAGATTACTACAACGGGTTACTATGATTTTTTTTTTTTTTTTTCTTGCAGCCATTCATAAAATCAGCCTCTCATTGACTGCACAATCTGCATCCCCATAGGCTTAAGTCTCACCTCCATTTATATATCAAAACATCAGACAGTCACAGTGTGACCTTAGGCCGGGCCTGGATGACATTACACAGATACACCGCCTCTAATATTGCTCATTCGCATGCCCTTTCCGGTTCGTCTTCACTGCGCAAATCCAGAATTAATTCATCGCTTTTAAATACTCTACATGAGCCCTGCAGCCTCCAGACTATCCTCGGAAACGAACCATCAAACAAAATAAGCGTGCAGCCTCAGTTATCATGCACAACAACGGTGATAAAACAGAGCATATCCTACCAGAAGGAGCGAGCAGTCCCAGCACCACCGAGACACACTAGTCATGAGGCTCTGCTGCATTATTCCTCCTTATGTAACACGCCGTCACTGACTCTTGAGCCTGTTTATCTGTGTCTGCGCGCATCGCAACAACACACAGCGACAGTGCGGAAATAATAATATTTTTTTTCTTTTTTTGCAGGAAACATGTTATTCCTTTCTTACCTCAACATAGGCAAGTGCTGCATCGGGTTGGTCGATGATCGAGACAGAGAGCAGGGCTCCATCGGAAGCGGCTTGCACCTGACGGCGGCTCGCGTTTAACTTCATCTTCGAGGCAAAAGGGAACAAGTGTTGGGGCGGGGGAGAAAGAGGTGGAGGAGGACCGCAAATGTTCCAGCAAACCTTCACCCCCGCCCCCCCGCTGGATCAGCGCGATTAGTCCGATTGCATTGCCTGAAATACAGATACGCGGTGATGTGAAGCCTGCCGGTGCGATGCAGCGCTGCAGCCCGGGCCGTCCTCTCCTCTCAGGGAAGGCAAGGCCTCCGGAGCGTGGCGCTAATAATAGGCAGTCTCCGACCAAAACAAGCCATTCATTACAAAACACTGATCCACTTTAAAGTCGCACAAATCTCATTCCACAGCTCCTAAGCAGCCTGGATAGACTGGCCTGCAGTCTCCCACGTGTTGTTTGTGTGTGTGTGTGTGTGTGTGTGTGTGTGTGTGTGTGTGTGTGTGTGTGTGTGTGTGTGTGTGTGTGTGTAGAATTGATATTATTATTGTAATATATATTGATATGACGTTGATATTAAAAGCAACTCATTTTACAGTGCCAAGATGTACGTAAAATAAATATAACAACTTGAAATAAAATAAGTGTAATTACACTTATTTTATTTCAAGTTGTTATATTTAAATAAATAAAATAATAAAAAAAAGAAGTTGTTATATTTAAATAAATAAAATTATAAAAAATAAGTTGTTAGATTTAAATAAATAAAATAATAAAAAATAATTTAAATAAATATCTTGTCGCTACAGTGTGATATGCAGTGTGGGTTATTGCACATTATTTAAATATTGCCCAATAGTGGCCATATTCAGTGAGTAATGAATATTGGAAATGAGAGTAATGATATTGCAGAGTATACAGATATTGCACAGTGATGGAATTGCACAGTGTGTGTGTGTGTGTGTGTGTGTGTGTGTGTGTGTGTGTGTGTGTGTGTGTGTGTGTGTGTGTGTGTGTGTGTGTGTGTTTTCCCCTCCCTTTTTAGTCTTGCTTAAAAAAATCTGCAATACTACACACACACACATCTATTTTTTGTTTTCTTTTGGTTTTCATTTTGTTATGTGAAGCACTTTGGGCTCCATGTTTGCATGAAAAGTAGGGCTGGGCAATATATCGATCGATATATGAGGTTAGATACAGTAACCTATCTCTTAGATTTTGGATATCTATCGTAATATGACAAGTAGAAGTGTTGTCTTCTGCTAGTTTTAAAGGCTGCATTACAGTAAAGTGATGTAATTGTTTGAACTTCGCAGCTTATGTATTATGTGTTCTGTTATTAGCCTTTAGTCATTATATCCACATTACTGAAGATTATTTATCAAAACTCTCATTGTGTAAATATTTTGTGAAACCACCAGCCAAACCTACAATGATTTCGGAGCCGTTTCTGGTTAGACAAAAAGGATCTTACTCTTTAACAAAAAGGTCTATCTCTGTAGGGATCCTTTCCATAATGTTGTCAGACACTTAGAATAATAATCTGAGCCTGTCAGTGGCAAAAACAGAACTTTTACTGACGGTGAACATTTGCCCTATAGGCTTACATTACAGCGCTGTTTGCAGATGCCGGTTGTTAAGGAAGAACTCCGGACAAGTCATATCACATATGTGAAGAAGGTTCCGGGGACCTTGATGACTTACACAGAAGCATTTCATTAATACTCAATTGAGGAGACAATTCATAATTAAGTGCTGTCCCAACTCCCTAAAGTTCTGTCTCCCTGAATGTGTATTTAATAGTGCCACCATTTGTACTTGGAAGTCAGATTTTCCAAAGTCAGAAACCTTTAAGGTAAACAAAGATATTGGATGCGCCGTAAACACAGATGCTTATGCCTAGTTCAGCCTCTCTCTCTCTCTCTCTCTCTCTCTCTCTGGGAAGTAGGCTAAAGTGTGGAAGGCCTGCTGACCTCCTAAAGGAGACAGTCCTGAAACAAAACATTACCTTATCATGCAGCTGCCTAGATTCCCTGACTCTGTAGAGAGACAAACATAATCATACATGAACAGGTTTGGTTATTAGAGACTGGCCAAATATTCTCGCCCCCATCCCCCAATGTCTAAGCTTTCCCTTTAGTCTCATCATACCACAACATGGTGTTTCTGGAAATTCCACCACACCGGTTATAGCCACGGTGCCGCCGCAAAATAGCCTCGGGAAGGAACTTGTTTTGGTGGAACGTGTACGTTCAAAAGTTGTTTTAGTCGTGCAACAGAAAACTGAACAGATAGTCTAGCTAGCTGTCTGGATTTACCCTGCAGAGATCTGAGGAGCAGTTAGCCATAGTCCTCACAAATCCACCGGAGGTTAGAACGCAAACACAAAGAAAGTGGAAGGTAACGGACATCCAAAAACGGACATCGGAAATGAGTGACATCCGACAGAACGAGAGCAATCGCGGAAGTGAAATGTCGGGGATATAGACTACGAACACACAAAAACATATGGAAATACGATCCAGGATGAAAAAAAAACCAAAATTACTTATTAACACGTCTGACTATCAACACAGATCACATGACCATCTACATACACTTGGCGTTACACAGCAGGGTTCCCACCCCACACCCTCCGGCTCCACCCTTGGTTTGGACAACGTATTAGAAACACTTCTCAATTTAATGCAGTCCTGTTCAACACCACTGCAAACATCAACCTCAATAATACACATAGGGCCTTTTATTAATATCTCTCTGACAGTGTCAATCAAAAATCAACATTATCATCTTTGTAAAGGCAGAATTTAGTTGAGTTGTTGTGATGAATCACACTGGATTCAGATGATTCAGATCAAATGGCCGGCACATCACTTATCATCGCATCATTTAAGAGGGCTGTAAAAAGAAAAATGCGTGCGTCATCATCATAGCTGTTGAGCTTTATATAAAATAACACCTTTAAGTGTCTCTTTTAAACTGTGCATTTACAACTGAATGAGTTCTTATGACGGGTTTGGAGCAAAGTATTCAATCAATAAATGTGAAGTGCTATAGAGAACTTGATTCGTAATCATCCATTTGCATGTATAAATGTCTAACACAGTGGTTCTCAACCTGGGGGTCGGGTCCCCCAAGGGGGTCGCAAGATCATTTCTGGGGGTCGCCAGATGGGGTGAAAAAAGCACATTGGACAAGGCTAGGTGCTAGCTGCTAAAACTAAAATTAAGCTCTTTTACTCAATGTAATGCTGCACTTTAATGAAGCTGAGGGACTTGTTACAAATTTACCAACAGACACAAGATAACATATTACTTTCTTTTAAAGGAACGGTAGTAGAGGTCCGAGATATCTGGACTTCTGATTCCTACAGGTCAAGCTTAGAAATAGTCCATCCTATGCTTCCCATGATGCAACAGTACCTATTTGTTAGACCCTTCCTAGCTGGTAAATGCTTTCAACCCCCATGTCCTCAGTTTGCAATGCTGCCTTTCGGTTCCAAGATAAGAAGTTCCCAAGGTGAGCGATATCCCTGATGACATCATCCGCTCTGCCTTCAATGCAGCGTTTAATTATACGTTCAAATATATTACATTCAAATCACTTACATGTTCTTTTTGATCCTTAAATGTTATTTCTTGCAAATCATTACAATCTTATTTCATTGTTTTTGGTTAATAGAAACCAAAAAGGTGATTGAGACTGATTAAATCACTACGAATCACAGTTTTTGTGATAACGAACTTGTTTGATAAAGTAAATTTTTTTTATTATTGACCAGATTACTGAGTTAAATGTTCTTGGTGTGCATTACATTCACATTTATCATCGATTCATTTAGTAGTTGACAACTAATCGATTCATCTTTGAGGATCTGGGTGTGATGACTCAACCTCAGGGTGCAAAGAAAAGATATGAGATCCATGGTTAATGTGTGATAAATAAAAAGCTGCTCACCACTCGTAGGTACTGACAGCCATGGTGCACAGATGGCTGCAGGTTTTCTCTGTGAAATGGAGTTTATTTCCACTTCGATTCAGTAACTCTGTCTTCACAGCCTCAGATGAAACGGTTTAAGGGAAGGCTCGGAATCCACAACAAATCAAATTCTCTAGAGTTGGTTTATCGTTTACCTCTGTCACGCTGCGTTGCTCTGAACCACGTCACATTACACGGTCTAACAATGCAATCCAGTGTTTGTACATCTTAACTTTGTCCCAGGACCAAGAGGATCAAATTACAGTTGACCCTTATGCACACATTCATGTCAAAGCTGCACTGAATTTATTGTGGAAGAAATGCCTCGACATCAAGCTTCCTTCTGTAAACGTAAAAATTCATGAAAAAGGAGAGAGGAGGGAAAAGAAAATGTGAAGAATGTTTGGCAATTTATACAGTAAAATTATGTTTTTTTTTTACAGATTTTTTAAAATGATAAAGGAGAAAGTTTCTGTAGTCTGGAAGAAATGCCTCGACAACAAGCATCATTCTGTGAAAAGCGCTTTCATAGATTTATATCCTGTTGTATTTCTTGTCTGAGCGAATGCAGCGTGTCAGCTTTCCAAAAATGATATCAACCAGTTCACATCGTTAAATTCACTTTTAATGTTGCAATGTTCAGTCTTCTCCACCAGGTGACGCTTAATGTCTACATGTCCTTCAGTCCTCTCTTTAAAACCGAGCCACAGCGTAAGCAGACATGACAAAAAGCACAGGGTGGAACTACTTCCTCCAAAATAGGAACAAATGAAGCTGAAGTAATGCATTGTACTGCAACGCGTATTACATAATGATATAATAACATGTAACCAAAACTTTAGACATGTTATGGGACTACCAGTATTCATGAAAGAAGTCTTCATTTAACTTTTGATAAAGCAGATCTAGGCTTGCCTCTAAATGACATCTCAGAGTTTTGTCTCTGTTGGTTATTTTGTAAGTTTAAACTAAAGTTTTACAGATGAATGGGATATTAATAGATTTGCTGCTCTGATGTCGACGTTTTGTTTTTCAAATGAAAGGAAATGCAGTGTGGAAATGAATTCATGATTCAATTTATAGTTTCCTCTTCTACAACACATGTCAAAACTGGTTCAAAATGGAAATTAATGTGTCTAACTGCGTGTCGATCACTGCTCATTCATTCTCCCTTGTGGGGGGAGGGGCTTAGGAGACCGTTTTGGGCTTTAGCGGAAAGGGGGGAGGGACTGAGAAGTTGTCGATGTTCACATTTTTTGGCTAAGTCCTGGATCTTCACAGTCCTACCTATGGCACCTTTAATAGGAAAACAGAAAAAGCTACGAGTGGAAGCTCTGTAACTCAAACTGGATCCTGACTGGGAACTATGGAGTTAGAATCATGCCAAAACCTCACACACACACACACACACACACACACACACACACACACAAAACGTGTTTTACTCACGCCCAACGATTCACAAACAAACTCAGTGTGGTTTGCAAATACAAAACATCATTCACAAACTAATGCATTTTGTTCTGCAAATAAGAAACCCACCTATCAAACAAATACAGTATGTTTTACACATACAAAAATGTATTTCTTTAATGACAAAAAATATCCTGCAAGTACAAACTAAAATCTTTCAAGTACAAAAAAATACTTCAAGTACAAAAAAAAATCCTACAAGTACAAAACAAATTCTACAAGTACAAAAAAAATCAAGTACAAAACTGTCACGTGACTTTTGGCACTAACTTTCCGCCTTGCTGATCCACACACAAATGCCCTTGGGCTAAAAATACCAATAACAGCAAAGCTGTATACAGCTTCTCTGTACAGAAATAAACGTGCTGTGATCAGGGAATCTGTGCGTAGACCACGGATGATGATGTCATTGACCTACATTGAAAAGGAGGTGTAGAGGGCTGTGGGTGGCTGGCGTGAGACCAGTGGAGGTGTCGGTAAGATCAGTTCTTGTCCAATCACTTTCAATTCCACAATTCTTTTATTCCAAGCATTATCAAGAAGACAGGTTACAGGTTTGTATGGTTACGTGTTTGGGTGTGTGGTTTATAGAGCAATAACGCACACAAGGCAGGAAACACAGCATGTCCAGCATCAAAGATCCTCCATGTGGTTTTGAACAAACATACATGCATCGCATCCGTGGGCCCGTCACAGAATTTTTGGCGAATCTGTGAAACTGCCACAGTTTTTGAGTTAAGGGGCCGTGTTCATTTCACAGAATTCTGTGAGATCGGCAGCCTGTAGGCTACTACGAAGCAAGATCAACATGCTGGATTTCTTCAGTTACCTGGCTTCACCTAACCTAACAACCACATTGGCATTTCCAATGGCATTTCCATTTGGCATTAGCATTGGTCTGGCTCACACCTTCTGTAGCTTCTAAAGAATTGATTAGGTCATGGCCGTTATTTAGCATACTGTAGGAGACTCATTGTCCCCACAGGAAAGGTAACTGTTGAGCTAGCCGTGATTAGAACAAAGGAAATGCATATTACTATGGAATCAACACTTCCATGATAATCAACCTTAGTCTGTGACCTGGGGTAAACCTAAAATCAGAGGTGTGTCTTTAATCAGAGACCCACAATTCCACAGGAATATAATTCGGAAACTGAGATGATATCGGCACTTCGATCTGTGACCCCGACAGGGGAAACACGTTAAAGTCCGCTGTTTACAGCGTATTGTTTGTCATGTCACATGACTGTTCTTCTGTAACTCCGCAAGGAGAAGCATGAGATCAGTCCGCTGTCAGCTGCAGTGTTTTCATGTTTTATGTTTAATTGTGTTTTGTCTTGTCGTTTTCATGCAGTTTCATTAAACCTTTAGCTTAACTTTCAATTCGACCACAGCCTTCTCCTCCTTCCTCCAGAAATCAGGACGAACACGTCTTTTAGAGAATTCTTAACAATAACCTGTGTCACGACGCTGGTGATAGTGACACAGTGATGGTAACGGTGGATCAGTTGTTACCGGGTACAATCACCATCCATCCATCTTCGTCCGCTTATCCGGTGTCGGGTCGCGGGGGGAGCAGCTCCAGCAGGGGACCCCAAACTTCCCTTTCCCGAGCAACATTAACCAGCTCCGACTGGGGATCGAGGCGTTCCCAGGCCAGGTTGGAGATATAATCCCTCTACCTAGTCCTGGGTCTTCCCGAGGCCTCCTCCCAGCTGGGCGTGCCTGGAACACCTCCCTAGGGAGGCGCCCAGGGGCATCCTTACCAGATGCCCGAACCACCTCAACTGGCTCCTTTCGACGCAAAGGAGCAGCGGCTCTCTCCGAGCTCCTCACGGATGACTGAGCTTCTCACCCCTATCTCTAAGGGAGACGCCAGCCACCCTCCTGAGGAAACCCATTTCGGCCGCTTGTACCCTGGATCTCGTTCTTTCGGTCATGACCCAGCCTTCATGACCATAGGTGAGGGTAGGAACGAAAACTGACCGGTAGATCGAGAGCTTTGCCTTCTGGCTCAGCTCTCTTTTCGTCACAACGGTGCGATAGATTGAATGCAATACCGCACCCGCTGCGCCCGATTCTCCGACCAATCTCCCGCTCCATTGTCCCTCACTCGCGAACAAAACCCCAAGGTACTTGAACTCCTTCACTTGGGGTAAGGACTCATTCCCTACCTGGAGAAGGCATTCCATCGGTTTCCTGCTGAGAACCATGGCCTCCGATTTAGAGGTGCTGATCCTCATCCCAACCGCTTCACACTCGGTTGCGAACCGATCCAGTGAGTGCTGAAGGTCGCAAGCCGATGATGCCATCAGGACCACATCATCTGCAAAGAGCAGCGATGAGATCCCCAGCCCACCAAACTGCAACCCCTCCCCACCCCGACTACGCCTCGATATCCTGTCCATAAATATTACAAACAGGATTGGTGACAAAGCGCAGCCCTGGCGGAGGCCAACCCTCACCTGAAACGAGTCCGACTTACTACCGAGAACCCGGACACAGCTCTCACTTTGGTCATACAGAGATTGGATGGCCCTGGTAGAGACCCCTCACCCCATACTCCCGCAGCACCTCCCACAGTATCTCCGGGGGACCCGGTCATACGCCTTCTCCAAATCCACAAAACACATGTAGACCCGGTTGGGCATACTCCCAGGCTCCCTCCAGGATCCTTGCGAGAGTGAAGAGCTGGTCCGTTGTTCCACGACCAGGACGGAATCCGCATTGTTCCTCCTCAACCCGAGGTTCGACTATCGGCCGAACCCTCCTTTCCAGCACCTTGGAGTAGACATTACCAGGGAGGCTGAGAAGTGTGATACCCCTATAATTGGCACACACCCTCTGGTCCCCCTTTAAAAAAAGGGGAACCACCACCCCAGTCTGCCACTCCTTTGGCACCGTCCCAGACTTCCACGCAATGTTGAAGAGGCGTGTCAACCAGGACAGCCCCTCCACACCCAGAGCCTTGAGCATTTCTGGACGGATCTCATCAATCCCCGGGGCTTTGCCACTGTGTAGTTGTTTGACTGCATCAGTGACTTCCGCCTGGGAAATCGACGACAATCCCCCGTTATCCTCCAGCTCTGCCTCTAACATAGAGGCGTATTAGTCGGATTCAGGAGTTCCTCAAAGTGCTCCTTCCACCGCCCTATTACCTCCTCAGTTGAGGTCAACAGTGTCCCATCCTTACTGTACACAGCTTGGATGGTTCCCCGCTTCCCCCTCCTGAGGTGGCGAACAGTTTTCCAGACACCCGCTGCTTTGCCTCTTTCACGGCAGAGGCTGCAGCCCTTCGGGCCCTTCGGTACCCTGCAACTGCCTCCGGAGTCCTCCGGGATAACATATCCCGGAAAGACTCCTTCTTCAGTCGGACGGCTTCCCTGACCACCGGTGTCCACCACGGTGTTCGTGGGTTACCGCCCCTTGAGGCACCAAGACCCTAAGACCACAGTTCCTCGCCGCAGCTTCAGCAATGGAAACTTTGAACATTGTCCACTCGGGTTCAATGCCCCCAGCCTCCACAGGGATGCACGAAAAGCTCCGCCGGAGGTGTGAGTTGAAAGTCTGTCGGACAGCGGCCTCCTCCAGACGTTCCCAATTTACCCGCACTACACGTTTGGGCTTACCAGGTCTGTCCAGAGTCTTCCCCACCCCTGACCCAACTCACCACCAGATGGTGATCGGTTGACAGCTCTGCCCCTCTCTTCACCCAGTGTCCAAAACATACGGCCTCAGATCAGATGAAACGATTATGAAATCGATCATTGACCTTCGGCCTAGGGTGCTCTGGTACCAGGTACACTTATGAGCATCCCTATGTTCGAACATGGTGTTCGTTATAGACAATCCATGACTAGCACAGAAGTCCAACAACAAACAACCACTCTGGTTTAGATCAGGGAGGCCGTTCCTCCCAATCGCCTCTCCAGGTGTCTCCATCATTGCCCACGTGTGCGTTGAAGTCCCCCAGCAGAACAATGGAGTCCCCCACTGGAGCCCCATGCAGGACTCCAGTCAAGGTCCAAGAAGGCCGAATACTCCGAACTCCTGTTTGGTGCATATGCACAAACAACAGTTAGAGTTTTCCCCACAACCCGCAGGCGTGGGAGGCGACCCTCTGGGTCCACCGGGTAAACTCCAACACAGCGGCGCTCAGCCGGGGCTTGTGAGTATCCCCACACCCGCCCGGCGCCTCACACCCTGGGCAACTCCGGAGAAGAAAAGAGTCCAACCCCTATCCAGGAGTATGGTTCCAGAACCGAGACTGTGCGTAGAGGTAAGCCCCACCAGATCTAACCGGTAGCGCTCCACCTCCCGCACCAGTTCCGGCTCCTTCCCCCACAGAGAGGTGACGTTCCACGTCCCCAGAGCCAGCGTAACTTATTCTGAACACCTAACCTGGTCGGGAGGAAGTTAAGTTGGAGATCAGAGATCAACCGATGTAAAAGCACCACATAGGCCTACTGACCAGTCAATAGGCTACTCGATTGATAACGCCGTCACTGTTCTTAGAAGATCAGGTGGAGCCCGGTGCGCAGAGAGAGAGAGAGAGAGAGAGAGAGAGAGAGAGAGAGAGAGAGATGCGCTCATAAAAGTTAAAACCTTTAGAGACAAAAAACCCGTTAACATTCCCTGATGGGTATTTTTATTAAATATATAGGCTAGATTTTAATGGGAGGGAATTGCATATCCGCTTGTTGAGCCGTGTTTTGCCAATGCTCACATTGGTTTGAATTATGTTTTTATATATTTTATTTGCTCTCATGATCACTTCCACTGCCAGGGTTGCAATTGATCATATAATAGGCGAAAGCAACTACAGTTTATGGAAAGCACAAGTGTAATTATGGTCAGATATTGTGCCTGACTGATGGGGAAGTGATACTGATAAGCCATGTGATTTAGGCCTACGCATCTAGGCTACAGCGTCCGCTATTCTTTTTTTGCCAGCTTTCCTTCCTGTTTTAGGAAGCAGCGACTGTATTGTGGTTGTTAGGTTAGGTGAAGCCAGGTAACTGAAGAAATCCAGCATGTTGATCTTGCTTCGTAGTAGCCTACAGGCTGCCGATCTCACAGAATTCTGTGAAATGAACACGGCCCCTTAACTCAAAAACTGTGGCAGTTTCACAGATTCGCCGAAAATTCTGTGACGGGCCCACGGATGCGATGCATGTATGTTTGTTCAAAACCACATGGAGGATCTTTGATGCTGGACATGCTGTGTTTCCTGCCTTGTGTGCGTTATTGCTCTATAAACCACACACCCAAACACGTAACCATACAAACCTGTAACCTGTCTTCTTGATAATGCTTGGAATAAAAGAATTGTGGAATTGAAAGTGATTGGACAAGAACTGATCTTACCGACACCTCCACTGGTCTCACGCCAGCCACCCACAGCCCTCTACACCTCCTTTTCAATGTAGGTCAATGACATCATCATCCGTGGTCTACGCACAGATTCCCTGATCACAGCACGTTTATTTCTGTACAGAGAAGCTGTATACAGCTTTGCTGTTATTGGTATTTTTAGCCCAATAACCGCTGTTTTAATCAACATTTATTCACCAGATCTTACCATGGTTTAATTGTTAATTGTTGTTTCTTTTAATGTTATTATTTCGGTCTATTTCGGCCAGGGAAGCTGCTTTGTTGTTTTTATATTTTTTAAACTATAATACTACATCTAGCAACATATATGTAGATATTATCATAGTATGCATTTCTTTACTTTAATAATATTATTTTGGTCTTATTACTGGTGAAATATTACAGTAGGCTGTAAGACAGAACACGATATGATCAGAGTTGGGCGCATGCAAAGCCGATTTCCCACAATGCAATGCCGGCATTCATTTCAGAGAATCAGACAACGATCAACGGGTCTTTAACGCCAGTATCTCTTCAATATACATATATATAATCAGTGGTTTTGTCATCAGCAACAACACGTTGCTCAGTTTTGTTCCAGTAAGTTATGCACCATAATAACGTTTAAAATAATCCGCGTGTATATATCTATGGTCCTGGTAGGCTTAAATTTACTTAACAGCGCCACCTGCTGTTGTGGAGTGCGAATTACAGGACATTTGTTAGAAAATGTACCTGCATTTGTGTGTGGATCTGAGGGCATTTGTGTGTGGATCAGCAAGGCGGAAAGTGACAGTTTTGTACTTGTAGAATTTGTTTTGTACTTGAAGGATTTTTTTTTCCGTACTTGTAGAATTTGTTTTGTACTTGTAGGATTTTTTTTTTGTACTTGAAGGATTTTTTTTTCCGTACTTGTAGAATTTGTTTTGTACTTGAAGGATTTTTTTTTTGTACTTGAAAGATTTGTTTTTGTACTTGAAAGATTTTAGTTTGTACTTGCAGGATATTTTTTGTCATTAAAGAAATACGTTTTTGTATGTGTAAAACATACTGTATTTGTTTGATAGGTAGGTTTCTTATTTGCAGAACAAAATGAATTAGTTTGTGAATGATGTTTTGTATTTGCAAACCACACTGAGTTTGTTTGTGAATCGTTGGGCGTGAGTAAAACACGTTTTGTGTGTGTGTGTGTGTGTGTGTGTGTGTGTGTGTGTAAGGTTTTGACATTATTCTAACTCCATAGAGAGAACATTTAAGGGAGAGAGCAGTCACAGTCCTGAATGATCTGGTGCTCTCACAGCAGTTAAGAAGATGCTAAGAGGCTCCAGTTATGGCTGTCTGTACATCATACGGGAAAAACATGATAGTTGCCGAGAAAAAGAATGATCCCGTAGAGACGACATCCTGTGTTGTATCTTCCTCATTCTGAAACCAGAACACAAAAAATGTTGAGGATGACTCATTTTAACTCCTGCCATCTAAAGTTACATTATGTAGGTAGGGTAGGAATTTGGTGTAAACAGCATTACTGATCTTGAAAACCTATTTTTAGCAGAGTTCACAGAATGAACGGCAATGTCCCCCATTTTGCTCCATTGATTGGTCTAGACTCAGTCTAGTCAAAGAAGCTGAGGGGAAATGACACAAAGTTATTTTAAAACCCTAAAATATTTGGGGCTTTGGAGAAAACATTCAGGACTGGAGCCCCAGAATACCCCCCCGATCAAATGCAGGTGTAATGTGATATAATGCAAAGCAAACTCTTTTCTTAATACAGTATAAATGCTTGTGAAAGTGTAAAAAAGATGACAGTGGACTTCTACTAAATGATCCACATAGGTGAAGTATACAGTAGGTACTGATTAGCCAAAGTGAAGTTAGAATTGTGCAATAGCAGAAGTGAGGGGAAAACGTTGTGTAACCACTAACCAGTATTGACAGCAGCTTTAAAGCGACCTCTGTGCCGAAGTCCAGACAGTTTGTTTAAGATAGTCGGAGGATCGTCGCTGTCAGTGGGTTGTTGTATTTTTCTCTATGGCTGCTCCTGACTCCGACTCCAAACCTCTTTTCTCTCTGGACTCGTACCATGTCTCCGCAGAGCTTGGCTTCATCCTCCCGGATCCTCTGGTAGGTGGAAAAGCCCAATGGGTTAGTTTCTTTTTCTATCTTCTTACAGTTTTTCACATTATAACAGTCATCATTAATTGATTAGCATTTAACTGAACTTAAATGTAATTCACATGAAATGAAAACGGTGCTCACACATTTATACTGTAAAATGTGACCTGATGACTGGTGGTGTGGATTGAGACAAACTGACTGAGGGAAGCTGGCATTTGGCATTATTCCTGTTTTGATTTCTGTGATGAACTTTATTCCAACCGCCATGTGTTTACAGAATTTGATTTTGTCGAAGGTCACTGTGTGTGTGCATCAACATAAAACAATGAAATGCAAGTTTAGGCCTTAAAACCAAAAAATGAAAATGTCTTAGATCATTCCATCATTTGCATGTTCACATCATAGACTGTAAAAATAGTGGACGTAGCAGCAGTGACGTCACCCGTTGGTTTGTGGTCATTTTGAAGCCTCAAGTTTGGCGATATTGCCGTCGCCATCTTGCAACCGGATGTGGTGTTTTTTTACGAGAGTGGAGCTGGGGAGGATGACGCCGCCAAGCCAGTGTTGTTTATGGTTGCAATGGTGCTCCAGCGGAGATTTACCGACGGGTAAACACAGACCTCCGGGTACTGGTGCCGTTCATCTGCATCTACGGCAGTACACAGAAAAACGTTCCCTAAAGTCACAAGCTAATGCTAGCGGTAGCTAGCTAGCTTGTTTTGCAGAAGACTGAACAAGATACTTCTAGGCGACCAAAATGTTCCAATTAACTTTGACTTTTTTTTAAGTGAAAACACACAGTGAGAGGGTCAAAGTTTAAGATGAAAACACGGACAACAGCCAAAAACAAGTTGAGGTCTATTTTAATGTCCACAGAGTTAGCATGGTTAGCATTGCTAAGCCTCTGTCCTGATTGGCAGGTCCTAAAGCTTACCCTGCTATATCATCTATTTTAAAATATACATATCCATACATAGATGTTTACTCCTCGATGCAGCGGCCGCTGGTTTGACTCCGACCTGCGGCCCTTTACTGCATGTCATTCCCCCTCTCTCTCCCCTTTTCATGTCTTCTGCTGTCCTGTTGAATAAAGGCCTAAAATGCCTAAAACATAATCTTTAAAATAATTGGGACCATAGTTTACAAAATAAACATCATTCTGTGTTGAGGAAGACTTGAAACTAGCGATGGAGACCATAAACTCATTATGAAAATGTTTACTGAGGTAATAAATCAAGTGAGAAGTAAGTTCATTTTCTCATAAAGAAACAGATTTCTTCTTGAAGCCAGTGGAGTCGCCCCCTGCTGGAAGTTAGATAGAACGCAGCTTTAAGGAACTTGGCTTCACTTTTTAGACTCATTTCCCTTCCACATGTTCTTATGATGCTCCGCCTTGCCTTTCAAAGGAAGAGCTTCCACCTTACTACCAACCATGGATGGATATTGCCCTACGAGTCCCAGAGCTCGTGGACTCTCACGAGTTGCGCTTCCATATTAATGAAGTAAGTGAGGACAATGAAATGAAAAGGACCACTCACTATGTTCATGGAGCCATGTGTTCACTGCTGCTACTCTGTGTCCAGATGCCGCTGCTGAGCAGCCAGTTTCTGCAGAAACACCGGGAGTTACGGCTGGCCCACCTGGCCCTCAGCATGATCACCATGGGTTACGCCTGGCAGGAGGGAGAGAACGACACAGTCAAGGTGTCTCTGTTTGAGTTTTTCTGTTTGTCATACTGCTCCCAATTGCTCGATAATCTGCAATTTATATGAATGCCTTTCCATCTTTAATGATCTTCCTCTAAGATGCTGCCACATAACCTGGCAGTCCCATACTGGGAGGTGTCACAGCGCTTAGGACTTCCCCCAATTCTCACCCATGCAGATGCAGTACTTGCTAACTGGAAGAAGAAGGATCCAGAGGGGTAAGGTAACCCTAACCCTAGTTTTGTATTTCCAGACCTATCTCCACAGCGTTGTGGAGTAAGGTCTGGCTACACCACTGATGCATTCTAGGATAGGAGAAAAAAAAAACACTCTGGGTTGTACGCATTTCTTTAAACCAATCACAATTGTCTTGGGCGGCGCTAAACTCCGGACACAGCGACAGTGGCTCTGCTAAATAGTCTCGGGAAGGAACTTGTTTTGGTGGAACATTCGCACCCCGCGAAAGAAAACACCACATCCAATATTAACTGTAGTTAACTGTTGACACAATACAGTAACGTGAGCTATTTAAATTAGCTGATACATGGTTAAACCTCATTGGCTCTTACCAGTGTATCTCCGTGTGTACTTCGTCCACAGCAATCCCACCAATCGCTCCCAAAACGTCCCAGTTAGAGAGGAAACGCCCTAAACATATTCTTTGTAAATCGTTACAATCATTCCCTGAAAGAACCAAGCAGGCCTGCCTTGTTGCACGATCCAAATTTTCTTCAAAATTTGACAATTTCAGCGTTTAGCTCGCTAGCTCGAAGGTTGTTGCTGTTTCTCAAAGCGAAGGGATTTTGAGAACGGCAACACACAGAGAGCAGACATCCTCTGGCTTTATCCTAGAAATGTATTTCCGTTGATCCAGACTAACCTAACCTAAAGTGTAAATCTGTTCTCTCTCATTTTCACGTCCATATTTATGTCTCCTGTGCCAGGCCTTTTGAAATAGAGTAAGTACATTTTCACTTGAATTCTTGTACTATAACATTGTCACGTAGGCAAGGGTAATTGTTTTACGTTTGTCTTGCAGGAACCTAGAGCTGCTGTTCAGCCTCCCGGGTGGAGACAGTGTGCGAGGTTTCTTTATGGTTACTCTGCTGGTGGAGCTGGCAGCAGTCCCTGCTCTGAGGGTATACAATATTTATCTAAAAAAATAATCAATTCATACAATGTGTACTTCTTATTAAAAAAAATATGAATTATGTTTGAGTTGTTGTCTGAAAACTATTAAAGTCCCCTTTAAACAAGGTAATTTCAGACAAAGTTATTGTAACTTAACCTGATGTGCATGATTGTTTGACCAACCACAACGTTTTCAAGATTTGTGATCCTGCAATTCAACATGATCTCACAGAATTCCGTGAAATGAACACGGCCCCTGAAGTTAAGGAAAAGGTTGTGGGTGGGCTTACGTTTCCATGACACGCGGGACAACAACGGGACGGTTGGGTTTGCGAAAAGAAGAACGGTTAGGGTTGGATTTAGGAAGAGAAGAATGGGACGGTTAGGGTTGGGTTTAGGAAGAGAAGAACGGGACGGTTAGGGTTGGGTTTAGGAAGAGAAGAATGTGACGGTTACTATTGGGTTTAGGAAGAGAAAAAATGGGACGGTTACGGTTGGGTTTAGGAAGAGAAGAACCGGACGGTTAGGGTTGGGTTTAGGAAGAGAAGAACGGGACGGTTAGGGTTGGGTTTAGGAAGAGAAGAACGGGACGGTTAGGGTTGGGTTTAGGAAGAGAAGAACGGTTAGGGTTGGGAGGAAGAGAAGAAGGGTTGGGTTTAGGAAGAGAAGAACGGTTAGGGACGGTTAGGGTTGGGTTTAGGAAGAGAAGAATGGGACGGTTAGGGTTGGGTTTAGGAAGAGAAGAATGGGACGGTTAGGGTTGGGTTTAGGAAGAGAAGAACGGGACGGTTAGGGTTGGGTTTAGGAAGAGAAGAACGGGACGGTTACGGTTGGGTTTAGGAAACGTGACACGCAGAACACGGGACTACTGGCTCTCATGATATCCCAAGAATAACTACCTGTGTTGCAGAACATTCCCGTTGTGATCAACGGTGTCAGGTGTGGAGACACCGAGGCTGTGGCCACAGCCCTGGAGGCCGTCTGCCAGTCTCTACAGGACATGACCGATGCACTCAAACTGATGCAGGGTAATCACTCTAACTTCACTTTAAATTATTACTATTTCCCTAGATCCTTTTTTAACATACTGCTCGAGAGGGGCTGAGTGTCAACTATGTGTCATTTCCCCCTCAGTCTCTGTGACCGGAACGGCAAATCAACAGAGCAAAAGTTCTGTTACTGGGGGAAATATATCGCCATTCATTCTGTGAACTCTACTAAAAATAGGTTTCAAGATCAGTAATGCTGTTTACACCAAATTCCTACCCTACCTACGTTATATGACCTAAAAGTAGTAACATCAGACAATTTTTGCCTCTCTTTAGGTGGCAGGAGTGAAAATGAGTCCTCTTCAACATTTGTTGTGTTCTGGTTTCAGAACGATGAAGACAGCTGGAGAACAATTAGATATAAAACAGGATGTCGCATCTACAGGATGATTCTTTTCCCTCTACAGCTACCATGTTGTGACCAAATGATGTACAGATTTGTAGGCATTTTTATTATCAAATGGCTTGAAAAATATGCACATAGCTGCCGTACACACCCCGGGGTTAAGGTTGGGTTGGTTTTAGTTTTTTTTTTATGTAGACGGAACTCTTTTTTTAGCTAAAACACTGCAAATGATATTTATTGTCTATGCTGCTGGACCTGGGTAACTCATTTTTTTAACATGCTTGAATGACAATAAGCTATTCTGAATCTGACAAAAACAAATTGTTAATGTGACTTTTCTTAAGCGTACGTGGAGCCTTCGGTCTTCTATGGCATCATGAGGATCTACCTGTCTGGGTACAGAAATCTGTTTGCATTTGACTGATAAGTTATTAATTTGTAAAGTGAAACATGTTTTTTTTGAAATACCGGTGTGTGTGTGTTTGTGTCTGTGTCCATGTACACATGCATCCTGTAGGTGGAAAGACAACCCCTGTATGCCAAAGGGTCTTGTTTATGAAGGGGTGCGGGCCGAGCCGATGGAGTTCTCAGGCGGGAGCGCGGCACAGAGCAGCCTGCTGCACTGCTTCGATGAACTTCTGGGAGTCAAACACGAAGCAAAAAGTGGTAAGATGGATGTTTGTCCTTTGATTAATTACAACAGTTGATCAAATTACAGTTGACCTTTATACTTTCAAATTTTAGAACACATTTATGCCAAAGCTGAGAGAGAGAGACGTTACTATAAAGATAAATAAATAAAGGACCCCAAGAGGTTTGGCATGTTGGGTTCCCTGCAATTATTCAACAAAAAACATAGTCTATGAAAAAGGGGAGAAGAAAGAAACAGTCAAATGAGTAGAGAAAATAAAGAGTGAAGAAAAGGAATCATAAAAACAAGAATCATGTTAGGCTATGGATCTTTAAAACATTTTTACAGATGTTTTCAATGATAATGTGGAAAGTTTCTGTCGAAACAAATGCCTCGACAACAAGCATCATTCTATGAAAACGCTTTCACAGATTTATAGCCCGCTGTATTTCTTGTCTGAGCGAACACAGCGTGTCGGCATTCCGAAAATGATTATCAACCAGTTCACATAGTTAAATGCACTTTTAATGTTGTCTTGCAATGTTCAGTCTTCTCCACCAGGTGACGCTAAACGTCTACATGTCCTTCAGTCCTCTCTTTATAACCAAGCCACAACATAAGCAGACATAAAAACCAAGCAAAGGGTGGAACTACTTTCTCCAAAATAAGAACAAATGGAAACTGAAGTAATGCATTGCACTGCGACACATATTACATACTGATATAATAACATGTATGTCGCATTTGTGTTGTTGGTGAAGGTCTTCTACTCACTAAAAGCAGTCAGTCAAAGGAAAACTGGGAGTGGAAGCTATGTAACGGTTCAGGCTGTTATTATGAAGCATTGCCACATCAAAAAGCAATACAACCACAAGTCAGGCTAACCCTGCTGCTGCAGGCAAAGCATAGCTCGTTAGCTCAGCAAACTAGCAACATGTCGGTAAAGGAGATTTGCCGTTTGTGTAACGAGAATTTAGGAATAAAAGGCACCATTTCAGGTTCCCGGTCCATATTCCAAAAAAAGGATCCAAGAGAAAAAAAGCATTAGCGAGCGGCTAACAGAATTAGGGCTACCGCTGTCTGAAAATCCTGGTTAGCTGATTGGATAAACCATCTGTCTATCACCACCTAACCCGCCTCAAAACCAACGCTGATTGGCCCGGTCGTTTGGCTAACGGCTCCAAATTTTCTCTACCTCAAGATGCCAGACTGACCTGCGAGTGGAAAACTGGAGCTCGCCAGATCAGGACGGTCTGAGAATGCCTTTTCTTTTTTCTTCATAATTGTTCATTTCTTATAGTTATTATTTATTTTTATTTACCTTTATTTAACCAGGAAGATACTCATTGAGATAAAAAATCTCTTTTTCAAGAATGTCCTGACCAAGACAGGCAGCAGTACAACCACACATACATACATACACAAAATACACAAAAACACTAAAAACACTAAAAACACTAAAAACACTAAAAACACTAAAAACACTAAAAACATAAAACAACTGAAACAGCAAATCCCTCGAAGTCAACCACAATCCTAAGCACATCAGGCAAAACATCTACAGCCAGATGTGGCCGCCTCCAAGTCAATCAACATCCTCTTAAAAGCAGCTCGTTAAGTTTCATGGATTTCTGTAACTTGTTCCATGTAAATGGAGCAGCAAACTCAGACGCCTTTTTCCCCCAGCTCAGTTCTAACCTTTGGAACGGACCCTGTTCCCAGATCCTGGGAACGAAGATTGTAAGTCCCCGTTACTATTTACGCTGATATAGGTCAGAAGGTAGAATGGAAGTAGACCTAAAATAGCCTTGGATATGAAGGTATGCCAGTGTTGAAGCCTCCGTGTTGATAGAGAAGGCCATCCAACACGTTCATACAGTTCACAATGGTGAGTTAGGGCTTTAAAACCAGTGATGAACGTCAGAGCTCCATGGTACACAGTGTCCAATCCAAGTAAACTTTGAGACGAAGCATGCATGTATAAAACATCGACATAGTCAAGTATAGACATAAAAGTGGCAGCAACCAGCCTCTTTCTAGATTCAAACGAAAGGCAGGATTTGATTCTGAAATAAAACCCTAGTTTAAGTTTTAATCTTTTTGCCAGCTGCTGAAGGTTCAAATAAAGAGATGGGTGGTGATGGCGCAGTGGATATAACACATGCCTTTGATGCGCGGGCGAGAGATCCGGGTTTGATTCTCACTGCGATACATCAACCAATGTGTCCCTGAGCAAGACGCTTAACCTATAGTTGTTCCAGAGGTGTGCAACCTCTGATATACAGCAATTGTAAGTCGCTTTGGATAAAAGCGTCAGCTAAATGACATGTAATGTAGTAATGTAAAGATTCATCTATTGAAATACCAATATATCTGTACTAGGGCTGCACGATTATGGTCAAAATGATAATCACGATTATTTTGATCAATATTGAGATCACGATTAATTATCACGATTATTTGTTGATTTAACCAAAACAAATTTTATTGTCACATAGGCTAATTATAACTGCTTTTACATCCATATTGTGCTACATTCCTGTTAATACATCCATACTGTGCTACTGAAGGATACTGTGAAGCAGTATGCCATTTCAGCTGTTGTGCGACCGCTTTCCACACATGCACGTTTGCCGTAAGGTTTCTACCTGACGAAATAGCAACGCAGATTTCATTGGCTCATTACTCTGCTACTTACATGTCTGCGTTGCGCTCTGATGCTCCGAAACCCGCGTTAGAGGATTCCAACAGCGGGATGTCAAACAGTCTGCTGCTAAAGCTACGAGCTAAAAGACACAAACTAGCTCTGTCTGAAAAACAAAACAGACGGGACAAAATGTTGCGTTTACTGGTAAACTGGTAAACATCGTGACCGGCTCATGATGACCGACTGCTACCTGTTGTGGAATTTTCCTCCCGTTACTCTGTCCTCTGTGACTGTCTACATCTAGAAACTAAGCTGCGCGGTGCAGGGAACAACTCTGATTGGCTCATGGAGGCACGCTATCACACAGTGGTTTATGGAGCGCTAGAGTGGCTTTGCAAAAACTTTGATAAGGAGCGTTCTATGACGCATTTTAAATATCGCTCGATCACGCAAATTTGATCATGGGAAGCCAAAATCGTGATCGTGATTAAAATTCGATTAATTGTGCAGCCCTAATCTGTACTTAGATACTGCACTCTAACTTTTATTCTTCTATCTCATATCTTATTCTATTTTTACCTGTTTTTAACTGCTCTTTAATGTTTTATGTAAAGAGCTTTAAATTGCCTTGTTGCTGAAATGCCTTGCCTTGCCTACAAGGTGCTTGAATGAGCAGAAACTAGCAGCAGAAATACAAAGCGATGAAAGTAGAGATGAAGCAGTAGAGATAAAAGCAGGGAACTGAAAGAGGGCAAATGAGGGTTTGAAAGAGAAGGACTCATTGTGATGGTACTTCCCCCTTAGGTGCCTTTCTAACCCGCATGAGGAACTACATGCCGCCTGCCCACAGGCAGCTGATCCAGGACATCTCGTCGCGGCCCTCCCTGAAGAGTTTTGTCCAGCAGCAGGCCAGCGAGCGGCTGCGCCAGGCCTTTCAGCACTGCGTCACAAAGCTGTTGGCCCTGCGCAGCTACCACATCAACGTCGTCAGCCGCTTCATCACTGTACCCGCTGCCCGCGCACGACAACTTCGACACCAGAGGCAGGAGCTAGAGGCGGAGGTGATCAGCAGAGCGCCCGCAGCGTTAGAGGAGAGGGGCACCGGCGGCTCCGGCATCATGACCTTCCTTAAGACAGTGAGGGACCAAACAAAAGTCGCTCTGCTGCCCGAGATGAGCAAAGAAACGATGCCCCACAGCTGATGTGAGCCGTCGTCACACCTCAGGATACGCAGCAGAGAGTCAACAACTGTACAGATAGATCACTCTTGTTATGATTTGATACTATAAATAAAACTGAATTGAAGTAAATTGTACATCACATGCATTTCTGCCTTTATTGGATAGGAAAGCTGAGATATGAAAGAGGAGAGAGAGAGGGGGGGGAGACATGCAGGAAAACCATCACAGGTCAGATTCTAACCCTGGACCTTCTGCGTTAAGGAATAAACCTCTGCATATATGTGCGCCCGCTCTACCAACTGAGCTAACCTGCCACAACTCTGATCACTTTTTTAATACTTTGTGTCAATTCATATAGTTAGCCCAGCTCATATTTAAAACATCTTGACAACTTTTAAATCTTTTACATTTTTTCATTATTGATTCATCTGTTGATTATTTTCTCGAATTAATGGATTGGTTGTTTGGTCTCTTAAATGTCAGAAAATGGTGAAAAATGCGGATCAGTGTTTCCCCAAAAAAGCCCAAGATGACGTCATCAAATGCCCGTTTCGTCCACAACTCAAAGATATTCAGTTTCCTGTCACAGAGGAGAGAAGACACTAGAACAATATTCACATTTAACAAGCTGGAATAGGAGAATTTTGACTTTTTCTTTCATAAAAAAATCATAATAATTTCTTGTTCCTTGACTTTGGTTATTTTACATCTTCCTCTCCAGATTGTTAATGTGTTATATATAAAGTAGTTATGTATTTTGACTGTGCTTTTTTATGAGTGGAGAAAATCAACTCTGATTAAAGAAGCAGTGTGTAGGATTTAGTTCCATCTAGCGGTGAGTTTGCAGATTGCAAACAACTGAATTCTCCTCCACTAACCCCTCCGTTTCCAAGCGTGTAGAGAATCTACGGTGGCCTTTAGGCAACGTAAAAACTTGAAAAACCCTCTTTAGAGCCGGTATTTGGTTTGTCCGTTCTGGGCTACTGAAGAAACATGGCCGTGCAACATGGCGGGCTGCGTGGAAGAGGACCTGCGAAGTCCCTCCCATTCCGGTTGACCACCAACGGAATCAAAAAAACATTTATCTCTCCCCCGTATATATTCTTGTCGAATTAAGGTCCCATGAGATCCACCGGAAGGTGAGGGGTGACAGGTAACCGGTGGTGAGATGTTGCTGTTTCTTACGCTAGAGTCAAGGTTATAATCGTTAACGAAAACGAACGAAATAACGAAAACTAGATGGGAAAAAACATTGTCAAATACTGAAATAAAAATAAAAACGAGGCATTACAAAAAAACGATAACTAAACTAAAACTGTAATGTCTGTTTGCAAAACTAACTAAAATGAAATAAAATTATCGAGTAAATGTCCTTAGTTTTCGTCTTTGTCAATGTCTTTCACAGAGCAAATAACATATCTTTCAGAGTTGACATTTCCGACCATTCAGTCTATGCCGTAGACATGTATAGGTTCCGACTGGGAACCCAGAAATACCGACATTCCACGTCAAATTGAACACAACATGTCCGTGCCCTTCGCCTAGCATCATAGCGGTACCAAAAGTCTGAAGAAAGCGGCAGAGTCCTATCTGATTATGACTGTGTCAGATAAAAGCAAGTGCCTCGCAGTGGAAGGTGGTAAAATAAGTGGACAATTAAGGGAAAAATCCCACGAATTTGAAAGTACATTTGAGAAGCGCGCACAAGGAGGCTGGCTAACCTAGCTTACCTTAACAAGCAGTGACAGGGCAAGGAGAAGGTAAAGCCCCCTTCCCCCGAAACAGAAGCTAATATAACCCCGGTACAGGGCATGGATGTATGGGGCCAGGGCCAGGCAGCATGACGGAGAACACCGCAGGACAGAGAACACTACAGGAGGGCTTTCACCGGCGACCCGATAGCTGCTGGTTAGTAAAGCGTGAGGAAGCGTGGGTTAATGTGTGTGTTGATACTGGGATGTCTAGCTACACAACTGTGGGAGTCGAATGACTTCAAAAAGGTCGCCACTTTACTCGAACCAAAGTTCAAAACACCTGTTTATGTATGTCTTCTTTAGTCTGTTGGCTATTTAGGTATTTTCCTGACACAGTTACTAACACATTTTGCACTTACTGCTGCGTCTTGTGTAGACTGTTTACATACAGTATCTCACAAAAGTGTTTTTTACATTTTAGTAAAAATGTCATATCTTTTAATGGGACAACACTGAAGAAATTACACTTTGCTACAATAAGGTATTAAGTGTGCAGCTTGTATAACAGTGTAAATGCACTGTCCCATCAAAATAACTCAACACACAGCCATTAATGTCTAAACCGCTGACAACAAAAGTGAGTACACCCCTATGTTAAATTCCCATAGAGGCAGGCATATGGTTATTTTTAAAGGCCAGTGATTTCATTGATCCAGGATACTATGCATCCTGATAAAGTTCCCTTGGCCTTTAAAATAGCCCCCCACATCATCACATACCCTTCATCATACCCCCACATCATCACATACCCTTCACCATACCCCCACATCATCACATACCCTTCATCATACCCCCCACATCATCACATACCTTTCATCATACCCCCCACATCATCACATACCCTTCACCATACCCCCACATCATCACATACCCTTCATCATACCCCCCACATCATCACATACCCTTCATCATACCCCCACATCATCACATACCCTTCATCATACCCCCACATCATCACATACCCTTCACCATACCCCCACATCATCACATACCCTTCACCATACCCCCACATCATCACATACCCTTCACCATACCCCCCATCATCACATACCCTTCACCACACCCCCACATCATCACATACCCTTCACCATATAGAGAGTGGCATGGGGTACTTTCCATAAAATCATCTCTCACTGCAAATCAAACCAGCTATTAGGCTAACTGACATAAAACCATGCCAATCTCTAGGTATGGTGAAGGGTATGTGATGATGTGGGGCTATTTTAATTTAACATTTAACATAGGGGTGTACTAACTTTTGTTGCCAACGGTTTAGACATTAATGGCTGTGTGTTGAGTTATTTTGAGAGGACAGCACATTAACACTGTTATACAAGCTGGACACCGTGTAATTTCTTCAGTGTTGTCCCATTAAAAGATATAATGAAATATTTACAAACATGTGAGGGGTGTACTCACTTTTGTGAGATACTGTATTTGTGCTCATCATCATATGTACATTTTATGTACTAGCGTTATTGTTGAATATATTGTGAATACATATTTCTAAAATTGTATGATGTTTTTGTTGAGTTATTATTACACAATACTTTTTTCTGACCTTTCTGAGTCTTGCCCCCAATAAATAACCCATATTAGAAAAAAAGACTAAAACTAAGACTAAAACTAATAAAAACTAAACTAAAACTAAGCATTTTCAAAAAATAAAAACTAAACTAAACTAGCAAAAACGCTTTAAAAACTAATTAAAACTAAACTGAATTTGAAAACAAAAAGTCAAAACGAAATAAAAATAAAAACTAATGAAAAATGCAAAACTATAATAACCTTGGCTAGAGTTGGTTTATCAAAGACGCTAGCCATGCAACACAGTCAGAAAATAAGCACAGCAGAACGGTCAGATAGGTCGGACCTGCGTGTTTAACTTCATATCTGTACAGAACAGAAGTAAATAAGTTTGCTGATTCCACATATCTCTGCAATTCGAAACCGGCGGCCATTTGTCTACCTGGATGGAATTTCTACGTTAGCGTGACGTTGCTAGCACCGATTTTTATTGTTTTTTTTTTCCTATCAACAGTACTCTGAGATATATAGCGATCAAGATTCAGGTAAAAATCGTCCGGAGTTCTCCTTTAAGGTGATTATACACTCATGAAAACATAGTTTGTCTATCTAGTGTTCCATTTCTGCCGATAGATCCTGCTGAATCATGCTCCCCGCTCCCCTACTAGCTTTGTTGTGTCTGTAAACAAACCTCGGCTTAATCGCCATGAGTGATACCCATCATTCAGTCCAAACCATAATTCAAACCATTGTTGTTTCCATTAAATTCAACCACTAATTCCTTCTTTAATCTGAACTGGAACGCAAAAAATGCCCCAGATCCAGACCCACGTATCTAGAGGACATTTGAATATCAGACAATTGAAGTCATTGCTAAACCCCCTTACGTACTTTTTGGGAAAGTACTTTGGGGATTCAGGTCAATCACAGTTTCAGAAGTAAAGAAAGTTTTGTCTACTCTTGCTGGAACATGTAGCAGCACAAAAGGTTACTATCACTGGTTTAAAGTAGAAATAAAAATCTACAGAAGCTGTCAAAAAATGTATTATGTGAACAAAATAGATACTGCAATACCTTGTGAAACCATGGCAGGGCACTAAAAGGAAGCAATATAATTCACACCAAAATAATGTCTCACAGGGTTTGTCTTTAAAAAGCTGAAACAGTGGGCACAGAAGGCATGCAGGACACTGATTTAGCCTGGTCACAAAAGGACTAGATAAAAATAGGGCCGGAAATCAGATTTTTGTCCACACGAATACCCTTACTTCTTTATTTAAAAGATATATAGAAACAGAGAGGAAAGGTGAGAGGGGAAGGCATGCTGCAAAAGGCCCAGGGCCGGACTCGAACCCTGGGGTGTTGGACTAGAGGGGGGGAAGGAGACTGAGTACCCAGGGCCCTCATGTGAGGAGGGCCCAAAAAGATGCTAGCATGAATAGCTGTGGATTTTCTACAGGGCCCAGAAATTTGTGCTAGGCCCTTGCTCGAACCCTGGCCGCTGCGCTTAGGACTGAGCCCTAATGGTACGTACCCTACCTGGTGAGTACCCTTACTTCTTGCAGCGTACTGCCTCCTCATGTGGTAAGTATGTACGCACCCCTAAACACCTGCATGAACATGAGCACTCGCTCCGAACCACTTTCAATTCATCTTCTACACCAGTGATTCCCAACCAGGGGAACTTCTGCAGTTGCCAGGGGGTTCGTGGAAAGATTGTGGAGCAGTTCAACTAATTTGAAAAAATACAAATTATTATTATTCTGTAACACCTAATTATGTGTTGCAGTGACGTAACAGTGCTTGAAAACTAGTTAGCAAGCGAGCGCATAAGTTTGAACAGGTAGGCAAACGTAATGACTTAGCAGTTTACATGATTAGCTAAAAATTGTTAAAATAGTTGACTAAAAGTACCGTTAATGAATAAATGGTTGAAACATTCAGCTCCACTCCAAGTAGCATAGTCTGCGAGTATGAGTCAGATTGATAACCAAAACTGACGTTTACATTGACAGTTCAATTGTATGAGAAAATCCAATTTTTATATAATTTATAAAAGAGTTTTACAATTGGAACAGACATTAATAATCGAAGATGGGGTAAATGAGTTCATCCGACAAGGCTGAAGGGGTACTTCAGACCTAAAAGGTTGGGATCCTCTGTTCTGCACCCCTGCACCACTTATGCAATAAGAAGCTACTCTTTAAATGTCTGCGTCTTAATTGTCTTCAAAAATTGCACGTTTTGGTATAAAAGGAGCTTTACACAAAACCTTATCACAGCTGAATACTCCACCACTGTAGTTTTAGAGCCTACATATTATGTAGAGTAATGCTTTGTGTTGTCATTTACATAAAAAAACAACAAAAAAAACTTGGTTGTGGCGCCTGGGTAGCTCACCTGGTAGAGCGCGCGCCCATATACAGAGGCTCAGTCCTCGACGCAGCGGCAGCATGTTCTACTCCGACCTGTGGCCCTTTGCTGCATGTCATTCCCTTCTCTCTCCCCTTTCATGTCCAAGCTGTCCTGTCATAATAAAGGCCTAAAATGCCAAAATGCATCACACCACAGTCAGCTTTGGTGAAAATAGTGCATGGCTAAACTTTGGAAAACTACTCGCCCCAGTGGCTGGTGAGCAAAAAAGTTAACGTCAAGCCATGAATGTATGTAATGAAATGAATTTAAAAACAAGTTTGAAGTGATATATTGATATCATGATATGAAACATGCAATGTTCATGTCATGCAACTGCTGAATTAGGGTACTTGGCACTTTTTGTGGTCCAAGAAAAATGTATTTATCATTAATAATAATCATTTGACAGCAAAGTATCGACAGGCTGGAACCTGACCTTTCGCTCTGGGAAAATAATCAGCCTTTGTTGCGTCTTTACTCTACAGAGCCTCCCCACAATGGGGTTGTCATGTCAAAGTACAATGCACAATGCAGTGCAGAGATGCATCACTTATCAGAGTGGTTACCTCAGCACCCCTCCAGCCCACATCCAGCCCTCACATGCCCCGCTATAGGCTACTTCCTGGACGGTGAGTGTGGAAAACCCAGAGCAATGAAGGGACGGATTGTGCCATGAATGGCTCACGCTGTGTAATCTTCACCTTGCTCGTCTCCAGCGGTGTTTCATTACAAAAACAGCCTTTGCAAGATCAGATAAGGAAGACGATGTGGCAATTAGACGTGACAATCCCCCAAACCTGAGCGATCTACTTTATCTTGCCCTCTTTTTTTCACATGCTGGGTAGCAGGGAAGACAATGAGAGCAAATAAGAGAGAAAACAATTACACATGATCCCTGGGAAGGTCTTAGTGCGAGAGAGATGTTTGTTAAAGGTTTTTTGGAGTGTGTGTGAAGACATTTTATTCTGATTGATGTACAGCAAACATATTAAAAAGGGTTGCCTTTTGCCAGATTGGATGCCACCCTAGAACATGGGGAAAGTACCTGAGCTTTCTGGAGGCTTCCTAAGAAGCCAGGTACTGTGGAGAGACGTAAACAAAGTGCTTATTGTTTTGCCATATATACATGTGTTTATTTGGTTTACAGCGGTTTATTTTGTTATTTTATTGTATTGTATTGAATAATTATGTCTGTTATGTTATCTTATGTTCGGGAGGGGAGGGGATGTGTTCACGTGGTAAAATACGTGTTTTGTATGCTGTTTAAAAAATTTAAAAGAAACTGTCATTCATGTTTTCATTCACTGCAAACCCTTCTCACAGCCTGACATGTTGACACGTTACACAGCCTAAGAATGTGTTTGTAGGAAGCCGCGAGGCGAGGAGGTGAAAGGTGAACGGAAACTGCGGCAACTCTCTGCGGAGAGTTGGGTGGCGAGGAGGACAAATAGTGCGTTCACATCACAGTGATCTGATTAGAGCCTTCTTCCACAGCCAAAAAAAATAATTCCCTTCCTTATTGGCTGACTGTGGACTCCCTGACAACCCGGCAGTAAACACAGGCCATCTCTAAGGATGTCTTCATTGTGTAGTCGGGGCTGGGCCGCTGAAGTTACACCTCGTATCACAACAGTGGCTGGTTTCAGTGTAGAACATGACACACACATATGCGTGCACGGACCCGCTTGTTTTGTACTGACAGTGCCATGAGATGTATTACAAAAAAAGTCTGCAAGATGTCAGCTTTTATCCTTATATACAGTGGTAATATTTTGGCCTACAGTAAATGTTCCAAATGAAGCAACTGTAGTATTTGAGTTTGAACCTTCCAAACAAATGCTATCACGAATCAACTCAGCGAGCTAAATAAGTGATATTCCTCATGGCAAAGGGCATCTGGAATCACTCTTGTTTTCACAAAATCAACTCAAACATCCATATTCCATCTTTCAGAGGCAACAGGATTACAGGCGTGGTGGGTTCTCCTTTTCGGTGAGACATTCGAATATCTGTGCCTTGGTGGTTAACGAAAGGATATCCTGGATTCTGTTATTCCAAAAATGTAATTTATGATGGTCAGTCCCAAGCAGTCCCAAGCAAAGCCAGGACCTTTCCTCACCCTGCGAGCAGCCGCGATGGGAGCAGCTCGGGATTGATTGTCTTTGGCGTGCAACATGATGGGTGTAGCTGGGAATTATGAGCTGCGTGTGCAGCGCAGTAGGTGACTCTGGGCGTTTTAACCACTTTTTACTCATCTGGACATCGCTATCATTGTCAAACATCTAGGTCTGCACACACCCATGAGTCAGATTCATCTTCATAATTCACTTACTGATCAGTTTTGGACACACCCTCGGTTAATTTTGAGCTCTATATATCCTAATGTTCGGCTGTCATCCCCTTTCTTTCACAACCAATGTTCAAAATCTGTCAGGATAATCAAGGTTTAGTCTGAAAGTAACTCTGGCTTTTTGTCTTGCTTAGCCTAAGATAATTCACAATGCCCATCCCTAGCCAGGCCTTTAATATACATAAAACTCAAAAACAAATACATAAAAGACGTATTAAAAGCTAAAACACAGAACAGAACAAGAAAAATAACAGGCGAAGCAAAACAAGACAAATCACAGACAACAGACTCATACAGTACATTAAAGCACTATTAAACAGGAAGCACCACATCACTCATGACTTCATGACTGCTACCTCTTCAAAAACTTTGAATTGGAGTTTAAAATGTTCCCAGTCAGGATCCAGTCTTAGTTTAGTAGGAAAGGAATTCCACATGTTGATTCCCCGGACAGAAAAAGCAGTTTGTCCAAATGAGGATTTAAAAATGAGCAACTTACAATTTGGATGCATCACGTGTTACTGAGACTGAAGCCCTGAACACCTGGGGAGCATATATATATATATATATATATATATATATATATATATATATATATATATATATGCCAGGAAGAGGAGTTTGTGTTGCAGGGAATACAGACTTTCACCCAGGAAACGTGTGTTGTGTTCCAGGAGTACTACTTAAAGGGACAGGTGTTTTGATCCAAACCACTCGTTCATGAGAATGTGTTGATATATATATATATATATATATATATATATATATATATTAGGATTGGGAATCACAAGTGGCCGCACGATACAATATAGTCACGATACAATATAGTCACGATACTTATGTAATGATACCATATTGTGATTTTACAATCACAATACAACAATACATTTGCAATTCATTACCTTTTTTCCAACTTTAAATTATATCCCCAAAGGAAAACTTTTTAACATGTGTTTCATCTTAAAAAGGTGAATTTCTGTTTGTTCATCTCACTTTCAATTTTTTTTTTTTATTTTAGTACCAAAAAGTAAAATTTTCATGTTGAACTAACATAAGAAAAGATCGATACTTGGCGTCCCTGTATCAGTACAGAATTGTCATGGAAAATATTGCTTCATACTTGAAACCAGATGAGTAAGTCTCTTAATTTGGGGCTCTAGATAGTCATCACCTCCCACAGGGTATCCATTTAGTGGTCTAAAAGAATATAAAGAAATATGTGACAGTTCACCCCATGGGCAGAAGTTCCTAACAACTCTCCTAACGCCACGATCACCTCCAGACCGGTGAATCATCTTCTTATAGGACCCCCATTTAACATCTCCAAACACAAGTAAATGAAGCCGACATTCACTGGGTTGCGGGTTTTCAGACTTCACTTTTCTGCCTACTTGTCACCGTTAAACAAGACATCAAGCTTCTCTTTCAACGACCCCGTCTTTTACATCATTTTTTTTTAACCCCCAGCTCCTCTTTGATCGTAACTTGTGCAGTCTGTTAGGGCAAGTTAAAGGCTTTTGATGTAGTCATCTTACAGCAACTTTATCACTTCCTCCCCACTGACTCGACTGAAACTGCATGCCCACATGAAGAAAGAAAGAGGAAAAAAAAAGAAGCTGTCATGTTCACAGCCAGCTTGAAAGGCTGCTTTTTCAGGTGTAGAGTTACTGCTGTTGCCTGTGTTGATGATCTAGCCCGGATGACGTCACTGACTACTACAGAAAAAGCACACATCACATTGCTGCCTTTATTCTTCCAAGAGGAACCTTGGGACATTTTGGCCCCCTGTGAGATACTGCATCGTGCTGCTTTGTACTAGATATCCTTTCGGGCTTTGCATCTGATGGATGGTTACGTTCCATCCCTGTTTAGCTGGATAAACGTGGGAAATTGTCTCTTGTTGAGTCACCTGTGGCACTTTCTGAGCCTACAGCCATGCGTGCGGCTTTGTATCATAAAAATAATCAACGTTGCATTAGTGACGTCACCCATTGGTTTGCGGACTGCTGTTTTAAAGTGAGGAGTTTGCATTTTAGCCATCGCCATCTTGCTATTTTGGAGCCAGAAGTGACTATATTTGGACAAAAGGGTGGAGATAACTGGGGAGAATGACGCAGCTAAGCCAGTGTTGTGTATGGTTGCAATGGCGTTGTGCTAAGCTAAAAGCTAACATGGGGAATGTTCCTGATTTTCAAACCGTCTGACACGAGTCATCCAGCGGGCCTCCTGGTACTGGTGCCGTTCATCTGCATGTACTTCAGTACAGAAAATCGGCAAACTTTCCCTTAAGTTACCATCTAACGCTAGCTAGTTAGCTATGGCTGAGAAGATGCCACCGAACACTGAACAAGACATTTATAGGCGACCAAAATGTTCTAATTAACTCTGATGAAGTGAAAACACACAGTGAGAGAGTCAAAGTGTAAGATGAAAACACAGACCACAGCCAAAAACAAGTTGAGGTCTTTTTTTTAACGTCCACAGTGTTAGCATGGTTAGCATTGCTAAAGCCTTTGTCCTGATTGACAGGTCTTAAAGCATCCCCTGCTTTATCATCTACTTTAAAATAAATGGGAGAATAATTTACTAAATAAACATCATGCTGGGTTGAAGAAGTCTTGAAACTAGCGATTGAGACCATAGACTCTGGCTTTGATGCGTTTCTTCAAAAGTTTATTTTTTTAACTCTAATTTTTTGTTTCCAGCATCCCCTGCGGTCTTCACCGCCACAGCCTCAACAAACTTCTCCACACTGAAAAGAACAGGAAGACTGGTGTTTTTTTTGGTGTGAATGCATCCCAAGTGTTATTGGAGAGCAGGACGACTCACAGTGACCAAAATGCCCTTACAAATCAGTTAGGCTTGCCGAATATTTTCCCCAGAGACCTCAACAGAATACATGGCATTCAGATGACTTTCCTCACAGGATTAGCAGAAGCCCACACACATCACAGCCTTTTGTCTCAAAGGTTAACACAACTTTGGGCTGTGTGACGTGGGGAATACAGCTCAACCTCTCACCACTGCTGACTCACTACTGGCCCGGCCAGGTGCGAAACAGAAACACACACACACACACACTCCAACACATGCAAATGGACTTAAATGGCGGGGACACACGCCATGCCCAAATGAGCACACATGCGTGCACGTGCAGCCGCAGCACCTCGTTGCCTCTGACCTGCAGACAGAGATACCTCTTGTGTGTGTTTGCTCCCACTTTCCTCACTTGGCTTTCCCCTCGATTGTCCTCCTCCCTCTCGCTCCGCTGATTGACTTCCTCTTCCTCTGAGTTGTCGCTAATGTCACCTTCCCCGCTGGCGCCCACACGCTCACGTTATCAACAGCTTCTCATCCGGGTTACAAAAATACAGGAAGTTCCCCGGGGGTGTCCCATGATACATACGGATCGACACACTGCAGGCTAATAGTGTTCGAAGATAATACCAGCAACCCCCGGGAAGAACTGGAGATAATATCCCCACTGGGATGTTCACACCTCCATATTCAACACCAACATACAGGAGACTCGGGCTCCCCAGGGGTTGAATGCCAAGCCAAATTCGTAACAGAAATGAAACACAGTTACAGACTACAGCAAAGACTGCACTTCCTGAGAGTGCTCAGGAGGAACAGCACCGAGAAGAAGCTGCTGGTGGTCTTACTTTTACTTTACCGGGTGACCATAGAGAGCCTTCTGACATACTGCATCTCAGTGTGGTATGCGAGCTGCTCTGTAATGGATAAAGGCTGATTTATAGTAGTACATTGGATCTTCGCAGAGCCTACGCCATAGCCGTTGTGAGGATTTATACTTGCGCGCTAGTGTGTCTGCATCGTTCTAGCATATCTCTTTGGGAGAATAGAATAGCCGGTATGTGTGTGTAAGCTGTATCAGGAGAAGTTAACCCTCTTCTTGCGGAAAAGGAGAACCCGGAAATGAGTAGGGGGAAATGCGACGCTACCAGCCGGACCAATCGCAGTTGCTGCAGTCTATAAAAAAAAAAGCATGTTTAAAAGCAGTTGATAGACGGTCATGGCTGCTGGAGGAGCGGAAAAACTCAAAAAGCCGTGACACCGGTTACAGAGCTCCATCATATCAGCAGCAGTTGGTAGCTGGGTTACCCGAGAACAGGGGGCTTTGAGCCGGGTACAAAGCATCGCGAGCTGCCGGCCAATTCAGCGGACATTACGGTTAAGTTTAGGCGACAAAAAGTGAGCGTTATGCGCTGACGGCTAGTTAAGTTTAGGCTCCAAAACGGCTAGTTAAGTTAAGGAAAAAGATTGTGGTTTGAATTAAAACACTCATAAGGCACACGCATTTCCAAGTTGTTTTATCCGGAAAAGCGAACTACACTCCCGGGCTTAAACGCGACAGTTCTATAAGTAATAAATAGAAAGCATTAAAAAATATATATATATATTGTTGCCCATTTTTTGTCCTGATCCTATCCGTGACGCAAAACCGTGATCCAATCCAAACTGAGAGTTTTGTGATCCGTTGCAACCCCTAATTTACTCTAGTTTTCACCGTCTTCGCATTCTCTGCTCCATGTTCTTACTCAATGTGTGTGTTTTTATGTTTGCATTATAGAGTAGCACTCTTAACGTCGTACTCACTTACAACGACGATAAAGTCAATTCTGATTCTGACTGAAAAGGACAAACATTGGCAGATCAGATTGCACTATTAATAAAGTGCTTGTAAAACACAACGAAATTGTTTCATGGCAGTTAATTAATGGGCAGCAGAGAGAGGGGAGTCTTTTCTTCCCTGACCCTGCTACAGCTCAGTCATGAACACTCTGTACTGCAAATTTGTTGACACAGTCTAGTTGGCTCTTTCTGCATGGGATAAAGCTCATTAATCCACATTGGCAATGGCTTACTTATGTAAGAAAAAAAAAGGGGGCTTCCTTTGGAGTGCAGCTACCGAGAGATGGAATGAAAATCCTGCAATGGTCGTCTAATCCCAAACTTCCCAGTAAAAACATTCCACTTCCTCCCAGGCGAGATCCGGACTTTTTCGCATGCAGAGCTGAGGCAGGCGGAGGGTGGGCTGCTCCGACCGGGGGACATGCTGGAGACAGACGGGGTCAGGCAGATGGGAGGGGGGTCAGGTGCAACTTACAGGCCTGGGGAGACATGAGGCTGTACATTTCTACCATTGACATGAAGAAGTATAAACAGATTTGTTCTGTTTTTGTCAGCCGAGTATTTTCCACTTGGTCAGAACAGAGGACAAAAATGACATGTAATGTAAAAGGACAGGATCTTTTTTTGTGCTGGAACTCTGATGAAAGACTTTGTTAAAGTTAAAGGTCCCATATTGTAAAAAGTGGGATTTCCATGTCTTTTTATTATTATAGAGCACTTCAAGATATTGGTGATGGTGCAGTGGATATGACACATGCCTTTGGTGTGGGAGATCTGGGTTCAATTCCTACTGCGATACATCAACCGATGTGTCCCTGAGCAAGACACTTAACCCATAGTTGCTCCAGAGGTGTGTGGCCTCTGACATATATAGCAATTGTAAGTCGCTTTGGATAAAAGCGTCATCTAAATGACATGTAATGTAATAAGTATATAGTAGTAATAAGTGAAAGTATCAAAGCGCTCAATCCACAGCGAAATGCACACGGCCCGTATTCAGAAACTGCCTTAAATGAGCCGTCAGGACTTTTCTTTAAGGTTGTGATGTCACAACCTGAGCATATGATTTTTTATTAATAAGGAAAAAAATTATTCCACTAATTAAACCTGACAAAGCACACCTGTGAAGGTAAAACCATTTCAGGTGACTACCTCATGAAGCTCATTGAGAGAACACCAAGGGTTTGCAGAGTTATCAAAAAAAGCAAAGGGTGGCTACTTTGAAGAATCTAAAATATAAGACATGTTTTCAGTTATTTCACACTTTTTTGTTAAGTACATAATTCCATATGTGTTCATTCATAGTTGTTATGCCTTCAGTGAGAATCTATAATGTAAATAGTCATGAAAATAAAGAAACACATTGAATGAGAAGGTGTGTATATATATATATATATATATATATATATATATACTGTTTAAAATAGACAGTATAATGGAAATATAATGTGTTTTTTGAACATTAAAGCATGTAAAAATCTAGTACAAACCCTAAATACCAGTATGAACCTTTAAATGAGCATGATATGGGACCTTTAAACCAAGTTTCTGTCGAACAGTTCTTGAGATGGAGCTGACAGAAAAACAACGGACTGGTTTTGGTTGCCTTGGAAACTAACACCACTAAAGATTTCATTTAAAGAGCTGATATGCTCATTTTCAGGTTCATAATTGTATTTAGAGGCTTACAAGGTTTAATTAAAAAAAGAAAAAACATATTTATGTCGTATTGCACATTGTTGCAGCTCCTCTTTTCACCCTGTGTGTTGAGCTCTCTGTTTTAGCTACAGAGTGAGACATCTCACTTCTGTTCCATTTTTGTTGGGAGTCGCACATGCTCAGTAGCTAGGTAAGGACTACTAGCCAGTCAGAAACAGAGTATGAGGGCGTGGCCTGACAGTACCTAGGTAAGGACTACTAGCCAGTCAGAAACATAGTAGGGCGGGGCCTGACAATACATAGGTAAGGACTACTAGCCAGTCAGAAACATAGTAGGGCGGGGCCTGACAATA